>NC_134953.1:73334932-73639620 GCF_965638725.1 Aptenodytes patagonicus | reverse complement strand
AGGAGGCTACACAGTTGATGCACAGTCAGCTCCTGAAGGGCAGCTGGCACGATGACAGCAGACTTGAAAAAAATGAATGAATTGTCAGCCTGAGCAGACTGAGTCTGGATGTCACCATCATTTTAATGCTAATGGACTCTTTCCTCAGCCAGCCTCCTGCCTGAATGGGGAGTGCAGAAACATCCCAATATTTATGGGATTTTAACTAGATTAGTTACAAACCTATAAAGCAAAGAAAGAGACAGTTCATCCACTATTGGGGAGGGGAGTGTTAAAAATGCCACCTCAGATAAAATATTATGGGAGTTGAGTAACTGTAAATAAGAACCTTGCCTATGAAATAGCTTCTTATGTGAGCTTGGGATGAGGGCCAAGAGAACGTCTAGGACTTGGGGAAATTTATTAGCCCAGATCAACAGGATTTCTGGGACTCAGGGGATGGGGTGGCAAAGAATTTGCCTGTTGGAGTCTGCACTTCTTCCATTCATGCCTGCAGCAGGAGTTTCACTTACAAAACTTTCAAGATGGTTCATTTGCATTGTTTGAATTTTCTTGGTTCTCGTTAGCAGCTGCAGTTCTGTCCTGGGACTTGGGAGAGCTGGGTTCAAGCTCTGGGTTTCCACAGCCTGCCAGTGTGGTCTTGGACAAGTCATTCATCTCCCTGTGCTTCAATGCCCCTCTGTAGAGAGGAGATAAACATTCTTTCCTGACTCACGGGGATGTCAGGAGGGTGTGCTAAAGACTACGAGGCATTCAGATACCTGAAGTATGAGTGAGAGTACTATGGGTGCTTATGAATGACAAGAGCACGTACGGAGCAGCTACAATGCACAAGTTGACCCCTCGCAGGGGGAGGAATGGCATTTTGGTGGAGGGCGATGGGTCTTCCCTTTGATCCCAGTCGTTTTAGTCACTGCCGTGATTCTCCCTTCTCAGACACCTTTATTTTATACCCTTGCCAGGGCAAGCTGGCTGTCCTGATAGGGTCATTGGTGTCCTGATGATATTGGGGTCATCTTGGCTATGCATTCCCTTAAAAAAGAGGCACGTGCACATCAACAGCACACAACTTGGGAACCCGCCGCCTGTTGTCTGCCCCGCTTTTCAGCTCTCTCATTCCCATTCGCGCCCTTCTGCTGTTCCTTATGCTATTCCTTACCTGTATTCAGCTTTCTGTCCAGGTTCTTCTAGCAAGTGTCTCCCCTTCTGCACTCACTTCGGTATTTCTGCCTCCACCTCCATCCTCGCTCCCCCATTTTGTCCATGTTTTATTTTTCTTATCTTGTTTTTGGAACCCATCTTAGCCTCTCCTATGTATTTCCCTTTTCCTCCCTCTAGTTCCAAGAGCTTTTCAGTAAACAGCATCCCTCTGCTACTCTGACTCATTTCCCACTGACAGTGGAAAGATTTCATCATGAAAGCGATGCAAAGATCTCCCAGTTTAGAGTGCGGGGTAGGTTAGGATGACCTCGCTCCGCCCGTCAAGTGAAGAGCCACAGGGTCTAATCCCTCAGCCGATGTTTATTTGCCAGTTTATCTCGCGTTCAGTTGTTCTTTGTTCCCACACCAGTATAAGTACCTGTGTGCACTGGGGGGATGCTGCATCATGCCCTGTATCATCCCGCTCCGGTATGATGGCCGAGAGTACCTCAGCGGCTGTTGGTAATGTACTTAGCCGAAGTGTGGGAAAACTCTCAGACTTGAACTTCGCTTTGTATTTTCATGCCATATGAAACTCGTCGAATGTTTGTCCTTCCCTTCACGTGGCTGCTGCCTGCTCTTGTATTGCACTGACATATGTGAAATCTATTTGGTCCACATTTTAATATGCTGCTTACAGTATAAATACAAAAGCAGACAGTGCTTCTGAAGAGAAATAAATGTAATTGTGGTGGTGGTGGTGGTTATAAATAGTGCAAAGGATTTAGAAGCTATTTAGCCTTTCGGGCAGGAATCGCAAGTGTTCGGTGTAATATAATCTTAAGGCTCTCCTATTTAGCTCTAGAAGTCTTCCCAGTTGTGATTGGCCCAGTTCACTCATTACCGTTTGGCTTCAGTGCAGGATGAGGATGCTCTGTTCTTCACGGGAATGAGGCTTAGCCTCCAAAAATGTGGCGTGCTAGATCATATGCCTGACCTGTACATGCATATAGCGCCGTTATTCACGCAAATCAGGCATTTGCATGTGCATCTGGCCCGTTCGCATAAAGAACCGTGGTATTTCCACACACAAATTTTTGAGGTTGGTTCCTAAAATCAGTGCTGCATTTTTCCTCTGCTGGAGTGAAATGCAAATATTTATTTATTGACAGAGCTGGAGCTGATCGTTTTCCCTGTCCAGCTCTGAGCTGTCTGTTCCGTCAGATGAAAACAAGTAGTATTCTCATTTCTTTTTAAAATGCATTTGTTCATAACTGGGTTAAAAACAATTAGCGCCTGCTCTCTGCCAGTGCCGGTAGAGTGCTATATATATATTTGTGTGTGTGTGTGTGTGTGTAGGTATGTATGTGTGTATATGTATATCAAAAGGGGCTGAGCGCCCAGAAATTCTCTTGGCAGCCCTGCTGTCTGGTTAGAAAAGGAAGTGAGCTACAAAATTTGAACATTCAGTTCTGAGACTTGAAAGCTTTCTGGATTTTATTACTGACTCAACAGGGTTTTCATTATGCATGTGGCCAAGAGGAGAGGTTTACGCAAGAGGAACATATTGTAGTTGAATATGTTTGAATTTTACACATTGTTAAATAATTGAGATAACTAGATGTCTCCTAAATGGACAAAATAAATGAAGTGTTAGCAGCAGCGTCACTGTGGCACAGACAAGTCAATACAAAAGAGTGGCCGCCCCCCATCCGAAAGCCGATTTCCAGTGCAGAGGGGGTCCTGATCCAGACCATGAGTGACATTTGCTGTTGATGTGAATGGGAGCCACCTTTCCCTCGGCGTATCTGGAAGCCTCTTGCTGCTTGTCGTCTCTTCTCTTCTACTCCAGATGATAGCATCCTCAGCTTTTTTTTTTTTTTTTTCCTTTTTTTTTTTTCTTTTTAGTAACTCAGTGCTATTTAAACAGCAGTTTGAGGCTACGTTTCTTCTGCTCTCGTTTTCATGTTAGTTTTAGGAAGGAAAATATTTTGAAAAGCAGATTATCATGCAAAGAGAGAAGGTGTGGGATGCATGGACTAAGCTGTAAATACAGACCGAGGCTGTGTCCCGCTTTCCTGCTCACCTCCTGCAGCAGGGGATGTGCTGTTGGATCACACGCTGGGGCCGGTCAGCTCTGCCGCAAACCAGCTTGACAGCAAAGTGAATTCCTGTCTCACAGACAATGTGCTCCCAGCTAATTTTGCCCTTGTTCATGTGATGGGTATTTATTCTTCATTGTCTTAAAAAGGTATTTATTTTTAAACCTCTGTGGTCTCTGGTGCCGTACAGTCTTACGGCATGTGTTCTCATGAAACTACTGACAGCGGGAAATGCTATCTATGTGTGCCTTTGCATTTTACACGTGGGAAGCCAAGGCACAGGGAAGATACAAGATCGCTGGATAATTCAGGCTGGAATTCAGAACCCAGTCTGAACCTCTCAGTCCCGTTTATGCCCAGCGTCTCTCCTGTGCGCACCGCTGTGAGCAGCCTGGCTCTGCCTTCTGGATAACCACCCCGGAGGTGCTGGGGGCTGCTCTTGGCTGCCCCGGAGCCTTCCCTTCTCCAGGGCGACCAAGCCCCCTTCCCTCAGCCCAGCAGGCTGATGGCCGTCTTCGCTGCCGGCTCGTGCCCAGTGCGCACGCAGGAAGCCTGCGTCTTCATCACTCGTCACCCCTACTGCAGCCACCGAGTGCGGGAGGGAGAATCGTTGGTTTCCTTCAACGGGCACCGTGGTGGTGTGCTTGAAGCTGTGCCGTGGCTGCGCTGCGGTCCTGCCGCTGCCTGCGACAGCAAACTCCGTGGTCACTGGAACGTGCTTGCCTTCGTTTTTGGTCTTTTTTAAAAAATTATACAGCTTTAGGGCATGTGACACCTCCAACATTGTAAATCAAGCTGGGTAGCCGCTCATTTTTGCCTTTGATTTGTTCCATTTTTTCCTGTCGTGTATCTTCATGGAGAAACATCTACTCTTGCTGCTCTTGAAAAAGATACGTGCGACGCGGTGCTTATCGCAGGAACAGCCGATCGTTGGCACTGAACCACATGCAGGTCAGCAAAGTTCAAAAGTGTTTCCTTGCCAGTGCTACGTAATTAGTCTCATTGAGGGTAAACACCTATGCAAAATAGATCCACTTTTAATGAGGGAAATGCAACGTGTGCCTGCCCAGCCGTGTGTACCAGAGAAGTTTAACATCTTTTTTCCGCTTACCCCTCTGTTGCTGTGCTGGGTGACCTGTGGCAGGGCTGTGCAGCGGCCGTCGGGATGCTCACTGATCCTACACCCACAGCAGGAGGTGGGAGACCAGGGCCTGCGCTGCTGGGCTTGCCGGGGACACAGTGGGGAGCCGGGGAAGGTAACTGTGCTGGTTCCCAAGAAGGTAACTGGGATCCCCTGTCGCGGCTCCTACCCTCCCTCGCTGTCCTTAGCTCCCAGAGGTGTGTGCTACATGCCCAGTGCCTCCTGGCCTTGAGAAAGTTTTCATTTGTGGCTGCTAGACTCAAGACTGTGGGCTGCTCCTGCTGTACAGTATAATGCTTTTGTAACGTTGTTATGCTGGCTTTCTTATTAAATGCTTTTTTTTTTAAGTCGCTTTTGCCTGTTAGTTCGCCCTCTGTTTTTGAGTCCGTTGGATCAATTTCAGCCAACCATTTGTTTCCGAGAGATTAAGCCGGAGACAGAGCCCAGGAAGGCGAGCAGCCGGGGGGAGGAGGGATACCCTGCCGATGCCCTGGGAGAGCCGGCAGCCTGAGCACAGCTCCGGTTAGAGGCTGGAGGAAGAATCCGTGGTTGGGGAGGCAGAGGGAGAGGCCGTGAACACCCTGACCACGGAAAGTGCCTCCTTGGCACTCGTATGGTCTTCAGACACCAGAAAGTCGAACCGCAAGACACAAATCCATAGGAAATGAGGTCTCATTAGTTCCACTGCCCACAACTTGCTCATGGCTCCACCAGCGCTTCCAAGCATTCGGTTTGGTTGAAGGGCTACTGGAAAGTGGGCAAATGTCTTTCCTGAGTCACCCCGCCTTTCCACCTCCCCAAGGTCGAGGTGCTTCGCAGGCCAGGGCACTGCTAGAGGAGGTGATGTCCAGCTGTCCATCGTCATACAGGCATCCAACCTGCGTCTGGTGTGCTGGCGCGTTGAGATCCATCTGGTTCTTCTTCGTGTTTTTGCCAGAGATTTTACTGACCTGAAAAACGTGGCATTATAAGAAGGCTGTACCAGCTCGTTACTCATATCCTCTCCCCAGTGAGAAAGAGCCAGAGAGCATGTTTTAAACGTAGCCCATGGTCAGATGGTGTGGGGAGTGCTGGAAGCCTGGGATGGTCTGGCAGAAAAATAATTTCCCCTTTTAAAACCACTGAACAGTCCTTGTTCCTCCACACTCCAGCTGGTTAGCTTGGATGTGCAGCCCGGGCATGGAGACGTAGCCGGATCCACTCCTGATGCCTCCCAGCACCCCTGGGTGAGCTCTTGCTGCCGCCCTTGCTGCCGTGGGTGAGGGACGGGCTCTGCCCTGCCTTTGGCTGCCAGAGAAGAGGGGGCTGAGGGCCCGAAGGGACGTCCTTTCCTCATCCCTTGCTGGCAGCTTTGCAGCTTATTCGTGGTGCAGAGAAATTGTGGGGGGTAACATTTCGGAGGAGGGTGTGCATTCGCACCGGGAGCAGGGGCAACGGGGCTGGACAGGGGAGAGGGTCGGTGGCGCTGCCCAGTGCTGGTGCTGCCTCTTGGGGTTGGGTTCCCGTTGGGGGGGTTTGCCGCCGCTCCACCGTACTGTACCGAGGGGAGCGATGGGAGGTGGTAACACAGCGCCTGGGAGAGGTTGTGCAGCACCACACACGGCTTAAAAGAAAAAAAATAGCCCTTCAAGAGCATCACTAGGGAAAAATTACCTGAATGCTTGAGCAGCCGCTGTTCAGTACATGCTAACGGCAGCTCAGATTTTGTGGAGCTGAAAGCACTGCCGAGCCTTTTCCTCCTGCCCGTGTAACGCTGCACCTCCATTTCCCATCTCCCCCCCCAGAAACGCAACAGCCCTGTGACACAGAGTTCTCCAAATGTGATACATTTCTCTAAAATTGCTTTCAAATGTTCCTAGCAAGAAACTGCGCTACTCATTTTGCCTGTGGCCCTGCACGGCCAGCATCGTCATGGGTGAGCGTGGCGAGCCTGTGGGTACAGCCCTGGCTCAGCCGGCGGGGAGCTGCCGGCCACCATAAACACAGCTTTCCCCGAAAGGGGGGGTATTGCTGGGGAGGCGCCATCAACGCCCTTCCCAGCGCCACCCGAGCCATCCTCTCCGGCCGGCCACCTCGCTGCTGGTTTGAGCGCTAAAACGGGCAGCCGGCAGCTCGGTGGCCAGCTGCAGCCCAGAAACATCACATCTGGAAAGGGCATTTGAGCTGCTCCTGGGGATGAACCCGTATGCATCCCAGGGCTGAGCCAGCACACCCCTGCTTGCATGAGGGGTCCCCACGCTCCCTGAGGATGGGGCAGTATGGGAGGCAGGTGAGCAAAGATGATTCAAGTGAATCCACAGAGCTCGGAGGAATCAGAGTGAAATGCCGATGCCATCCTTCGACGCTCCCGCCCCACGTCCTTTGCTCCTGCCTCTGTAAACAGGCTCCTTCTTAAATGGGAGAGGAAGGCAGCGCTTCGATATCAAATCTAGTCCATTAAAAACGAAGTGATGGAGGAGAGATTTACTTTCTCTGAGCCCACCTGTCAGTGTTTGCAGTTTTACTATCATACTTTCCAATATCTTCCCAGTGTTTTTCTCTGCTCTGTTGCTGTACACAGAGGCAGAGGAAACTTGCCTGTGCAGAGGAAAAAGTGAACCAGGCTTTCTCAGATGTTCTAATAAACAGCCTGAAAAAGCTTGACACATTGATCCCATGCCACTTTAGTCATCAGAGGTCTTACTTACAGCTCCAGCTTGCTTAAAAAAAAAAACAAAGCAAAACACTGTAGACCTTCTGTAAGTACAGATGACTAGCTGTCTGAAGAAAAAATCTCCAAAGAAAATTGTAAGATCAAAAGAATATTGGTTTGTTTTTTTTGTTTTTTTTTTTTTTAAAAAAAGAATATTGTCTTTTGGAGAAGAAGGTACCATTTAAAAATGCTAAATGAGTGTAACAGCCCTAGCACCCTCTGTGTGTCGCCTGGCCTCGTTCTGTGATGCTCATAAATATTTGAACCCTTTGGTGCATTAATCCTTTACAGCAAAGCTGTTTGTTAGCCTAGAAGGGCTGCAGCCATCTGAAACCCCATGGGATAGTCTGATAGTTCACATATAGGGATTTTAGGGTTGTTTTGGGTTTTTTTTTTTTTTTTTGGCAAATGGGGACGAGTAGAGAGGGACGAGAGGGATGCGCAGAAGGCAGCGGTGCTGCGGTGCCGGCAGGGTGTTGTGTAGCTGCCTGTCCTTGGCGGGCCCTTACAGCGCTCTCCTGCCGCCCTCGCAAACCACATGTAGAATTTCTTCTTTAATTCCACCGGTTGAAGGCAAAAATTAAAACAGCTTCACTGGAGAGGACTGAGGAGATGGGTTCCAATAGCCACAACAACAGCGTAGCAAGGGAGGGTTAAGCAGCCCCGGAGTGATTTGGAGCAGTGCTAAGACTGCTTTAAATTATTCAAGCTATTAACAAATTGTAGGAGTTGCCATCCTGGAGTGCGCTGGGGTCCAGCCAAAACCTTCTCGTGTCCAGTGAGCTGCTGGCAGGTTCCCTGCCCAGCGATGGCACAGGAACCCAATGCAGTAGAGCATCGCCCCGGCATGGCCCAGGGTTGTCTGCCTTGGCCACATCGGCTTGCCCCGAAACTCCCCAGTGGGAAGGGTGACACAGGTATTTTTTTGGAACAGTTTTGTCCCAGTTGGAGGAAACAAAAAGGTCAGAAGCCAAATGGAAATGTAGCATCTCTCTCTCAAAAAAAAAAAAAAAAGGAAAAAACAGAGGTAAGAAGGTGAGGCGATTACAGCATGTATGTAATCGGCTGTCACACTGAAAAGATCCAGCGTGAGGCTCTGAGTTCATCTAGAGTACAGAGCAGCAGAATTATATGCAAGTGTTTCATTTCATTAGGAAAATCAGTATCTAATCTGTGTGGGAAATTGTAAACTTTGTTTCCACAGGAGTTCTGCTTTTTAAAATTTATTTGTTTGTCATCATACACATTGTGTTAGTTAAATAAAAGTTTTTAAGTCGAAGAAAATGTGACGCAGAAGATTCAGGATGCCATTTGATAAACAATGGGCTGCAAGTTGTCAGAAAAAAAAAAAAAAAAAGGCAAGTCTGGCACATGCTGAATCCATTCCTTTCTGTGCAGGAAGAAAAATAACAATTTATTTCCCATACAGCCGAACTCTTTCACAATCTGCATTGCTCAAAGCTCGAGTAATGGCCAGCAGCAGCAGAGATGTTTGTCTGTCGGGATGCTCTTTGCAAGCAAAGGTAAGTCAAGTGGTATGCTGCCAATCTCTCGGTGACCCTGCGGCCGAGACAACGGGTCAGAAGCAATATTGTCTGCATCTTGATACAGGGTTAATTAGTTTTCCCTGCCAAATAGCAGTGGGCAGCATCTGAAACAACGTTGAATGCTTTTCTGTTTGGGCCAGGTAGCCTACTTTATGGTGCTGGTTTGGCCGAAGGTTGCTTACGTGCCTCAGATGCCTAAAATGAGTTGTTTTACAGCATTACCGATTACTGACTCAAGATGGTGATACAAACAGTGCAAAGTTTGGATCTCATCTTTCTGGCTCGTGTTGGCTGACAAGTTAATCTTAAAATAGCAATTATCTAACGGGGAAAATCCCACAGATCTAGACAAGTAAATTATAAAAATAGCCACCCTCACTGGTAAGAGTCCCAAAGCAATTTCTGAACCGTGCTGTGGCTAAGGGCCATGGACATGTACCTGTTATCAAAAAAAGGAGCAAAAGGCTGGCAGGAATTCCCCTTTAATCTGCCTGGCATCAGTAAATACCTGCAGGTCAGCAGAAGGTGTATTTATAGTTGTAACCACATGAAGCGAGAAAGCCTATGCTTGCCCTGTATTTTTCCATTAAAGAGGTGAAGTAATTCAGGGTTTGTGAATAGATCACTGTTCCTGGACCACCTTTTTTGACCCTGATTCCCTTTATATAACAGTCTTCTGTTCCTCCTGTGGATAAGGTTTTTTTTGCTGGGAAAGTTATTTTTGGAATGATGGTTTATAGTTGATGTTGAAGCATGCAGTGAGGCTTTTATATATATATTCTGTGTGCTCACACTTATTTGATGTGATTGCAACCAAAATTCAGCCCATTTGCTTTCCATTTTCTTTCCATGTTTACACCTGTTTTTGTTTCCTTCCCATTATTAAGTTTTCCAAACACATTGTTGGACATCAAGGATTCAATTCAAAGTCCAGAGCTACAATAATACCTATTCTGTTCGTCCAAAAGTACTGATGTCTTAGTAAGCTGTCACATTATGTCATCTACTTAGGCTTTTTTTCTGAGAGGGGAAGCTAGTGAGCTATTTTGACATATTTATATGCACTCAGAAAGACAAGGTAATGAATGAATGTATATTTAGGACCTACTCTGCTTCCCCTTAAACTCGGGAGGGGAGGGGTAGAGCGGGGAAAGAGAATTCTTTCTACTCATTTTGTGGAAACCTAAATCTGGCCTTCCTACAATTAAAGACCAGCAATCCCAGTCTTAAAATACTTATGTACTGAAACAGCTGAAATTTTACCAGATAGTGACTTCATAGCATGAGGCCACATCATATTACGTAAGAGTACTCTGGCTATCTTCATTTCGAGATACTTTCAAAACGCAGGAAGGAAAATACATTCTGGCAGAAGGATGGAGACTGGAAGCTTTTGCTGGGAGGGCGCTGTTGAATAGAGGCATGTTTTCTTTGCATCATTTCTCTACTTCTTGGAAACAAAAACCTAATAAAGCTAATTTTGCTGAGGGAACAGGTACAATGTCTTCTTGCAAAGGTTCTTCTTTTTTACTGTAAGCCATACTCAGACTGGGATGCTTGCCAGTGTTACTATGCTCCTAAAATCTTGTTTAGGCATACAATCAGGTTGGCCTTACCTTTTGGAAGTATTGAGCATGTAGGTTTTCCAAATTCAATATGGGCTTCAGAAGCCTTAAAAATCTTTAAAATTCTTAACTTCTGCTTAAATGCGTTAAGGCCCGAGCCTGGAAATGAAATGCATGGAAGGCTCCACCTTGCTCCTAGTCAGAGGAATGCCTCTTTTGAACAAAATCAGATTCGGTAACCCACATTTGAAAAAGCCCTGGAAGCTTACGGTGTCGGTGACTCGTCCTGGGGGTGAATAGTGCTGGGGCTTGTATTGGTTTTCTTTAAGGGATATTTTTACCCTTGTTTTGTTTCCTAATTCAAGAGCTTTTTTGTGAATGAGATAATCTGTTATTTTCAAAACTACAACTAGATACTTTTTAGTCCGTTGATTTGATGCCATTTTTGGTACCCATTATGTCTTTCCTGTAACTCATTCCCAGATCTGAACAGATACTCTCCAACATGTGGTAAAGTAATTTTGTCTCTGAAGTGTATATAGATCATTACAGACTGCATCCCAGAGCAGGTGTCCATGGATGGGGATGACCATTTTCCATCTGTTTGTTTTATTCCCTGGCTTATTTGTCACTATTAAATGATTACTGCAGTGACAGAACTCCCCAAGTATGCATTACTGAATTTCTATTTCAGCCGGGAAGCAAGATGATAGCCCTTTGGCATGCACACAGCCAAGGGAAGACAAATATGAACAAAGTGGGGCTTTCAGTTCCCGTATCTTCGCAAGATCGCTTTTTTAAAATAACCTTGTAAGGCTCAGTAATGAGCCTCTGCCAATGCAGGCTCAGCTGCAAAGCCATCGAGGTCAGAGGCGAAACTAAGCGGAAAGCGGGGTGGAAGAGGGGTGGCCAGGAGAGCTCTGCAGGCGACGGCGTGCCCAGGGACCGGGCGTAGGCTGCGTGCAGCGTAGGCTGCATGCGGGCGTAGGAGCTGCCTCCCGTGCTGCCGAGGTCCTCTCCTGCCAGCGTGCCACGCTGCAAGGAGCAGCTAGCTCCGTGCCTGCGCTGGCGAAAGGCAGGGATTGTGAACCGCATTCAAAGTCGAGGTGAAGGCAGTGAGCACAACCTCAGAAGACCAGCTACGTTCAGCTCAACATGTTTATTAAGCTAGACTGATCAGGCAAAATTATATTACCAAGTACTACTTCTTTCTTGGTTACCAGTACTGAGTCAGTTAATAGCATAAGTGTAACTTAGAAAGTCTATTTTTATTCCATTGCTCAGTTCCATTTTACTATAAATATTCCACAGTCTTCAATAAATCCCATCAGAAACTGAAGTGCTGCTATAAAAACATGGCGTTATTAGGGGCACATCCTGATCCCTTGTCCCTAAAAGCAGTTGGTGCTCCCCGAGTGTAGGTAAGAAAGAAGCAAGTTACCAAAACACGTATCGGATTTAAAGAGTAAGCTTTCAATTGACACATCGCTGAAATGATGGGGCTGCAGGTTACAACAAGTCTAGGCAGGCCACTGGCCCGCCTTGCAAAGTGCTCCCCAGAAGCCGTGGGTCAGCACGGCGTTAGGGCCAGGAGACCAAAGAGCACAGGGGCTGGAACCAGGCTGCCGTTATTTTTAGGGTCTTGACTCAGCGCAGCCTGGAACGGTAACGGCTGGGAGGTTTCCCTTTGGCAGCTGCTGGCTCCCGGTAGAAGAGCTGGCTGCTCCCCGCGGGCAGGGGCTGCTCCCCGCGGGCAGGGGCTGCCCTCCCGGGGGCCGTGGCTGCGGCTTGTTTCCAGTCAGGAGCAAAGCAGCTAAGAGGAGCGTGAACTCTCCCGCATCCTGGTGCACCTCTGGTGCCCGGGATGATGGGGCTGGTGCTGCAGAGTGGTGGGAACTGTCGGCCTCTGACACCCATCTACAAATCCCTGATGTATTTCTGCTTTCCAGCGGTGTATTTTTTATAAACCTTAGATTTTAAGAAATTGCAGCGTAAAGATTGATCTCTCTGCAGCCACCTTCTTTGTGACTCTCTTCCATGCTCCGATGAGTGTGAAAGCTGACGGGGGATCCCCCGAGGTGGGTGCATGGGGCGGCAGGAGGGCTCTGGACCTGGGGGCTGGCGTCAAGAGCAGCCATCTCATGCTGGTGGCCAGTGTGCACCTCTGCCAGGAGAGCGGGGAAATGAAGGAGCTGCGTGCCCTGGCACGCCGTGCGGTGGAAATGAATGGCACTGGGGGAAAATTCACTGGGAAAGGTGTTTGCACAAAACACCTAGAAGCCTTTCAGGCATTTTTTGAGGTGGGGACAGGAAGGTATTGGGGAAAAAACTGTGGGTTGGAAATGTATTTCCAACTATTTGTAAAGTAAACAAATTCCTTTTGAACTTTTGAGCTTGTTGCATAAATTGTGCATTTGACAGAGTAAGTGGTGGGATGTTATGGTAATTACTAATGTCCCTTGAATATTTGGTTAACCACTATATATAATCCCACATGCAGTAGCCTTTCCAGGGAGAATTTAGATCTACCCTTTGGGCAGGATTAACTGTTACTCTTTTGTTTCAGCAACTTTTCAATTATTTGATTCCAGCACAAGGAGTTTTCCATTTTTTTGGGAAAAAAAAAGGTGTCCTTTTGACATCTGACTTTTAAAAACAAGTTCCATCCTGTACCTGCCTGTGGTGAGCTGTGAGGTGACTGCCTGAGCACCAGGAGGGAGGGGTGGGAAGGCTTTCCCAGCTAAAGACCCTGGCTCTGTTGCAGAAGTGGATTTGACTTCTTTCCTCCCTAGACCCAGACACACAGAAAACGCATTAGTGCAATGCTGAACTCTCCATTTCAGGTCGGATTCTTGCAGAGATGTTAACGCTTGAGAAGGTACCCACCCCTAACCCGCTTCTCCTGCTGGCATCCGAAACATACCCACCCTGACCCCACAGTTTTTCTTCCGCCTGTTACTTTATCCTCGCCTTCCTTCTCAGTTCTGCCTAGGAAAGTCTCCCTTGGTTCACACCCTGGAGCCTGCACGCACCGAGCTGTGTAGACTTGAGGCAGAAAGGTGATCTGCCCTCCCTAAGCTCAGTTCTTCTCTGCGGGGAATGACAAATCCGTGGGCTATCACCCTTGCTTTGCAAGTGAAAAAAACTGCTTGAAGATACAAGCATATGCGCTTAGGTGATGCCCTAAATCAGAGTTTTTCTTTGGTGTGTTAAAGTACAGACACACCTATGCCTTCAGAAGAGCTTCTAGTTTGGGCCAGATTGCCTGGCTTGGGTCTCTAAATGCTACCAGTACCTCTCTGCTTGGCTTTACGGCAGGCTTTTATAAATTTTATTTGTATCCAGTTGTTGCTATCCATTTTCAGCTCATTTTTTTCTGGTTGGGATGCCTGTCTTGTTCTTCATTACTGAGGCAATACAAATCTTACAGTACTCTAGCCAGAGCTACCCAACGGTGTGGCTTGCGTGGACGCTGAGCACTCTTCCTGCACTGCCTCGCTCACTTTCCTACCTCTGGTACTTCTTCCCCTGTTTTCCATCTTCATGACAATTTGTCTCGTAAATGCACTCAGGCATCACCGACACAGCTCCTCACTGCTGCTCCGATACCAGAGGAGAAAACGGGCTCTGTAACTGCTATCTTTGACACCTTTTGTTTTTCAAGACATTAACTGCAAATAAAATAACACATTACAGTCACTGACCAACAGAAATCTATATAAGCAAGTTAAAATAAGATCTTAGCTCATTGGAGTACAATTTGAAGCTTAGGCAAATGTCAGCCATAAGCCTTTGTACTCTTCTGTATAAAACAAGTCTGGGTCTAGTTTCCAAAAATTATTTTAAATACAAATTAAATACATATTTCACTAGGGATAGGCCTTTTTATAACCTGCAGAGGTTACAAGAGCAAGCTTTAACAAGCTCTCAAATGTAGAAACCGTGACAATAGCTCTGGTGCCTTTTCGGATGTAGAAGCAGGGTAGCAGTATGGTGTGAGGCATTTCAGTATTTAGATATCTGCAATAGAAATCCAGTAGCACAAATATTTTAAAATGTCTATAATTTCTTGTTTCATTTTCCATCTTCACATATTCGCTTGAAGACTTCCAGCTTTGGCTTTTTCAGTTGGTCCAAGACTCAGTCAGCTGAAATGATACATACTGCTAATCACGCCCTGCAGAATTAACTGGGCATGGGAATAGTGTCGTTCCTAATCAGTGTGAGTAAACATTTATCAAATACTAGAAACAAATATTGCCAAATCCATTCATTTTCATACTATTTGGAAATAGAAATGGCTTTCCATTTGGTAAATTGGCAGTGCCCAGAAATTTGCTAGGTGCTTTAAGGAAAATTCTCTTATTGGAGACAGCACAAGTTTCCTGGCCAAAGAGCTTAATAATCCAAATTCAAGCAAGACCAAGAGCTGAGTGTTTCCAACAGAAGCGGGGAAGGAAGGAGGGGGCCAGAGCTGCAAACAGCCATTTTGGGGTCTGGTCACTGGCTCTGGATGGGGATTGTGGTGGCCACCATCTGAGCAGGGCAGCTGGGGGAAGTGTTTTGTTCCTCCTCAGCCTTCCCATGTGTGCGGGGACCTGTCCCGCTCCCCCAGCCGGCTCCTTCGGCAGCCCTGCCTGCAAGCGCCCGGGAGAAGGGTTAAGTTATATTGCAACATGACATAACTTCTTGAGCAGCTAATGCAAATAACTGGGCATTACTTTGTTTGCATTGTGAGCAAGCTGGCGAGAGTGAATTTGAGGAGGGATTTAAAAGAAAAAAAGTGGTACGCTGAGGAGAATTAGCAAAACATTTCCTTATGGAGAGGTGGTGCAGAAGAAAGAGAAGAAAACGTCAGTCTGGGTGAGCCTGAAAGGAGCACCAGGCATGTGTATATAAGAGATGGTATTAAGAGTCTGATGAGACCAGGGCTGGATTTTCAAAGGAGGAGCAAGGAGTAGATCTGCAGATGGTAAAAACATTTATACTGAGGCCAGAGGGACCTAGGGCAGCTCCTACCGGCTTTGGGCTTGCTCTGAGAAGCCCAAACCTGATGAAGGAGCATGAGGAGCTGATGGTTTTGAGGGATCGCAGAGTCGGGCAACTTCAAAAGCAACAATATAAGCCAGCGGGGTGGGGTGGCCGAGTGCCAGAAGGGACACGCTGCGCTGCAGTCATAACCAGGTCAGCCTGGACTTCTCACTAGAGTCGCAGAGAAAGAAATATCGGAGCCTAGACACGTTTTGGGAGGACAGAAGGGATAAGGAAATGGAGGAGTGGAAAGTTATCTGACTCCGAGTGCTTGAGTGGAAGGAGAGGCGGTGAGACCGCTGGCACGAATGGGGTGGGAGGAAGGGGGTCAGGAGGAATGTGAGGATTCAGTCTGTCGTACATGAGTGCTCTGCGCAGCTCAGCATTGCCTACCTGCTCTCACTCCTGCCATCTCCTGGAAACCCTCCAGGACACAGACATCTCCGTGACAATTGGCACTGAGCTGCATCCTTGCTGGCGCTGGCTGGGGAGGGACGAGGCCTTTAGGGATGTGGGCAGCTGGCTGCCCCAGAGGCGGCAGCGGCAGCTGCTGCTGCTGCTGCGGCCAGAGCACGGTGCGAGGGGCTGGGGACGGCTGCTTCCCGCTGCCGCTCGCGTGAGCTTAGTGGACTTTGGTTTCTGTCTGTCAACCTATAGCCTTTCATCAGCTCCAAATCCAGTCATAAATTTTAAAATATATTATGGCTCTCATAGGGAAGCAACCCCATGCCACTCTTTCTACATATTGCTAACTCATTTTCATAAAAATAACAAGTTTACAGTGGGTGCTGTGGTTCAGGCACACGTATAATGGAATTGGTCTCATCTAAACGGATGCACACAAAACCCAGCTGTGAAGGTGCTACATCGTTTAGAACAGACATCCACTCTCTTTATCAGGAGACAATCCCATGCACACCCAGACACCATGCGCACAGCTCTTTGTCAGAGTACGCTGGATGCTCAAAAGTTATGATTACTCAACAGAAAACATTGCAACAGTTTCTAAGCAGCTCTTGATTCTGGGTTGGGTGGAGGAAGCTCATTTACATTTAAATACCCTTAAGCCCCTGAAAGAGTTTGAATTTTTCATTATGTTTGGAAAATACCTTGTGCTTCTTTTGTATGTCTCAAATGTTATTCTCTTATTTACAACTGGCCCTTGTCATTTCACTGCAAGGCTTCTCATTCGTGAGCTGATCCTTTGCACGTCGCCTCTTCTTTCCTAAGCTGGCCTCCTGTTTCAGAAGTCTACATATTCTCACATTCAGCTGTGTCAGGCATTTCTGTAAACTCCTTCACCAAGCCATGGTCTGTGAAAGACATCACAGATCTTCCTAGGTCTTTCCAAGACCTTCTTATCTCCATCACTTTTTCCTGTTTTGGTACTACTTGTTGTAGACTGCAGAGTAGCAGTTTATGGGTGGGGTGTTTATCGTGGTGGGTCATTTGTGATACGTTACTTAAAACTGATGTTTGGGTTTGCCAGGATGATTCTGTGTTAACAGGTTTTTATTATGAAAAGCATAGCTGACCTTTAAAGTCCGAAGGCCGTATTTATGAATGACTCAGCCTGCTCTCAGTGTGGCTGAAGATTACAGTACGCAAACAAAAGCCGAAGCATACTTCTCCCATGTAACTTTTTGAGAAAGCAGTTTTTGCCTCTGGCATTCACCGAGGGAGCTTTCCCTTTGTGTGCAAGAGGAAAATGGGGCAGGCTACAATAAAAGGCATTGTTGGTCCCAGCATGCAAAGAATGATGATCCAAGAACCAAAATAATAGAAAAGTGTCGGGAGGGAATTTAGTTCACAAACGTGTCGGGATAGCTTCAGGCTTACTCAAGTTTTGATTCAAGCTTCTCATTCTTCTTAAATTCTTTCCAGGCCAAAATGGATTAAATAGTTGCTAATCTTCAGTCATCCAGCGTTTCCCTGGGATCCGTGTTCGAGGATGGCCTCGCCGTGCCACCGTTTCAGCCGCCGGTTCCTTAATGACAGTAAACCTCAGGGAATCACAGAGTATGTACTCTTGTGCTGTGATTAGGATCTGCTTCTTCAGATTCCATCGTTAAGGCCTCTGCAAGAGGGGCCTTCTTGCTTTGCGTCCTGCAGAGTATCTATCTGTCACGATAGTCAGCAAATATGACCAGGTATTGCACCCGACATGTACGTAACAGGTTATAAGCTATCAGTTTTATGGAGCTGGTTTCCAGACCAGAATATTGCCTGACAGCTGCGCTTACAAATCACTGTAAATAGGAGAAGAAAACTGGTCTTGCTGTGACATACCTAGACAGATACTGCCAGCCCTGGACTTTAAAAAAAGAAAAAAAAAATTAAAAATTGTGTCTTTTTTCTTCTCTTGTTAGTCCTCTTGGGATGTTGTCCAATTGAACTGACAACAAAACAATAATAATAATAATAATAATAATAATAATAATAATAATAATAATAATAATAATAAAACATTCCCACATAGATATTATTAATTTTTTTCCTAAAACTCATTTATTTAAAATAAAGTCTCTTAAAAAGGTCAGAACATGTCTTTTTCCCCCTCTTCCTCCTTATCCCTACTGAAACCCCCTAGGAGCTAATGCCAGGCAAGAATTTGCGGTAGCAGCTAAACATAAAAACTATGTAATTTACGTCCTGTGGCCCTATCAAATATAATTACAAACCATGTTCACAGCGCTGCAAATTACACAGCACTTTACCAGTGTGGGAGATGGCACGTTGCCTATTGTGATAGATGATCCCACACCTAGAATTGACTGGCAGCTCTTGTAAAATAGCAAGGCATCCCTTTTGTGCCTGGCTGATGAAGGACAGATGGTCTTTTTCTCCTTCAAGGAGAATTCCCATCAGGCTTTATTTGCAATGGTTTCTGTGCATATGAATTATTTGTATTAAAAGAGAATGAATATGGCATTTATTGGCAAACTATAATGCATCGAGACAAAGTCAAATTTTTAACTATTTCTTGCATCACCAATAGTACCGGCTGTTCAATATTTTTTCTTTCTCTGATAATGGAGATCATTTTCATTAGTGCTAAGGTGCCCTTGTGCTTCTCTGGTGGTGTAAATTCATTTATACCTGCCTTTAAGGCCTCTCTGCCCTTCCAGAGCAGTGCAGCAGGGCCTGAGGATAAATGAGAATCGAAGTGCTATGCAAGGGACCAAAAAAAAAGCATAACACAAGTTAATGCTCTTTAATGTTCATAATACTCTTTTTAACCTTCCTCCTCCTTAGAAGTTCACATGTAAATTGGAAGGTTACGGATGGCTCAAGGGGAATGGCGGATTCCCTCTTATCCTTTCTTTTCTCCCTTGATGTATCCCGTAGCTTATTTGTTCTTCGGTGAATATAGTTGAACCCTGTTCAGCTAATCTTGTGGCTTAATTACGATAATCTAACCATTTTGTGCAAACACAAGGTGATTTATACAGCACAATGTCTTGGGCATTGTGGCCTTGAGCTGCCGGGCTAAGCGGGATGCTATTTTACCTTTGTCTTTTTAAAGCTTTTTAGAGCCCTTGCTCTTGGATCCATGGGTACTTAATGGGTTTTCCCGCTTTAATTCATAATAAAGTGATAATCATGATGATAAAATAAGAGGCCTGAGCTTTTAGTGGCTTTTTTCTTCAGTATGCTTTGCACAGCTTCACTAATTGCATTAGATTCAGACCTGAATTATTGAAGGCTTCTGAAAAAAATATGTGTATTTTGGTCAAGGACAATTAGGAGGAGTTCCTGGAAACTGTTTGCACTGCTTAAGCTCAGCTGTCCATTAGTTACTTTTATTTATACAGCACCAAAAATGTGCCAGGAAAATTAAAGAGATTATGAAGTTCTATAAGAAATTTTTGCTGTATTGCTCCTTACAAGGGAAGTTAAATCTGCTCTTTCCTCTTAGAATCCAGACCTGCCTCAGTTCACAAATAATGGATGAACACTGTAATGACAAAATACGTGAAAGACAGGGCTTCATTTCCAGGAGAATCAGACAAGTCCGTGGATGTCAAAATGAAACCGCTCTCCGCTCCGTTTTGAAGGCTCTCAGTGGTGTATGCAGCTAATGACGTGCCTGCCTAGAGAGCCAGTTACCTGCTTGTGCAGGCGAGATTTCAAAGGTGGCACCGGTGGGTGGTCTGCGTGCACGATCCCACACGCAGTTAGTTAGCACTGCATCTCGGCCACAGCCCGTGCTGCTTCTCGCTGCCTGTAAACGCTGCTCCAAACGCGGGCAGCAATGCAGAGCCTGAGCGGCGAGAGTGACGGCTAGAGAGGATGCGGGGAAATTAGGTGCGAGTAAAAGAAAGAAGTGGCCGATGAACGAGTAGGCAGAAGGGCAATTCTTAATGGAAAATGCCCTGGGCAGGGGAGGGTGGGCTGCAAAATTAAATGGGAGGTGAAAAACACTGAAAATGGAGTGAAAGAGGGAAGACACTGCCTGGAAGGGTCTTGTGAAAATCCCGGTATGGCACAGGGGCTGGTGACCATCGAGGAGGATCCGTCGGGCTTTGGGAGGATTGCTCACTGGCGGAGCCAGGTGCAAGCAAGGATTTTGGGTTTTTTTTGTAAAAAAGAAATGTCAGTGCTAGCAACAGCAGCAGGCTTGATGGTAATGAGCTTAATGAATGTGGCGCAAGGGATGTTTCAGGTAGAAGAAGAAATGCGGGATTTCTTGTGTGTGTAATTAGGACACTTGGCAGCTGGGTGAGCTGTAATTGCCATCCAAAGCTCCTGATCTTGCCAAAGAATGAAGAGAGTGAAGAGAGCTATTGATTTCCATCTGGGCAAACAATTTGCTTCATAGTGCTCATCAGCCTGATGTGTATCTTCATTCCCTGTCACTGCTGTGTGCAAGCTAAAGCTGCTTTCATCGGCAGATTTCAGGTGGGGATTCAGTTGAATATGTGGCTAGAATTGCAAAGCGTTAATGGTAAAAACTGCCTTACTTACCACGCTGTCAGTGCACAATGCGCTGTTAGTTTTGGAAAATCTCCACATCTCTAGGTCTTTATATAAAGCATCTCTTTGCTGTAGAGTCCAGTTGCCTCCCAAAAATAAAATGGGCACAGAAGGAGCCTTCTTCTCTCTCTGCTCAACAGGAGCAAGGCAATGTTTATTTTATATGATGCATGTTTGTTTATAAATGTGGTGTTACTGAGTAGAGGACTAGATCAAAGAAGTGAATTTTGCATTTCACTTTGAATACACAGATGTCCATAGTCAACATGATCTCTTTTGGGGGCGGCTTCCAAATTTCATGGGCTAAAAGCCACATTTTTGCCCTGTCGTTGGCAGTTTCGTTGTTCAGGGGCACATAGCTGGTGCAGGTCATGATCTTGAAACAGAGACACAATGAGAAAACTCATACGCAGACACAAAGTATAGCAATTTAATTAGAAAAAAAAATTAAGTGGTATTTTGGGGGAAAAGGTTGAGAGGAGAAAAAAAGGAGGTAGAATTACCTTTGCAAAGCTATCAAAAACCAGACTTGCTGCAATTTATGATATGCAAATAGCATCATTAGGCACAAACAGGTTTGTATACAACTAATCAATCTAACATTGTGCATGTAATGGAGATTGGTGTGCCCGTGCAGGGTAGACGTGTGTATGGTTTTCTGAAATTAAAAAAATAAAGGTTAGAATAATGAATTCCCTTCTGTTGAGGAATGGATAATTAGTCAAATGATAATATTCAGCAGATGCAACTTATTCATGTAGGAAATTCCATCTTATTGTGCCCCAGGGGCATTGGACACCATACAGTAAAAATAATCATGGTCAATAGTAAAAATTGTTAGATGTACCCAATTCTAGCAAAATTATTTGTAACCAAATGGGAAGAAACATAAACGCATAGAGGGCTGGTTTTCCTTTTGCTCATGTTTTGATCTGGAGTGACTTTACTGGAATGACTCTGCACTGACAGCAACGACAGGGTGGAATCAGCCTCCAGAGATCTAAATATTGAGTAAGTGTGGTAAAGTTAAGTGATGGCTTATAAATTAAAATGAAAGCAGTACTTGACTAATGTCTAAAAAGTAATTGTCTAATATCGTCTAATAAGTTTTACATTTTAAAAGTGGCTTTTCCTGACTTACCAGGAAAGAAATGCCTAACATGGATTAATATGGTCATTGACTAGTCATATCTCGATTTTTTTGTTTGTCTTTGTTTCAGAAAGATTTAACTTGATGCAGTAGGGAAAAAAAATAATTCCAAATTCAAACAGGCCCTCTTGGAAACAGTGATTTATTTCCCGTTGACTTTAATAACTAATCTCATTAAAATAGCCTGTAGTGGAAAGCAAACCTTGTATGTGGACAAGATAGTAGAGATAAAAAAGGCAAGTTTTAGATTCATACTTGCCGAATTTAAAATAGGAAAATGATGCATTTTCTGTTGGTTGGTTAGATCTTGAATTCCATCTTGTGCTATTAGAGTATTTTTAAATCATGATGTCACTGCTGCGTTACTTGTGTGTGTGTGTGTATGTATCTCCCGTTCCAATCAGGATATGGCAATATACGCAGCAAAAGTCATCTGGTACCTGAGACAGCTGTTAAAATACAACAGTTATCGATATATCCCCTTTGTTGTTCAGTGTTGGATTATAGTCTCGTTTTATACGCAGAGCAGCTCTACTGTTTGTAACAAAATACTTCCCACATGACACTGTCTTGTCATCTTCACTGTTTCTGGAGAGATTTTGAGAAATGACTCACGGTGTGGTGTGCCCTACTTAGGGTACTTCAGATGTTGCTTTTTCCAAGGTGCTTCCCCAAGCCTTTGACTTTCAGGTCTTGAAAGAAGAGTACCCATAAGTGGAAGTGCCTGAAACCATTAGTTATCTTTAAAAATATGTCTTGTGAAAAATAAATAAAAGAATGCTTTTTCCCCCTGCTATTAAAAAAGTTGTTTTAAATTACTTGTAACTGAAAGGAATAAGTAAGTATATAGTTCCATTCCTGCCATTAATGCATGTGTTAAAGTGAGCAGATAATTATACTTTAGATCTATCTATCCTGTAAAACTATGACCATAATCATTAAATAATTATATTTTATCTAGATGCACAATAAAATTTCTTCCATCCCCACTTACTGTGCTCATTACCATATGGTATTTCTTCTCTGATCCTGAATGGAATAAGAATATGAGCATTTTGAGGCACTAGGCTATATGTATTTATAGCAGTAAGGAGTAGAACTGCCAAAATGCATGAAATATACTTTTCTGTTACTGCCTTCAGAGAAATCAATATGAGAGCTATCTGCTTTCAGTGCTGATTTTGTCTGTGCAGTCATATTGTGAAAGGCATAACTGGTCCTCTTCACTTGATTTCACAAACACATTTCAAACAGACCTGAATTTATGTGGTCAGCAAAGCTATTGGCAAGCATATTCACTATGTGAACTGACTTCTCCTAGCAGTTCATTAAGACAACATTCATTCCTTTCAAATAACGTGGCTGGCAGTGTTTGCATGTCTACCTAAAATTAAAGCGGTTGGATTTCCGCAAAATATTAAGTTGCTATCAAATGCAGGAGGACAGAGATTTTGAAATGTCGACAGATCAGACAGAAGTGTGAGCATCAGTGCAGAGTATCTGCAGCACACAGCAAACAGTAATTTACAGGTCATCACAAGTCCTCGGGATTTCAGGAAAAAAAAAAATTGTAACCATCAGTTTCAAGACAACACAAGAAAAGGTGAATGAGATCTTTTACTGGTGTAACTAGGCATAGTTCCCTGGAGCTGAATACAGACGTGTGATTTCCATAGAACTAAATGGGACGAGCTGATTTTTGGTAGAAAACCTGCTATCAAGCGAAAGGATAGGAGGGTTTGTATTATGTGTAGAAGGTTGCTGTTGTTTTTAACAGCAGTAATGCGGTTTGATCTACCTTTTTGCTCTTTGTGTTTGGAATATGCTGAGGTGCAAATCTTCATTTGAGTTGTGCCGATCTGTGGGAGAATTCAGACGGACCCTGTGAAACCTGAGCGCTGGGCCGACAGCAGCTTCATGAAGGCCAACGAGGAGAACTGCAGAGATTTGCAAACGGGTGGATCTGTACAAAAGAGGAACCAACCGACCAGGAGCCCTGCTGAAAAGGATGTGAGGGTTGCTGTGGGCTCCAGGTTCACAGTCTGCAACTATGCAAGCAGTATACTGGGCTGCACTAGGAGGATCATGGCCAGCAAACTGGGAGAAATTATTATCCCCCTCTACTTGATACTGGTGAGGCCATATCTGGAATATTGTGTCCAGTCTGGGGCTCCCCGGTCAAGAGAGATTGAGAAAATGGAGGTTGCCCTGCAGAGGACTACCAAGGTAATTAGGGGTCTGAAGCATGTGGCATGGAAGGGGACATTTAGGGAGCTAGGCTTGTTTGGTTTGGAAAAGAGAAGTTTAAGAAGGAACTAATAACAACCTATGGGTACTTGAAAGGCAGTTACAAACACAATGGAGACGTTCTTCTCAATAGATGCAGAGGATAAATCAGGCAGAAGTTGCGCCTTGAGAGGTTCGAATTGGACATTAGGAAAACCTTTTATACTACAAGGGTACATGATCCTAACACGGAATACGCAAAGAGAGGCTCCGATCTTCTTTCTTACTGACGTTCAGAAAGCAGATCTTGAAGTCCCATAGATGCTTCAGCTCAGCATTCCCTCAGAATCAAACGTTAGGTGGTATCAAGGGTGCCTCATCTCCTGCTGGTTTATCTGCTGAAGGCAGTGCCCCCGTGCTGCCTCTGGTCCCTGTCGTGTGCAGTGGCACTACTTGTCGGGGAAATTCTGGGGAGTAGGAGTTCTGTCCCCTTCTGAACTCCACCTTAACTGCTCCATTTCTCCATTCTTTTTCAGCTGGTGAGTTAGAGGCATCCAGAAACCTCTTGGTTAAGTGATACGGAACAGCACGAGTTCAAACAGAACAAACTGACCACCCACTGCCTCCTCAAGCCTTCCAACTGGTGTCACTCCCTCCGTACTACCTGCTTCCTATGGAAGCACCTGCCCATTGTTCCCCTATGGAGGGGCAAACAGCTATCGAACATTTCCCTTTGAAGAAGAAAAGATCATTTCACGTCTATTCTGTGATGAATTACAGCAAGAGTTATTGCCACCAGCCTGGATACATTAATACTGAAGCTAATCTGTGTATCTTTTCATGTTTTATAGCTTCTTAACTCTGATACTTAGGACAGCATATTAATAAACTCAGTAAAAAAGCCTATTGGAAATCTTTCACTTTCTTAGCTTAATTTGTGATGTATTAATCTGTCTGTTTGTCTCTAGCACTAATCTTAGTGCCAAGGAAGCTGGCAAAAGAACTGCTTGCCCTTTGCAGTCACACAAGGGAAACCACAAAGTTGTTGACTCGTGTGCATACATGTACATATATAGATGTATCTCTCTCTCTCCATATTCTCTTTCTTGTGAATACAAAAGCTAATTCCACTTTAACGAGTTTCATGTAAATATACAGTTTCATGTTGCATTTGCAAGTTATTGACCAAGTCAACACCAAAAATGCACCAAGCATTTACAAATCAAGGCAAAAGATGCCTAAGTGATAAGAAAGGCTGGGAATTCATTCTCAGGCAGCTGGCTCCTGGAAGGAATGGGAAATGCAAACTAAGAAAAGCAAGAAATGCTACAGCCAAATGTCATTGCATCTTACTGCTGAGCTTGCAAGGGCTTTTCAGGCAATGAAAGGGAAGGACAGCCTGCCACACCTGCGGGGTGCTGCCAGCTGGTCAGCTGGCTGCATAGAAAAGGGAAACGGAGACTTAGGATAAACATTAAAAGCAACTCAAGTTACATTGCAAAGGGCTTGGGTCCTTTAGAAAATATTAACCTGCATCAATCAGCATTTTTAAGCTTTTGCTTTTTTAGGGAGTAGAGGTATAGTTTTGGTGGAAGACTTGCAGGGGAGAAAAAAACCAGCATGTGCATTATTCCTCTTGTATCAGTGCAGCCCAGTTTAGCAGCCATGATTTACCAAAGACTTTATCCCCCACTTCCCTCAGGCAGCCTTTCTGTGCTGCCCACGGGGGCACCGGCAGCACCTCATAGAAGCTGGTTTTGGACCTGTGAGACCCATTGAACAATAGCTGCGCAAGTGCGAATGCCATGAGCCACCCCCCCCCCCCCCCTTCTACTGCTGGAGCTGATGCTTTCTTGCCAAGCTGATAAAATAGCATGCTTTATTAAAAATGCTGTCTGATAGCAGGAAAACTCTCATTGTCTGATTTTCCCAGGGCAGCCACAACAAGAACAATTTACAAAGCACTTATCCTAGCCCTGTCTACTCTTTCTCTGGTGGCTGGCGTAGTATTTCTGGCGTATTTCTGGGAAGTATGTCCATCAGGGAAGCAAATGGTGTCTTTCTATTCTTCTCTGTAAGAGAGATGTCAACTATTGTAATTTAGCATAAATTTCCACAGAGTACTAATCTCATTTTTTTAGTCGTGGACATGTGAACCTGTGGTACCTAACCCATGCTTTTTTTAAAATTCAACAAGTGACTTTTCCCCTGCAGGAAAAAAGGGCAGAAGTGGATGTAAGGCATGGTGAAGGTGAGGAGATAGGAGCACAGGAGGTAAATAGAGTCCTGCAGGTCTCTCCCCAGTGATCTGTTTGCTCAGCCAAGTGAATCCAAAAGTTGATCCTGGTTGTACTAGTGCAACCTATTGTAACAAAACACGTAGGAAGACTATAAATGTGAGGAATGCCCTGCGCCTCTGCGTGTTGTCCAGGCTCCTTGGTGCCATGTGTCATAGCAACAATGCTGCCAAAGCTGACTTTTAAAGAATCACCCTTTGACAGCTTTGACTCCCAACAAGTGCGTAGCTGTCAGCTCATGGGAATTCCTCCTTCTCCAGAGGGTGCGAAATGCCAGCTGAGAAAACGCCCAGTTCATTATCCCATAGCAGACAAAACAAATATTGTGTTTCCCCTGAACCAGCTATATATAGAATTAATCCGACCCTGGTAAGACTCTGTGAGATAGCTCAGGTTCAACTCAGGCAAGGGAAAATGCTGCTTCCCAAAAGGATTTCTCTACAGGCTGGCAGATGCACTGTTGATTTACGCCATCCAGAAGAGGTTGGTCTCTTGATCGTAATGGGAGCTTTTCCTGCAGAGCAGTGTTTGCTGCTATTAATAATGGCATTTGGCTGTGCAGTAGTTGCACGGTTTTCTATTGAGGTGAAGAAATCATTCAAATTTGTATTCCTTTTAAGAAGTGAAACTCGGTGTCTCTCCATCTTTCTGGTGCAGATTCCCATCGCCGTAGCGGGACGTGCTGGTGACTGAACAGCTCGGTTGCCGTCTTGTCCCGGCTTTTCACTGTCTCAAGTTTCAAGTAGCATTTCATTAACAGTGTGAGAGATGTCCATTAAGGCTTTAGAGCCAGCGGTGTTGTTCCAGCACCTGCAAGCGATGGTAAGCGTGTTCAAACTTTGCAGCCGTGTAGCACGCCCGAGCAATCAGCCCATGTGGTATGCGTTTATATTTGGCGGTGGTCCAAATTCTCCTTTGTCATGGTCACACAAACTGTTCAACAGTGACCAGCCGTGACCTTCAGTCACCTAGCGGTGCACGTAAAGGTTGCGCATTTGTTATTGGGGACATCAGACTCATCATTGCATAGCTGTTTTCGCTAAAATTATCAATCATTTTCAGCGTAAAAATGAATAGAATCATCTGACTGGAAGGGACCTCTTCTCATCCATCCTTCTTCCCCAGCTCTGGCTTTCTGCTCCTGGCAGATATGTCTTTAACTTCTTCTTAGAAACACCTGTTATGGAGGCTGCATGTTCTTCCCAGGCAATCTTTTTCTCTGCTCCTTATTGTCAGAAAGTTTTTTGTACTCTTCCTTGCAATAATTTAAGTCTGTTGCTTGCTTTCTACCTTGTGGAAATTACTCCCTTCGTCTTTGTGGCAGCTTTTTACATAGCTGCAGACTGTTCTCAAGTCACGGCTGTAAAAAAAAAAAAAAATCTTATCGATATGCTGCTGGCGATTTTGTCAAATGGATGAAATTTCACTGTGTATTGATGACTTTTCTGTCATAACTTTTAAACCATATCTCCTTTTTCAGTATCTGTTCCTTTCTCCTGAAAGTGAATGTGCTAGTCACATATGCTTCCTCAAGTACATTTTGCAAAGCAATTTTCTTCTCACTGTCGCTGCCAGCAGATGACTCTGTGTAGTGTCAGTCACAAAACACCTGGATTTGCATCCTTTTCTGTATTTTCTGTATGAAGCGTTTTCTCCTTTCTAAATGCAGCTTTCTGTGATAGTGCTTAAGCGGTCTGCAGTCCATCTTCTGTTGCAAGCATGGTTTTCATCGTTCTGCATGAACTCCGTAGTGTGACACAGCTTTTTTCTTTGCTGGGGGGCAGCTTTGCTTTTTTACACTAGTCACTCCAGCAGGACAAAATTACAGGAAAATACTGGGTATAGAGCAAGGTAGACAATAAATACTATGTCGATGACTGTAATTGACCCATTTTGTATTACTGCATATGATGAATTTTAGCATCACTCCCGCAAGACTGTGTGAACACATTCTGTTACGTAATGTTAATTTGTGAGTAAACTGATATTTTGTTAATCTTATTATAAATATGCATAATTTGCTCTGGCTGCATCTGTTCCTACATTGTTAATGATGCCTTTCTGTTCAACATAAATAATAGAACAATCACAATCAGCAAACAGATCTTCATTTGTATTTAAAATTCACCGTTTTATACATGTATGGAAATACAGTGACTTCTTTCTTTACTGTAGCCGTTACTTCTGTAACCTTATCTAAGTAGCTAACGTTTTTTATTTCCAAAACACATTGTATTCATAGCATACCACTATCTCATACCACTGCATCTCATAAAGAGATCCTCCTTCCTCCAGCCTTGTCTCCCATAATGCGGAAAGGTATTGAGAAGCTGTCAGACGTGATATCTGGCCAGCTCCCAGGGAGCAGCCGTGGCCACCTGAGGTCAGCCTGGGCCGGTGACAATGCATCCGGGGCAAATCTCACTGTCCTAGCGCATCATGTGCGTACAAGATGACTGTGTGGCATCACCTCATATCTCATATTCCTGTAATCTCAGTGAGATCTAAAAATTGCTCATAAATTCATAAGGTATTTATGGATGTCAAAAAAATATGTATTGACTAGAACTTTCCCATCCATTGGCTGCAAGAACAACTATTTTCAATACCTTTTCAGACAGGAACCCTGGCAATTTTTTAAATTACAGAAGGATAGTAGCACTTTTTCTTCTGGCTAAAAGTCACGCTAACATAAAAGCAAACCAAAGCGTGCCAATGGCCATATCCCAAATCTGTAATAAGTAAAAATAGGCTTTAACGACAGTGGAAGGATCACGCATTATACCAGAGGTGGTATAACACCATTTGTAGTGGTTTCTCAAGAATTTGAAATGTCCTACATGATAGCAACTCAATTACCTGTCCATTTGTTTTAAGGAGAATAATATTTGCACGTTATTCAGTGAATGACAGTTATTCAAATAACTGCGCCTATGCACGTTAAGTAAAGGCAGCCTTTACCGGATATTTGGAGAACGTGTGGAAAATGCAGATGAAAATCTAGTCAGCTGCCATGTTGGAAACACACTTTGATATTTCCTTCGTGCTATTCATTAACCATATTCCCCAGTGCTGAACATGTGCCAATGTCCGTGACAGCGTGGCCAAGGCAGCTGCCTGGGTTTTGTCTGAGCACCAAAGGGGGAACACGGAGCTGTGTGCTAGTGGGGTCCCCGCCATGACCAGAGGGACACTTGAAAGAGCCTTGCCAGTAAAAGAAGAGCTGAAAGGAAAATTCATATTCCTTTTCTCTTCCCATCTGCTCCGGTGAGGAGAGACCTCGGAGGTACCTGGGAGGGTGGCAGCAGGAGCAGTGCAGCCCGGGGCTGGTGCTGTGGATGTCGCCCATGGCGCAAGGTCTGGCCCAAAGCCTCATTCACCTCCTGCCTGGAAGCCAGAGGGGTGCACCAGAAAGGGCTGGCCCTCGTCCGGGAAAACCTCAAGTCAGGATAAAACCTGGGGAAAGTGAAACGGGGGGAAGTAAGGGTTTCTTTTAGGGGAAAGGGTGGAAAATGCTCATTGTTTCAGTCACTGAGACAGAGGTGGAGCAAAATGCTGGTGTCCCTTCTACCCCACAGAGGTGGAAACTTTCAGAGCATAAAGGAGTGGAAGAAGGTGGACACGCTCTGCCGGTGAGTGGCCCCGTAGAAAGCCGTGATGAGGGATTAGGAAGTGGCTGGGCTTATTTCCTTTGGGTTTGTATTTGGAACTGCCTTTGTCATGGGATATTCTTCCTTTGGCCTCTCTGCCGGCGGGGAAGCAGCAGGCACACAGGCAGCCAGCCCGATGCAACCTCGAGCAGGAGGGGTAAGCAGCCTTCCCCCCTGCCCATGCTGAGCTTGAACGAGCATAGAAATGCGGGGAGACGCAGGTGTTTGAATTCTGCCAGCGTAGTTGTGTGTTCATCTGTAACTACGTGAAACTACCAGGTGAAACCACGCTGCCCCTCAAGCCACGTTGTGGTACCGGAGCCCCAACACCCTGCCCAGGGGCAAGGCCTGGGGCAAGCGCCGGGGCCGCCCGACGGAGGGTCGAGGCCCCACCGCCTCTCCCCGGCCGGGCCGGGCCGGGCCGCGCTTCCCTGAGGGGATCGCCCCGGCCCCGGGGCTCGGCCCGACCCCCTCAGGGCCGAGCGGGTGGCGCCGCCGCTCCCGCCCGCCGCACAGGTAAGCGGCGCCCTGCGGGGGGCGGCCAATGGCGCGGCCCGGCCGCCGCCGTCAGCCAATGGGAGCGCGCTTGGCAGCGGCCCCATGGAAATATGCCTGGTGGGGAGCCAATGGGGCGCGGCCGGGCCGCGGGCGGCGCTTTATCAGCTGCCAGGGCCGGCGGCGGCGGTCGCGGCCGCCCGCCCGTCCCTCCCTCCTCCGCGCCTCGCCGTCCCCGCCGCGCAGCATGGCCGGGCTGGGCGGCGGCCCCGCCGCCTTCGGGCGCTGCACGCACGCCGTGGTGCGGGCGCTGCCCGAGTCGCTGTGCCGGCAGGCGCTGCGCAGAGCGGCGGGCCCCGAGGTGGACTTGGCCCGCGCGGAGCGGGAGCACCAGCTGTACGTGGGCGTGCTGCGGGGCAAGCTGGGGCTGCAGGTGCTGGAGCTGCCGGCGGACGAGAGCCTCCCCGACTGCGTCTTCGTGGAGGACGCGGCCGTGGTCTGCGAGGAGACGGCGCTCCTCACCCGCCCGGGCGCGCCCAGCCGCAGGAAGGAGGTACGGTAGGGGCCGGGCCGGGGCCGTGGGGAGCGGCGCCCGCGCCGCGCAGGTGGGCTCGGGGCGGCCGCGCCGTCGGGCGTGTCCCCGGGCCCGCCCCGGAGCCCTGGCGGGAGCGGGGTGGGGGGCGGCGGTAGCAGGGATCGCTCACGGAGCAGCAGCCCTCCTCGGTGGGACCGGCGCGGCGGGCCCCCGGCAGAAGGCTCTTGCCCTGCCTTCAGCTGCCGCCCCGGCGGCGCCGGCTGGCAGCGCCCGGTGCCGCGGAGCCCGGGCTGCGCTGGGGTCTTATCGGAGAGCGGTGTTCTCCTGCTCCTGAAAACAAGTGGACGGTGTAAACTATGACTCATCCTTTCTGGGGCGTGCGGGCTCCCGCTCCGTGCGAACTTGGCCAGCTCGGTCCTGCGGGATGGATCCCCCGTCGGTTGTGCAGGTTTGTGTCCGTGCTGCAGCACTGTTCGGTCCAAACCCCGTTTTCATTACATGTTCAACTTGAGCTCTGTTCCAGGCAGTGCGTTACTGATACCTACGGTAATTGTACCTGCTGGCCTGTGTGCAAGGGCTGGTGTTTGTTTTGGTGTACTCGGTGTTAGCCTGAACGCCCTTGAACCTGATGTCGCCTTCCCTGTGCGGCCACTGCAGGCTCTGTGGGCTAGAGGTGAGTGGATGTACAGGCGACGCAGGCCATCTTGTTGGAGAGAGGTGTGAAGGATGTGCAGCCGCAAGAGCTTTACTTCAGATATTCTTAGGGGTTTTTTAATATGCTCAGCCCATTCATAAACTAGTTCATCAGGCAGTGCATGCATTGAAGTGCCATCCAGTTATCTCCTCAATGAGTTGTGAGTAGCAAATTAAACAAACCTTACCCTGTTTGAAGCTGCAAAACTACTACACTGGCAACCTGCCTTCCTGTAAGCATGTCTTAACCTCTTCCAGTTCCCATCATCTCTGTGGTACCAAAGCTTGTCTTGTGATCCACAAGCACGTACTGTTGTGCCTGTGGGACAGGGCTGGGCCACTAGCTGTAGTATACCAGTAGCTGCTCTTGGCCATTGAGTGCAATGGATGAGTGTCTCCACTTGGTATTTTTGCTATAGTGCCCTTCTTTTAGCAATAACAAAGTTTACTTGAATTTTGTCCAACAGTGTAACAGTCTGACATACTGCACAGATCTTGTACGCGTGCACTTCCTTGTGCATACCCATGTGTATTTACTCTTTGAAGCACATCTGAATGCTCTTAAAGGTGACAGCATCAGAGTAAGGTGTGTTTGCCACATGCTGCTCTCAGAAGCAGTTGTTTCTCAGCCAGAGTCCAAGTGAGTTTTCACGGGTCCTTCCCATGATGCTCATATGTAGCTATGTGACTCCCATTGCTATTTGCACAATTTCTCCTTTAGGAACAGAAATCTGTTAGGAGAATTAGGAGAAATTGTTTATTTATATTTTAGTTATTGAATTTGCACAAAGTGCAATAACTGAGATATTTCTCCTAAAGGGGAAATTGTGCAAATTCACAAGTGTGTGTGTAGGGAATCAGCTCTGGCTCAATATGGTTTTTACCTTTTTGAGGTCTCAAATTGTGCCAATGCACAGTGAATTACAAGAGGCAAGATACAGCAGCAGAGCTGGATATGAAAGTGGCTGTAACTATTTGCTGTACCATTTGAGGTGCCATAAAGAAATTAAAAAGCATGAAATGAGGAAGCAAAGGATGTGGGGTACTTCTTACTCTCTACAAAGAAGCAGGTTAATTTCTCCTCCTCCCTTCAGTGTCTCTGGTTGTCCTGGCTCAGCAAAGGTAGTGGACAAAGACACATAACCCAAGGTCGCAGGAGTAACAGAGGAGACTTAGTTACATGTGAGGTGGAAAGAAGGGGTTTGCTGGATCCTTGAGCAAAACAGTGTTGGGTGTGAGTACCTGACAGCATTAGCTGTCTCCTGGGGTTAAAAACAGCAAATTAAGCACCAAATTAGCTGTATCCTGCCTGTTATAAGTACCAGTCAGGTAAAGCAAAGCTTTTTTCTTTTAACAAAAACCATGAGATGTCACATTTACTTTCGTAATCCTAAATATGTTAAATTGTTTTAAACCATAATTAGATGTTATTTCCCAGCATCCACAAAAATTAAAAAGAATTGTGCTGCAGGGTATGCATATGGTAGCAATTTATCATTGAATTACACAGTTTATTGTCAGTTTGAGAATAATACAAAATCTATTCAGTTTATGTTCTGGGGTTTTTTGCTTGGCCGATGCCTGCTGGCCCTGAGTCCAGGTTTCTTATTGATCAGCACTCCCTATTTTGCATGAAGTAGTAGTTCAGAAGTGATTGGAAGTAAAGCCTGAACATGGTAAACTTTTACCAGAAACAGCAGAACAGATTTACTTCTTTCCATGGCTGACTTGTCCAGGCAGAGTCACGAATCAAGAGGAGAGAAAAAGCTTTGAAGCATAATTTGAACCTTATTAGTTTTCTTGAATGATGGAGCAATCCCTCCCCTGAGTTTTCTCTGAAGTGAAAAAGAAAAAATAATTGAACAAACATCCTCTTAAAGCTATGACAATGCATGACACTGCAGTGTAGTGCTTGTCTGAACATGTAACTCTTAATTATTTACAACAATTCTTCCTCTTGAGAACATTGTTACAGCAGTGCTTTGCAGAGAGGGGGAGAGAAGATGCTCGTTTCTGCGGGATGATGCCTGGCTGCTCCTGGTCCCTCTCCCCTGGGGTGGCCTCCCCTCCCCTGCATGGTGACTGCGAGTCAGTTGTGTTTAGCTAGTGAGTCTGCTTTGTTTGAGTAGTTAGTGACCAGGATGTCATCTTGAAAACAGTAAGATGGTCAAGGCTTTAGAAAGCAGAAATGTGTAGATGACTACTTCGCCCAGAGCTGTGCGTGCTGTGGTGGAGGGCTTGACATGTGCCCTGGACGTCTTGGCAAACATCTGATAACCTCGCTTTATCATAAAGAGCCCCCCAAGAAGCAGCAGTGTTTCTTGTAGCTTCCTGAGAGGGTGTTTCCTATTGTAGCCAGAGCTTCTCTGCTCTTGGTGCCTCCAGCCCTGGTTCTGGAGGTACGAGCTGCAGATGCTCGGGCAGTCCAGGCACTGAGGACTGTGGCCACCCTGAGCTGAGGGAGCCCAGCGCCTGCTCCTGACCCTCCTGTTCATCCTGGTAGGTGGCTGTTGGCAGCCTCCCAAGGTCTCTTCTGAGGTTTATGTTCAGTTTCTGAATTCCCCATTGAGATAATTCCTGGAGGCTGGTGGCAAGTGAAGTTGCTGCGGGCTCTGTCCTAGCATCTGCCCTGTTAAATGTCTTTATCGGTGATCTGGAGGAGATGGGGGCATCTGTATCAAGCTGTGAACAGCCCCAAACTGGGGTGAGGGTTGCAAGGGTGAGAGGCAATACCCAGGAGGCCCGGGCTGCTCTTCAGAGGGACCTCGGCAGGCTGAAGGAAGGGGCTGACCCATGGGGACCTTATGGAGTTGAACAGGGACAAATGCAAAGTTCTGCCCCAGGGAAGGAAGGATCCCTAGGTGGGACTGAGTGGGTGGGGGACAGCTCTGCAGAAAAACCCCTGGGGGGTGGGTCTGGTGGGCATCACAGTGGCCATCAGCCAGCAATGTGTCCCTGCAGTAAAGGCCAAGAGGATCCTGGGCTGTATTAACAAGAGCAGAACCAGTAGACTGATGGAAGTGATTACCCTCTCTACTTGGCACTTGCAGACTGCATCTTATCAAGAACATGGAGCCAGGCTGTTCAGTTGTGTGGCAGGAGGGCAAGAGACAACAGACTTGTAGCTTGAAGCATGAGGTTTTAATGGGGTATAAGGAGAAGGCTTTTCAGTGGGGACAGCCAAGCAGTGGGAACAAGGGCCTGGAGAAGCTGTGCAGCCGTCATCCTTGGAGGTTTTCAAGACCCAGCTGGATAAAGCCATGAGCAACCTGGTCTGTTCTCATAGCTGGTCTTGCCTTGAGTGGAAGGTTGGCCTAGAAACCTCCTGAGGTCCCTTCCAACCTGAATTATTCTGTGAGCATGAAACCTGTTGTATGTTAGGATACATGGAGTCAGGCATCTGTCAGTTGAACTGCCATGAAATCTTCACTGTTGAGACAGTGGACAGTCATTAAATCTGGATGGCTTCTGGTCTGATGGACCAACTGCTAGAAAATCAGAAGGATGAAGCCCTGTGAAACCAGTTTCTTCATGCTGCCTCTGGAAGACTGTACTCCTATCTCAGCTGGCTTGGTCAGCCTGGTATGAAAGTGAACAAGGCTGTTGTAGTGCATTGTCACTCATATGGTCAACTGGGTGACAGAGAGGGGAAAGAGGGTGTATGTACAGCAGCAGTTTCTCAAAGTGCGATCTCTTATTCTTTTTATGTAACATAAGCGCAAACCCATGAATATTTTAGCAGTACAGTTGGTGTACGCTTGGCTTAACCCAGTTAACGTAAAGCCCAACTCCTGAGCATGCACTTCTGATCTGTGCCTCCCTGTAAGGCAGGACTCAGCCGGACTTGTCTTGCTGATCTCTTAACTGTTTAACACCCTTCTGTATAAAACGGGAGGGAGGAAGGGGTGAGGGAAACGGGGTTATAGGATACCATTTCTGCAGAGAATTAATAGAGGGAGAGCTTGTGTCCAGGAAACCTGCCAAGAGGCGTGTGGTAGGTCAGGCTCTGAAGCCTGATCAGACCAGTGAAAGTTGAAGGGCACAGGGGGCTGCCAAGGTGCATCCCAAAGACAACAGCCTGGTTGAATATGCAGCTGGAGCAGTGCTGTTTCAGGTGTGTTGTGCCTCCTGATAAACTGTCTGCCAGATGTGTGAACTGAGCAGCACTGTCTCCATCTCCCCTGTTTCATGCTGCTGAAAACCCATAATGCAATATTTAAGAACTGATGCAGCGTGTTCTTTCACTGACTAGACTCCTTATTAAGAAGGCTTGTCATCAATTACTGTAAAACTGTATGCAGCAGGCAAATTTCTGCAGTAGTTTACAATAGCATTGATTGAGCTTTCAGGCTTTAAAGATACTATTGCTTACCCCTCCAGCACCATTGGATTCTTTACTGGTTGTCTGTCTGGAACAAAACAAAATAAAATCTGGGGTTATGTCTGTTCTTGCTCCAAGTTATTACAAGGAGAAAAAAAGAGTTGAATTAAATTTGGTCATGTTCAGTCAGTACTGGGAAAGAGCCCAGTATTTTTTTAGTAAAGTAGAAAAATTAGTCATGCATTTAATGATTTTTTTTTTGGTAAGAGTCAGACTTACTTCAAGGCATTATGTTTCTGTGTTATCAACTTCTGAACTTATTTTAAAATTTGTAGTTTCTGGGGAGTTTTGGATTTTGCAGAAGGGTAGAGGCTTTTGAAGTAAGCCAGAGGTAGAACGCTAATGTGGATAAGCTGGTGTTTTGTTTAGCTGTGTGCAGTCACCAGTGCACTTGATGTTCAAGTTGAGTAACTCCAGTGGAAATGTTGTGATCGCTGATCAGATTGCCAGCTCCAGCACCTTTTGTTCTAGCACTATGTTCTCAGTTGTTTATTCCTCTAGTATAAACTCTTCACGTCACCTTCTGAACACAACAGGGTTAGTTGCTGAGAAGAGCGCTCATCAGCACATTGCTCTTACTGCCTAAGTTGTCTTAATGTGCTTGGGATAGCACAAAACAGGATTTCCACCATTTCTCTGATTATGCAGACAGATGGAAACCCAAAAGCTCAGCAAAATGCACCCACAGTGACCTGGCCTCTTCTCAGCTGCCACATAGGGAAGGGAGAATAGCTGGTGCTGGGAAAGCTTCAGGAGCTGCTGCAGAAGAGATCACTGTGGTTCCTTCCTTGGTTGTCGAGAGGAAACTTCCACCCAAGAGTATTGTTATTTCCCACCCCCCAAGACCCACTGGGGACAACTTGTGGGCCTGCATTCCTGTGGTGTAGGAGGATAGACAGGCCGTCAGCAGTGAGGACAGTGGATGAGCAGCAAAGGAGTTATGTTTGTCAAATCCCATCCTCTCAACAAACATTGGAGAAGCCTCTTAATTGCCTTTTGAGCATCTCTGGGTGCCTCTTCCTGAATCTGCTTGCTGAGCGGCAGGGCTTTGTCCACAGCAGTGTTTCTGCAGAGCTTCCAGCTGTGCTGGGCCAGGTAACCTACTCTTCAGTGCTGAGCACCCTCAGCTGCCACCCTTCTCCTACCCTGTACAGCTTCTGCAGGGCTGCACAGCCATATGTGAACTAGAGCTTGCACCCTGCGCTGGGCTGCAGTCCCAGCTGCAGCTTACTGCTTGCAGGAATGATTCTCAGGCCAGTTGGTGGAGGCTTCTGAGAAAATAGAAGGCAAAAAGAGTTTAGTAAGTTATGTATGTATTGCATAGGCTCAGGTAATACTACATATCTACTGCTAAATGCTAGATGCTTCCTCCACTCCCTCTGTAGACCTAGACAGTTCTGTAGGATAATGATGTCTGTTGCAAAGTAATAGAAAAGCTATGCTTAGGAGAAACAGATTCAAGGCTCTACTAGCTCCTGAGCTTAATTAGGTTATGGGGTTTTTATTTTATAGCACATACTAGTACAAAAGAGCCTGTATTTGCTGACTAATCACTTAAACCATGATCTCTCTGCACAACTGGCAAAGATCTGTCTCATTTCCATGGAGGATTAGCACTTGCTGATCATTAGAGAGGCAAGAGATTAAACATTTTATTACCACTTTAAATAATTCATAGTTCTTTAAACTGTCATAACAAATTGTGGAGGTCTTGTACATTTGCACTGACCCCTTTGCATGTCCTTATTGGGCTTTACCCTTGATGTTACAGGCTAACTTTGGTGTTCTGCCTAGAAAGCTTATGATAGAAAGCACAGAGGTTACCACTGTGTCATTGCTTAGTGCCTAAAACAGCAGGTGAGTAAACATGGGCAAAAGCTTTACATGAAGGTTGACAAAAATTAGAAATGACACTAGGTACCTTTCCACCCTCTTGTCAGATTGTTTTTTCTTGAATACCTTTCCCATTCTACATTGAGCTACTACTTTGGGCATTATGAGGTAGACCTGTATCAGGAGCCTATGTAATGGTAGTATCAGTAGACATGAGAAAGGGATGTTTTAGCCTCCTAAAGCAGACTATTTCAAAAGCAGTTTGATTTGTTTCTGTGGCTCTGCCCCTTCCATCTGCTTTGCAGTTTGAGTGCTGCGTCATGGTTTGAGTAGGTGGTTCTTTGGTCTTAAAGTTCATTGCTGATGTAGCTCTGACCCTACATTAATAGGGCTGACACTTTGGGAGAATTGGCTATGCCAAGAATTGTATTTTTTCACTTTCAATTTTGCTTCTGTGATCAGATTTAATGAAAATATTAGGAAGTAGCTTCTAGCCGGATCAATATAAGTGGATTGTATTCGTTGTAACTGGTTTCTATCTATAGAACTGTAAAACAATCTTTAAGGACAGTCTAGGAGCAGCTTGGGTTTCATGCGTTTCTAGCAGAGGCAATATTTAGACCTTGTTATTAAATTGCGATGTCAAGTTTCTCAGGAATATCCAAGTTGCTGACCAGAAGATTAAAAAAACGCAGAACCCAAATTAAATGCTGGTTTTTTTAATCTCCTGTGGACACTGATTATTGTGCAAGCCTGATGTCAACTTTTGTACCTTGTTAATCACTGTTCCTTTAGCTGTGGTAAATAGCCCTTGGTGAGCTTATGGTTCAGTGCAAATGCTAAGTGGTTAAAGGTTCCAAATAACTAAGCACTTCCTCAAAGTGAAAAGAGCCTTTTCTGCTGCTCTTATACGTATGGCTTAGAGCTACCCTGTTCCTTCCCCAAGAGATTTCTGCCCAGACTTTCAAATGGAACCTAAATCTTTCTTTGGTAACTGCCTCACCTTAAAAGGATTGTAAAAAGTAGTTTACCACAGTCACTGCTGGAATTTTGGTTTTGAGATTCAAAGGTGGGTTTGTTAATATACCCAGTGTAGGTTGCCTGATAGGTGTTTTTTAATTCTATACTCCCTACAAGCGTGCAACACCCTACACTCTCTGCAAAAGAGAGGGTTGCTATGCAGACTGCAGTGCTCTCTTGCTTATTGTGGGATCTGACAGCATCTCCTGAGAGTGGTGGAGCAGAGTGTGTGATGCAGAAGAGCTCCTGCATGCTCTGCTTCTGCCTGTTGGCCTCTGAGGTGCTCTGGTATGGAGAACGAAGTCCCCAGCTGAGCTTTCCCATGCTGTACCAATGGCACAAGCAGCAGCTGCTCCCAGCGCCGTGCCAGGACGGACACATGCACAGAAGAAACATATATCTTTGTTTTCACTCCTCTGCCTCCCGCATGCTTCCACTTGCAAACTCGCCTCCAGTCCCGTGTCTGTCCACCTCGGCCCCTCTCTTGCCCTCTATGTCTCCAAATTGGCCTCCCATAGCCCCTGTGTACTGGTCCCCTGAGGCAGGATCCTGACGTGCCCTGCCCACCATGCTCCCGTGCAGAGCACGGGCTGTAGCACTGCGGGGCTGTACCGTACTTCCCATGGGAAGAACGGGAGCTGGGATGGCATCTCCATTGGCAGGGCACACCTCTGACAGCACCTCTGCAGGGCTGTGCTGTGGTCAAGGGTAAGTGCAGCTGTTTGCTGGTAATAGTGTGTGGAGGTGCCTGTCTGTTGCTTCATTAAAGTTCTCAAAGCTTGATTAATTTCCCTTTCCACTAAACTCTTCAGTAACTAAGGCATTATAGGTTTATATAGCAATCTAGCATTTCCTCTGAGCAATGTGATGCCAGTTCTTTTAGCTGATACGGAGCTTTTGTTGTAAAGCACTCTGTCTTAAGACAAGATGTACAACGCTTGTTTCAAGGTCCTTTACTCCACTTTCTGGGAAGAGGCATGTCTCATGTTTTTACACAATGTTATTTGTCTAGCTATGTATATAACCCAGTGAAACAGATATTCCTTAATCTTTTTCCCCCCATTATCTTTTAAATGTTTGTTTCTTTGCAGGCCCTTCTGGCAGTTGGCTTTATAAGAGCAGTACTTTCCACATTCTGGTGCCAAGTTCATGGTGCTCACTTGTTGCCCCAATGCTGCATCTTGCCAAGCTTCCTCCAGTTCTAGGGTCCTGATTATTTTGTACAAAGCTCCTAATGCTGCATATAAGCCCGTGTGATTCCCTTGATGCTAATTTTAAGAACATGAGTCTCGGCTCTGGCAGTGGACAGGCTGGTTCGTTGTAAAACATACTTCTGATGTAGAAACATAAATGTGGCAGAGGCAAGAACCTCTGGTTTGTTACTGTTTCTCCCAAAACCACATTTGATCAACAAGGCCAGTTCTGTCCTTAAACTCACTGCCTCCAATTGTCCCTCTTGGTGAGGTGACCAGGGCAGGCAACTCTTCAGCAAGCATGACTGGTCTAAACACTGACTTTTTTTTTATTAAAATAAAGACATACAGTCTTTAATTTCTACCCATATTACTGGTTATTCTTCCCTTGCCTGTTTCTCCAGAGTGACTCTGGAACAGGTACTTGGCCTCCACTGCAGACACAGCATGACTCCACTGAGGATGCTGTGGGAAGTGGCCATATAGCAAGCTTTAACTTGCAATACCCCACTCATACTGAGTATTTTGTGAGCTTAGCTGAGATTAGCCCATGCAAACAGTGTCTATGCTTCTGTGTTGTTCAGTTTTCAGAGAATTTCTTGTCGTTGTCAAAAGTCTCCTGGATCAAAAATGTAGACCTGATTATTAAATGTCTGACCTGAAACACCAGTCACCTGTACAAAGCAGAGTCTTCATTGCCCATAAGTTATCCCAGTACATACAGACATCTGTGTAGAAGTCATTGCTTATGGCAGGCTTGCAGAGGTTGGTGGCTGCAGAGAATGTGTTCCTACCAAGAAAGAAATTACTGTCAGTAATTACTGATCATTAATTGCTTTTAAAAAAAAAACCTCTTTTTTTTTTACAGGAGCACATGTCTAATCAATCAAGTTTATGGTATAAGAGAGCTTCACTCAGATCTGGGCAGTCACAGTTCTAGGGTGAAGATAAATGTTGCACCCATAGCATCAGGTGACAATATCTTTTCTTGCTGCGTCTTTTGTAGCAGTATTAGGAGTTTTTCTTTCAGGAAAAATGAAATGAAATATTTTATGGCTGAGATGTACCTGAGTCAGGTCTTGCATTCATCCAAGGCCACTGATCGCATACAAGTCAGCTGACCACACTGTAATGTGCCATTTTTCTGTCACTTTGAGTCAATAGCAAAACCAAACAAGTATTTCAAAAATAGCTTGTTCAAGACTTGCAGAACTCATTTTCATTTCAGTAGAGATTCAGTATTTGGCATTATCTTTAAAAAGTAATTGTGATAATTTGTTTCTGGAAGGTTTATGTATGTTGGTAGTAAAGGAACTGGCTATCCACGGCTGTCTCTGGATGCCAACTGAAGTTTTCTAGCAAGATGAAATCGTCTGTCTCAGCTCAGTCCCAGCTGGCCACTGAAGCAAACAAACAAGACTGACACATAATTGGATGCTATTGGCAGTGTTGTGGTTGATTTTTGGGTTTCTCTTTTATTTTTCTGAGGCTTAATGTCAGTTGTCAGGGAAGCTGAATCCTATACCTCATAGAAAGGGTGATCTTGCAGGACAAGAATCCTGCTTGTGCATGTCTCTGCACTTCAGTATGGTCAATGTCCTTTGGGTCACAGACCAGCAGCCGTGGAGATGGTCATCTCCATGCAAACCCAAGCTAGAAAGGCAAGTGTTTTAGAGATGGAGCTAGTTTTTGTCCTGCTGTCCAGAAATAGCAAGCTATGTTTTTTAAAATACTTTAAATGTTTAGCAGTAAACTCCAGACCATACCTCTGTAAAGGTGAGAGACGTTTACCAGCCCTACAGGAGTTAATTTTGCAAACAGTACAAGTGCTTTGGAGAGTTTCACCTACCCAAATAGCTGAGTGTGCCTGTCGTCACTGTGCTTAAAACAGTAAAAGTAATGAATCTCAAGTATCTCATGTTCTTCCAACACTGTATGGAGGAGAGGTGGTGTGACTATTGCTAGTCACTAGGTATTCACTGAAGTTCAATGCACTAGTTCATGGCTCAGTATCTGTTACAAGCCTCTGATGGGAATATTAGTGCTGGTGCTAGGAAAGTGCGGTAGCAAGAGCTGAAGTGAGCAGTGCTGTTGAGAGGCAAATAGAAACTGATAGAAACGATAGATACAGGTACCCAATTCATATCATCCTCCATCAGTATTTTTCCAGCAAACACTGAAGTCCTCTACAAGTTTGCCTGCTTTCTGCAAGGTGATATGGGGTGACTCCTGTAGCCACGTGTATTCAGAAACTTCCAAATGTGGTGCTTACCTGGGGTAGAGGGGGGAGGAGGCGGCGGCACAGGGTTGTGATAGACCCTCTTCCACATTCCTCCCAGCTGCAAGCAGCTCAAAATGTGTGCGAAGAACAACTGGTTTTAGTGTAGTTTCTAGAAGAAATCGAGTGGATACTGCTCTGCTGTTGGTGTTGCTGATCTTTGTCCAATAATTTTTGATCCCTTTGATCTGAACTGGTTTTAAGGAAGGAAACTGTCTGAACGGTAAAACCCGACCAATGCAGGAATAGTCGTCAGGGTGGAAGTCGAGGTAGAAGAGATGCTGTCAAAGCCAGTATGAAGAGGAGGAGGGGGGGTGACTTGACAGTCTGTGTAGGGGAGAGTATTTGTCAGCACTTCAAGCATGGTGCTGGATGCCATGTCTTCACTGATGCTGGCAAGTCTAACTGAAACGCCTATCCATATGAAGTGGAGTTTCAGTAGTGCCATACACCAATCTCTTATTTTTATGACCCTTAAAGCAAGTGTTTCTGTTAATCCTCCTCTTGTTCTGGGATGTGACCTTATTGTCACACAGTAAAACAACCAGTGTGCCTTGATCACAGGGCTCTGGGTTAGAACAGTCCCTTCCAGATGAGCATTTCCAAAACTCTTTTAAATGCTGTGTACCTCCAATATTGCTGAAAGGCCATTTTTTTGACTGGGCTTAAATTGATTATTCACCTGGACCTGAAATGCTGTGTGGGGTTCTGGTTACCCATCCTGGATATGCAGTGTAAGCAGAAAAGGTAGGGGTGGACGAGAAGACCTTGCTGCAGTGTAGGACTGCTTCTGTGTGAAGTGATGCTAGTTAGATAAATGCTTTCAGCTCAAAGTTATTTTGGGGAGGGGAAAAATAGGAGAGCTCTACAATATCTCAAATGGTACAGAGAAAATGAACTGGGAATGATAGTATGAAACTTGATGACATCCAGAGAAATACCCAGGCGCAGCAAATTCAAGCAGAAGGAAGTACTTTGTCATGCAATGCACAACTGAACTGTCAGATTCATTGCCAGGATGTTGCAGGGGCCAAAAGTACAGCTGGGCGTCAACTAATGAAAGAGAGATCCATCAATAGCTATTTAACACTTTGATCCAGATGCAGTATCTGGCTTTGGAAATATGTACGCTGCCTCCTACAACAAGCTGGGGAAAATATACTGGAGACAGCAGCACTCTATACTTGTCCTCTTTCTGTTATTCTTTCCTTAAGCTGCCAGTACTGACTGCTGTTGGAGTCAGGCTACTTGGATATATGGGTCTCTGTGACCCACTTAAGCTGTTCATGTATTATGAATAAGCTGTAATACTGATAGCTGTTTAGCAGACTCATAATGAGCCACTTGCTGTGATACTGAAGGTCACCAGTCGTCCAAGGACTGCTGTTTGGGAGGCAGCTGCCCTGCCTTAACCCTGCAGAGATCTTGCCAGTGTTTCCATCCCACCAAGCAAGGGGAACCTGCGTTCAGGCTTAATCAGGATGTCTGATGGCATAAGATGGACCATCACTAGCACCAGAAATGGGTGCTCTGAGGTCAGATGTTGATTTATTTTTTTTCTTCCCTGCCTCAGTATATCCATCCTAGCACGGATAGTAGAAAATGGAATGATTCCACCATTAAGACAGTCAGATATTTTATGTCAACAGTATAAAAGGATTTTTTCTCCCCCTTAGCAAGTCAGATTAACCCTAAGAAACAGTGCACACTTTGTAAAGCAGAGATTTCTCATTGGGAAATGTTGTTTCTAGCTTTTCCACATCAGCTGTAAAAACACATTGCTATCCAAGCTTTGCAAAATGATTCTTAGAAAGGCCTAGCAATGAATACTTGGCATACAGAGGTTTGATATATTGAGAGCCAGGCTTAACATTATGGAAGACGGTGTCCTAGAAGAGCCTTTGCAGAAAGGTGCCATGAGGAGGATGGTTTCCCATGGGCCCTGGGATCTGTATTGTCCTGGGGCAGTTGATAGCAGCTGATAACCTGCTGGTTTGTGCTGTGGAGGTGATGGACAGGCTTTTTCTGAATAGCCTGATACAGATCGAGTGAGCCTGAAAATACCAGCATCAATGATAGGAAATAGTTGTTCATTTTCAGAGCACAAGGAATGTTTTGGAAAAGGCACTGCTCTTTTCTGCCCTTATGCCCCTGCTTCACAGCTAATTGAATCACTAAAAATTTGCAAAGCAGAACTGCTGGTCTCTTTATGCCTGCAAATGGCAGAAGCAGGAACCATTTCTGGGTGGGTTTGAATGGCAGGCTGCCAGGAGTGGCATTCATCTTGTTACCTGAGATAATGCCACAAGCAGCCTGAAAGCCATTTCTGACAGAAGACCATCAAACCAGCTGTGCATCGTGCAGGGCTGACTGGAGAGCTTTTACAGGAGCAGGACTAGTACCGGCATGGCCAGGTTTGGATGGTAAGCACTCTTCTGTGGCCGTGTTTCCAAAAGTCCTCCCAGCCGTCAGCCCTTTGTGTGGAAGCCTGGTGTGGACCCATGGCATTGGTGATGCCCTGATTAAAGCGGGGCTGTGAGAGCCTGGGACCTGTAGGCGTTACAGCCTGCTGGGCAGGGAAAAAGGGCTCTTGTGCTGCATCGCTCTTTGCTTTGGTGCCGGTCACTTGGCTGCGGTAACACTCCCAATGAGTTTGCCTGACCCAGTAGCTGGAGCCGTGGCTCCCCGGCAGCCCAGATTGCTGTGGCACTGTGTCCTGGCCATGCAGGATGACTGGAGAGTAGCAAAAATAAATGCCAGGGAAGGTGAAACTAATACAAAGAAGGGCGACTGCTATCCAGGCTCTGACAAAGGCAGCTGGGTTTGTGGTACCAGTGGGAAAATACTCCCATGACCGTCCCCTCCGCTAGCTGCGAGTGTGTCCTGTCCCTCTTGGGGCTTGCTGTTTCATGTCCTGGCTTTGATATTTCCCGAGCATGGATTATCTTTCTTGTTTCTCCATCCTTAGGGGAATCTTGGCACAGATGTCAGCAGCCACCAGAAACCACCAAAAGCTTTTGTGCAGTTGAAATGTGCTCTGTCTGCGCTTCGTCTTAAGGACTAAAGGCACTGCTTGTAATTCTGCACCAGGCTTCTCTGACTTTAACCTAGTTTCCACTTTGCTTAGTTTCCTTACTCTCTTTACAAGATTGCTGCACGCAGCCAGAAGTCTAATGGGAGCTCCTGAAGGTCTGCCAGCCCTCCAACATGCAGCAGTATTTCCAAAACTTTTTAAGAAATGGGTTTGTATTTCTCCAGGATGGAATGTAAACAAAGGGTTGCTAATAAAACAGTGTGTAAGGTCTGTTCAGATTTATATAAATTCTGAGACCATATCTAAAAATAGTGCCCTGTTTTGCATTCCTGAAAGCAGATTCACCGCATACCTACATCTACCATGAAGTGCTATGCTGGTAACAAACAGGATTTCTCAGGAGTGGTATGAAAAGTACTGAAAACCAATTTTAATTTTATTAGCCTTACACAACATTGACAATCATGTTAAATATTAAACACATGGAATGAACTGCAGCCGTGGTACTAGCAGGAGGCATCCAGTATGGGAAACGGCCTAGAGGTGTCCATCGGAGAAGTGCAAGCATTGACTGCCTGCTCTGAAGCTGGTGGGATCTGGAGCAGGGAGGAGCGTGGGGGAGCTGGATGTAGATCTAGCTGATGGCTTCAGTCCAGGAAGGAGTGAAAGGATAAAGACAGGCAATTGCTGTGCATTCTATATGTTATGTTAGGATTCAAGGACAGGGACTTTCTCTTTTAGCTTTAAGGCTTGTGCCTGTGACGCAAGTATATAAGTAGCTGGGGCTCAATCCTGTAAGGTGCCAGTGCTTAACGCAGAGCCTGTAATCAGTCGTCTTAGTTTAAAGCACTTAAACTCTTTCCTGCCCTGTGTCTGCTTACTTACCATCCCTCTGAGCTGATCTTATGAACATGTTTTTCAATAGTGGAAAGTCTGATGTAATGTAACATTTTTCAAGATGATACGGCTTTAGCTTTAAAGTGTTTCTTAGCCTTAAATATTGACTAGGAGATTTTACTGTAGTGTGGTGCCCACAAAAGTGTGTGGTTAATAGCATAATAGAACTTGCATACATAGTAATACTGAATACAGCGTGTAGCAATATTAAACATATCCTGCAATGCGTTTTAAGAACAAGCTAAATCCATGTAGAGCATGGATCTTTAAAGAATGCTTAATCTTTGTGCCTTGCTTTCTGCATGCTCCTCCAGGGCTGGGAAAGCTGTCTTTTCATTGTTGATGCATAAAGCATCTGACATGCCTCCCATATGTGTTGACTGCTCTAGTAACGAGATTTTCTGTAGGTTTGCCCCTTTATACCTAGTAGAAAATAGATGTGCTCATTTAGCTTTTTGGGAAGGTTCTCCAGAGGAGCTGAGGATGAGGAGGTGGTTGCCATCAATGCCAGCTTTCCTTGTCACGCGTACCCTGTCTGGTGCAAGGCATTAACCCCAGCCCTGCACAGACACCGGCGTAGGTGATAACTCTGTAGATGAGATCAGCAGCAGAATCTAAAGTATTTTAACATGCCTGAAAAACTGCTCACACCGTGGTATGTGTCCTCTGACCCCTGGCCAAAGCCCTGAATGGGAAGTACAGGCTCAGTGTCTCTGAAAGGCAGCCTCTTTCCTCCCAAACCTCCGTGTGATTTAGGAGCCCAATCCAGCTGTAGGCACTCGTACTGAGAAGTTTGGGCTTCTGTTTCTAAATTCATCCTTAAAACTTGAGCTGCCTATATGCTAGGAGTGGGGTTTTTGTTTTTCACAAAAGGTGTTCTTGCCCCCACTTCCCCTGCTTTTGCTGCTGTAAGGAAGCTAAGCATGAGACAGAGGAGCATGCCATCGCATGCAGGAGGTAGGAATGGTGTGTTTGAAAGTATTGTAAGCTATGACTGCTGCTTGTATCAGCATAGGCTGTAGGAAGCTGCATTTCCAGTGAACAACTAGAAGAATGTCTGAGGGTCACCCCTCCTGAAAGGAGCCAGGACCCTCTACAGTGCCCAGCGTGGTCCTTACTTCATGCCAGTGGCATGGGCATGTGTTCAGGCTCTCCTATGAGGTAACACCTGGCATGAGGAAAGGGCATTTGTCTGACTGCATCTGTATGTGGCCCAAATTCTGAATTTCCAGCAAGGCTTTTTCCCAAGCTGATCTGTCAGTGGGAATCGTATTGACGCAGCAGTGATGCCTAAAAGATGCTTCCTGAAGTACAGGTGTGAGCTGTAGCAGCCTACAAGGGACTCTAGCAGCCTACAAGTACCTGAAGTATTTACTGTGAGACATTAGTCACACTGAGAAATGGCCTTGTCCAGCTGTAGTGCAGGCTTGCATGGCAATTCAATAGAAGAGACCAGAAAACATGGGAACTCTTGCTTCCTCAGTCCATCATCAGCTGCACTTTAAGGAACATGCATGAAATATCTGTAGGTCTTGCCTGAGGCTCCTATGCAGAGTTTTCACCAGCTAGGTCATCTTGATAGAAATGCTTGCTGGAAGTACCCCAGGACTCTTGGAAAACCTAATTCAGTGTACTTGGAGGGTCAGTAATTTGTTCTTTCCATAACACTTGCTTCTCTGGAGTAAACTGCTCTGATGCCCTACTGTGGTGGTGTCTTACCAGGCCGTTTTCTGGGAAGCAAATTTTTTGGTGATACCTTCAGCACTGTAGTTTCCAAATTCAGTTAATCTCAGTGGAAGCAGTCTTTTGGCGTGGAAGCCACCAGACACGGCAGCAGAGGGAAGAGCTGAGTTATTTTAAAATTCTAAAAAATAAAAAGTGGGGGTTTTTTTCACTTGCATTCCTGGGTCTTGGCCTGAACAAGGAGTGGAGGTGCCAAAATACTGTGAGAGCGTCTGTTGCTGCAGTATGTCTGGCCGAACCAGAAGCAGGAAATTCTTGTGAGAGCCTGTCTCATGAGATTGCCAGCCAGCTCTGAGCCTTGCCGGTTGCTCGTTGTGTGTGTGAGCTGGTGAGGTGGGAACGTGGCTGCGAGAGAAATATTTGAAGGTGGGTAAAATGGTTCATTAGAAGTGATAGCAGAGTATGTGTGCATGGGGGTGGTGGTTTTCTGTTTTGAACATAAAAGCAAGAAGTGAATACCCGAAGCAAACTTGCATCACCCTCCTTCTTCCACTAGAGGAGGAAATAGGGAAAACTCACTGTATGGGTTGAACGCTCCTCTGCCAGAGCTGGTCTGCCTCTGTGCTCTGCCTTTGGGTCTCCCTCTGGTTTGAAGGGGGCCAAATCCAGCCCCCTGGTTCAGAACATCCTTTTCAAAACTTGTAGGTCAGGAATTTTTGCTTACCCTAGGCTAGATTCTGCTCTAAAACTTTCCATGTTGTTGTGTGCAGAGCTGCCTTGGCAGGAGCAGGGCTGCAGGCACGGCAGTGGGAGCCCTGGTGCTTTAACCCCCCTGTCCAGTAGACTTATTCCACCTTGGCTCCATTTCAAGACTGTTTAAAAGGCCGTAGCCAGTCTATGCTGCCGTTTTCAGCATTATTGCTCCTGGTGGAGCTGTAATAGTGGGAAACTTTAAAGGAAAAGGGCATAATGGAAACTGATTAGAAAAGTGGAGAAAGTCTCGGGGTACAATAAAGCATTGCCTAAAGAAAGGAGGGGGGGATAAGGTGAGGCCTTAAAAGGCATGTATTCTATCACAGTAGGGCAGGAAATAGCTTTAGGAGAATTTTTTCTTTGGTCCATTCATAACCTGGTTTGTACCTCATTAACTTTCCGTTAGTGCTTTTTTCTTCTGAAATCCAGGGTAGCTTATTCCCACTGAAGTCAATGTGAAGAGTCATTCAGCGCATGAATCCTCTCATGCAGACTAAACAAGAGAAGCTCCCAGTGTTGCTCTCATCCTAAAGGGATGAGAAGCATGTTGAGGATGTGCTGACGACGCGTGCTGTATTTACTTCATTTCCGTGGAGCTACAATAAGCTTCCTAGAAGTGCCTTTTCCAGAGCGCTTGCACCATTTTTTTCTGTAATACATCGGATATGCAAATGACAACCCCTGTGAAACCAGTTGCACTCTTGCTACTGGTTGCATTAAGCCTGTTAGATTTTTTTTTTTAGAAGCTCCTGGTTTATGAAGGAATTACCATAAAAGCTGCATGGCTTAAAATGTGCCTGATTGTTCAAGATCTTGGAGATTTTTCTCTTTCAGCCATTTGCTGCTTACCTAACAAATGCTGGTTTTGCGAACTGTTGTTCTGCAGTGCTAAAATTGGGTTCCAGGTATTTTAAACTGTGCTTCATTATGTCCTTTAGGAAAGACAGCTGGGGTTTTGTCTTGCTGATGAAGCCTAATTTGAATGACTTTCCTCATCAAGCCCATTTAATTAAAAGATTCATTACTTTCTGTATAGTGTAACAGTGAAAATGCAGAAATGTCCCCTGGGCAGCCAGCTGCCGAAAGGGAGGGATTAGCTATGGCAGATAGGGTAAGAAGTTGTGGGATTAAACTGCAGTGAGGAAGATAAAGGTTCGATACTAGGGGAAAATGGGAGGGATAGCGAAGTGTTAGAACAGGTTGTGTGGGTGTCCAGGGGCTTTCCAGTCCTGGAGAGCAGGGTAGATGTGCATCTGTGGGATGCACTTATCCTGCCTGTGGGTAGGAGGGTAGACCTCTCGCTGTCCTCTGCTGCCCTCTAAGAAGGTTTAGTGTAGACAGCACAAAAGATAGAGGATGGACTCTTGCAACCTTTTGCAAAGCCTGTATGGTTTGTAGTTATATGGGTCTCATTAGGGAAGGAGGAAACAGCAACCCAGAAGATGGAGAATGGAAATCCATAAAATGATGCACCAGGTTTGAGATGGGAGTGCTGGTCATACCCCAGCTGCTTGGCTTAGTTTAGCTTTTGTCCCTGTATCACAACTGTGTGTGTGTATGGGGAGAGGAGTTTCTCAAGTAGCTGTTCAGCAACAAACACTTCCACTGAAAACCTTTTGTGCCAGGGTCCTTGGTGGCGGTCGGCTCTGTGCTGGAGAAATGCTTCTATGATTCCCCCAAGTGGTGCAGCGGTGCCACTGGAGCATCTACCCAGGCCATTAAGTTGTAGATCCAACTTCTGCTTCAAGGCAGGGATGAAGAGTTGTGTATTGGGTTTTTTGGGGTTTAGGATTTTTTTCTTGCTTGAAATAAGAGAAGATTTGATGGGTCTTACTTGTATTTGAAATTTGTGTTTGAAAAGAGGAGTAACTTAGATGGAGAGGGGCATTTCAGTATAAATCTGAGCCTGGAAAAAATTCCAGGCTACATTTGAAAAGCTTGTTTGTACTCTTTCTGAAGTGCCTGTTGATCTTGTTTGCTCCGATCAAGAGGGAAAATCTTAAATGAACAATTAAACCATCAGAAAGCCTAGCATCGCTGGTCAGACGTGCTGTTCTGCAAGGAGCCTACTGAAAACCAATACTTATTTCTTCTATTCCCAGTTCTTCCTATCTGTTCAGGTTTGCTTTTTGCTTAATTGGGTAGGGTTTTCTGTATTCAGAGCAACAAAATGGCAGGTGCGGGTTCTTCTCTAGCATGAGTTTTGTGGTTCTCACTCACTTGGTTCCTTAGTGTTTGAAGGCATTTTGGTTCTCTACCCGCTGCAGCCACTGGTTGGTGGCCAGGCTCCCCCTCACCAGCTCTGCTCAAGCAGAGCTGTGCCACCAGGGAGCTGTGCCCTGGCACTGCTGTGCCATGTGCCAGGACCCCGGGCGGTGGCAAAGCACGGGTGGGGAGCTGGGAGCTCCCCTGCTCCCAAAGGGGCTCCCGGGAGCACCTGTAGCTTCCCTTGGCTGAGCTGGCTGGGCAGAGACACACGATTTTCTGTCCATCCATAGCAAGATAATGCCCCCCCTGAGCTGCAGAGGTGTGGGAAGGAGTCATTAATTTCTGTAAGAGCACTTGGAAGCTATGTGCCAAGTGTTTGTTGGTGTGACTCTAGATTTCAGCTGCCAAGCAGGAATGGAGAGACGCAATTACATCTTGGTTCTGTAATCTGAGCCTTCCACAGGTGGCTCTGTCAGGGCTCTTCTCTTCTCAGTATTTCCACATTTTTGGGAGGTGTACCTGCACATGAGATTTATTAGGTTGATTTGTCTGTTTTTGCAGTTAATCCAGACGGGTCCCAAGGCACTGTAGTCGGTGTGGCTTCCCGCACAACAGGGCTTTGCATGGCATCGTCCCCCTCTGCTGAGCCAGACTGCATCCGAACACATTCACAAACCTGAATACTACAGGGCCCGTTTCTGCTGTCCTGTTATGTTAGTGAAATTCCTTAGAAATAATCATGCGGAGGGATGATAGAAGTGCTGAGCTCCTGTGCTCTGCTAGGTCCAAGTCCCCTCTGCAGGAGAGCTTGATGCACCAGGATTAAAGTGTATAAATCCTTTGTGCAATACATGGAAATAAAAATGCATTCCAGGTTTGGGTTTGCTTCCTGTTGGATCCAAGGTCTAGAGCGGCTCTGTTGTACCCAGTTTCTCTGGCTGAGTTGAGGGTGTGCACAGGTTCTTCAGGGGCTTTAGGATCTTTTGGACACTGGTGGGTGACAGTGTGCAGGGAGCTCCATGCTGTTTTTAATGCTGCAGTAGTTGGTACATGGGGTCTGATTTGCTGTAGGACAAGTCCCAGTAACTGATAGAGGGCACAGCATGAGCTTGTCCAAACACAACAACTCTCTTTTTCAAGGAAAAACCATGTAGCATTTCATAGCCAACACTGAAAATACTGTGTTGGAAAGTTTAACCCTCCATACACTTTAACTGAGATTTTCTTCATTTGATTTTTAACCATATGCATGGAGACCGTCAGTGTCCCAGGCACAAGCGCTGCTCTGGGTGCTGCTCCCTGGCAGAGCGGGCAGGTGGAAAATGAGGTATCTGAGACTTTGCAGGACATGATCTGAACTTACAGATTTCAGTAAGAGACAAAGGAAATGCAAAAATAGTGTTTCTGTTGGAGGGTCTAGTGTGGTACAATGGGCCATGTAGTGTCCTGTGGAGCATCTCTGCTAGCACGGGGTTACATCAGTTCTGCTCTGTGCTGGGCAGTTTCTTACAGACCTGTCTGTTGTGTGCGATGGGAAATGGCTATTCCGGGAAATACTGAAAATGATGAGAGGTCTCCCTTAGCTTGCAGAAGTTCACTAAGCATTCCCATCCCCAGTTGAAAGGTTCTCATATACACATATGTGTAGATGTGCATATATATACATAGTGTATGTAACTATATATACACATATAGTTACTCGTTCATTGTGAACAATACTGCAGCTTTTTATTACTGCAGGGAACTGCTCTTACGTGGTAATGTCTGCTGAGAGTTAAGTCCATTGTTGAGAAATATTTTTGGTCTTGACCTTAGGCAGGTCTTAAACCTGGGACCCAGAGGTAGGAAGAAGTGTCCTAAATGATGACCCTAGCTAACTCTCTGAAGTAGCATGGTGTTCTTGCTGCCTACCTTTCTCTTTCATCCTTCTCCCTGACTCTATTCCAGGACATCTTGTGGAAAAAGGAAAAGTCGTTTCCTTTAGAACTGGCTGTTTTTCTTCTTCCCATAGATGTTTTTTTCCCCATCTCTACTCAAGTTAAATGGGAAAACAAAGTATGCAGTATTTCTGCTGCAGAGTTAAATACTGATGAAGATTAAGATGCATTAAAAGACTGAGGAAATTCATGGGACAGGAATAAAAATAAACAAACCCCCAAAATTAAAAAAAAAATGTTCAAGTGTATGAATAGCCCTTTATCTTTCTACCTTCCTGCATGACTTCCAATAAAATGTTTCAGCATCTTGATGCAAATGTTCCAGTTTCACTGAGCTGGGGACAAGGAAGTGCTGTACAGTAACAGTTACGGGGGGGGAAATGTTCTGTGCTGTGTTGGTCTTGGACTTCCTCAGAGTATTTTTGTTCCAGATGTTAAACTGTTATTTTTTCAGAAGCCTTGTTAAGTTGCCAGAACATTAGATTTTTTTGAAGGATTTTCCGAACCCCAGCTGATTATCACAACACACAAGAATCCAAACTTGGGCTTGTCTTTGCCGCGCTGCAGCAGCTGCAGAAAATCTGTGCAAAGGCACAGGTTTGTAGCACCATCATTGAATGCCCTTATAGGGTAAAACAAGGAGTGAGGGAATTCTGCTCTGCTGCCTCGTACAACACAGGGATTCACGTCAGCCATTGAGTAACATCAAGTTCCCCAAAGCAGAAATACTACCACACGCGCTCCACAGCTGAGGTGGTAGCAGAGGTCTCAAAAGAGCTGCAGCAGAGCAACTCGGGGATGGAAAAAATGACATCCCATCTGCCTCCATCCAGGCAAAGGATAGCCTGCTCACAGCAGAGGCAAAATCAGTCCACAGTGTATTTTGTTTCTAGATATAACAGTGCTTTTTTTTTTCAGTTGGCTGTATGTGATGATGCTGGTAGTACATGGTACAGATCACACAGTACTGCTTGACTGAAGTCAAACACTGGATCCCCCTCCTGCCTATGACTCCCTCCCCGACCAAGGCGCCTGTGCCCCAGCTCCCTGCGGCCCCACTGCTCGCATTCTTTTCAGCCCTTTGATCTAATCCTTATGGAAATAGATGGAAAAATCTCCTAGGCTCTGGTTTGTCTACTGAGTGTTGTCAATAGGAAGCTTCTCTTTACAAAAGCAATAAATGTATAAGCACCTTCTACTTTGTACCTGCTCTTCTCTTTACCTGCCTAATTTTTGTCTTTGTGCATTTACAGAAATTCTCAGCTATGGTATTTTTGCACTTAATGCATCTTTCTGACAGTCGCTGTACCTCCCCTGCTGCCTTCATTTTGTGTTGAAGGGTCATCAGCCCATACGAGCGGAAACCTGTGACTATCCTAGTATTAAAGACAGTGTGGAGCTCAATGTGTTCAAATTCCTTTCTCTGACCACAATCCTCTTTTCAGAGGCAAAGTCTGCCAACCGACGCGGGCGCCCCGCTCTTCCATGCCAAAGCAAGCTACTTATTTAGCCAAGCGTATCTGCCTTACCTGGAAAACGGCTGCTTGAAGCGACGCTCCTGCCTGCAATGGGAGAGATCCCCAGGCTGCTGGTGGCTGAGGGAGCGCGGGGCTGCCAGGGCGCGTTGCCGAAATGGTAAACAGAAGTAGCATGCTGCAGCTTTTCATCGTCTTGGGTCTGTGCCCGGTCTGTAAGGACTGTGGCGTTCTTTCCTGAGAGCGATGTGGGGTCAGAGCACTTGTGTGGTGCCTGGATGGAGCTAAGGGTGGGTCTCCCACCGGGTGCCGCCGAGTTCGTCCCCTGCCTCGAGAGAGAGCTAGAGGAGAAGACCTACTGAAAAGACAGCAAAGAAAGGTGGCCAAGATGTCTGTACTTTTAAATAGGGCTTCATAGGGTACCAAGTGAATGGTGGCTTGAGGCAGTTAAAGTAGAAAGGACAACAGCGTCAACTCTCTTCTGCTGTGAATGCTGATGTCTCAGGGAAGGGATGATGAATAACAGAGTCCAAAATGTGAGCTACAAGCAGATGCAATGGATAAATCATCATAAAATAGAGTGAAAAGCTTTTCAGACCCCCGGAGCTGAAGTTTGTGCCAGAGATCCAAAGGGACTCTTTACTGTAATGACATTAAGATGAGGCTGGGATGCTGGGGAAAGGGCTGTCCCCATCTCCTGGGACCAGACCCTGTTACTCACGAGGTGTTTCACTCTGGTGTTAAGTGTGCCACAGGAAAAGCTCCAGTCGTGATTCATGGTCATAGCTGAAAGGGAATGGTCTGTGACTTATCTGCTGTCACTCGCTGCGTGGGACTAATCCCAGCAGTGCTTTTCTGGTTTTGTTTATTTTTTTTCAATAGTATTTTGTAAAGGATTTGCTTGAGTCTGTTTTTGTGTATGAAGATATCCACATGGAGAGCATAGAGGAAACTCTTCCAAAGCAAAATCTGAAGCTTGGAGTGAAACTGGTCAATGAAGGCAGAAATCTGGCTGTAGAAATACAAACAAGCTTGTCTGTTGCGGCAGCCTGGTCCTCAGCTAGGCTTTGGAGGGTGGTGAAGAGAGTATAGCAATGCGTCAGGATGGATATTTGCACTCTCTTGTGCTGCTTCCTGCTGTTCCCCTCTGACTCACGGATTGCACAGGGATGTCTAAATAGTTTGAATGCCAGTGGGCCCCGCAGCAGTAGGTGTGAGATTAAGCCCATCTTTTAATTGATGTGACTGGATAGACTACCCCCATTAGTGTTCTCCAGACTCTTCCGTTTCCTATTTCAAAGCAACAGAAATGGCAGAAGTCGTCCCTGATTTACACGAACTGATGGATTTTAGCAGTTTCCCTTGAAAGGTACCATTAGCCTAATTAAGTGAAAATAACCACCAAAAAGTCTCAGTTATCATAAAATTGAGATGTTGCAGTTCAATTGTATTTCCAGACTCGGGCGAGCTGCTGGAATGCATGCAGTTTAACTTTCCTCTATGATATAATAGTTTAAAAGAGATCAGGGTACATTTTACCATAGTGTCTAGCAATGTGAGTTTATTCAGACTTTTGGCAGGCAGTTCTGCACACTCTTGCTAAAACTGTGAATCATCCATTGTTGGCTGATTGCACTCTAGTTGCTAAGAGATCTGTCAAGTGCATACTGAGGCTTAATTCTACATTTGCTCTAAGAAGGGCTAGATGTATTAACTTGGAACATGTCACATCCTTCCTAAACAAGTAATTAAGGCGCTGCTATGAGCCTGTCTGATGGAGAGAAGAGAAGGAGCCGGGAACAGCTGGAAGATTTAACTTGGGTTGAGGTTGGTCTCCCCTGTCTGGGAACACTAGACTTATTGCATGTTGGATTTTCACAGCCTGATGCATAGTGGAAATAGAAAGGGGAGGGAGACGTTAAAAAAAATAGAATTTGCAAAAGGACTTGTTTTTCAGTGTCCTTATATAAACCTCTTAAAATAATCTAATTCTACTTCACAAAGTGTAATTTTTAGTAATGGAAAGACAATACGTCAGTATTTCCCAAACTGCCTTGCCCCCCGCCCCCTCCCAAGTGAACTCTGCCATTCACACTGCTCCTCCCCAGTTATCCCATCGCTCGGACGTGCTGCAATACGTATTGCAGATGCTCTGTGCTTTCATTCAAGATTGTACCGTTTAATGTTCCTGTTTGCTAAGTACACCAGCAGAAGTGGCGAGTAAGTGGTACTGTAAGATATCTTTAACCACCTTTCTGTCCTAAATAGCCACAAGCTTTTCCAGGGAGGCCTTTTACTACCCACAAAGAGAAAATTGATCCATTTGTCTGTAGTAAACAGAGTACGTCATCTGTTTCTGTGAACATACTCCTGCCTGTGTGGGGATGTGTGGCAGCAATTAAAAAAAGTAAAAGAAAAAAGTTCCTTGGTCAAGAGTTTCAGACTCATCTGTTCCTAACATTACATCATTTGCACTGGCATTAGCCACTGTCTGAAAAGTGCCTTGGTTTCTCACCAGGCTCTGTATCTTCTTCCCCTTCACTGAACGAGGAGGAAAAGCTGTGAAAATACGGTTTGTCCATCAGTGTTTTCTGGTGCCCGGACTAGCAGTAGGCTCCTGGTTCAGCTTTTCGGCTATCATCTTCTCCCAGACTCATGCTGTCCGCATTGGGGGTGCGCTGCTCGCTGCCGAGCCACGGGTACCCTCCGCTCGGGCTGTGAAGAAGGGAAAGAGTTTAACACAATCCTTGCTAAGTTATCTAAATGATAAATTATCTTCCGTTTAAAAATAAAAACACTATCCCTGCATCAACCATGGCTCCTGGTTTGGATTCAGCTTCTATGTGCTGTATTTTGTCAGAGCTTGTTACTGAATTTCTATTCCTTGTGTAGGTATTTGCAGACATGATTGAAGGCGTTTATAATCCTCTCTTTGATCAGCGAAACAGATTGAGCTCTGTGAATGCTGCTTTGATTGAGGTTTTGGAAATTATGCCTTCTTCCTGGTGGCTCCTCTCCGAGCCCTTCGTGACTGTTGGATGTTCTCCACGTGGTGGATGTGGTACTGGAGAGCAGCTGTGGCAATGGCATATGCCAGGATAGTGGATCTCTCTGACCCTACACAGAGTTCCCTTGCTTGTCTGTCTGAAGGTCTCTCTTTGGTCACAGGATTGCAGTTAGAGCCCATGTGCAGATGATGATCCTTTGTGGTGGCTCGGTTAACAAAACTAAACAGATGGCCTGTCTTCTGGCTGCGGCCTGAGGTCCTCATGCCAGCCACTCAGCCTTCGTGGCGGCCATATGGCCGTGTGCTTTGGTCGCTTGTACCTCTTGTGCCGTCCTCCCTGCCTGTGACCTGGTTTGCTCATGGTTTAATGCTCCTGTTGCTGACCAGTGATAATTGTGTGCTCTCAGGCTATTGGTGTGAAACTTGAGTGACCTCGCACCGGTGGGTTTCTGCTTGAAACACACCTGATTCAGCAATGATTTCCATTCTCATCAGGTCTCGGGATGTGTGAAAACATTTTGTTTGCATGCCAGCAGCAGTATCCACTTGCATGCATCTTAACCTGGTGCATCAATGCTATCACTGCTCTTGACTGGAGTTATCCTTTCTGTATCAAACTAGACAAGATTGACTTTCTATAAACACATGCTGATTGGTATTAATTATTTTATCCTTCAATTCCTTATTACTCCCCTGTCAGTCACTTTGCAAATTTTTCTGGCATCCCCATTAGGCTGTGAAGGATTGTGAACACTACAGAACTCCTCCTTAGGTGGAAATCATCCTGACCTGCTATTTTAAAAGTGCTTTTTAATAACTGCTGTTTAATGTCCTCCTGTGTTACGGTTGGGATGAAAATTACTCTCTGTAATACAATCTGAATATTTAACTGTCTTTTTCCCCATGCAGAGCAGAAATATTTATTCAGTACTTTTACCTTTTTGGTATGAATATTGAAAATGTCACCCTTTCCAGGTAGTAATGAATCAGCACCACTGTTGCTATTCCTGTTGTTCCTAAGGTAGGGAAGCAAAGGAGAAATAAAAAGCCCCTTGTGAATCTTGATTCTGCTATCCAGAGATTTTCACTAGGTCCTTTTGCTTTTATAAGTTCTCTTAATTTCTGATGTATTACACTAAAACTTACTTGTTACAATTGTTTTCGCTTTTATATATGATTTAATTTCCCCTCTACACCAATTAACTTATCCATTATCTTTGATCCTTAATCATAGAATCATAGAATAGTTTGGGTTGGAAGGGACCTTTAAAAGTCATCTAGTCCGACCCCCCTGCCGTGGGCAGGGACATCTTCAACTAGATCAGGTTGCTCAGAGCCCCGTCCAACCTGACCTGGAATGTTTCCAGGGATGGGGCATCCACCACCTCTCTGGGCAACCTGTGCCAGTGTTTCACCACCCTCAGCATAAAAAATTTCTTCCTTATATCTAGTCTAAATCTACCCCTCTTTAGTTTAAAGCCATTCCCCCTTGTCCTGTCCCAACAGACCCTGCTAAAAAGTTTGCCCCCATCTTTTTTATAAGCCCCCTTTAAGTACTGATAGGCTGCAATGAGGTCTCCTTGAAGCCTTCTCTTCTCCAGGCTGAACAACCCCAACTCTCTCAGCATTCATAAGAGAAGTGCTTTGGAAGAGTTTCCTCTATGCTCTCCATGTGGATATCTTCATTTCTTCAACTGCTTCTGGGCATCACTTATTTTTAGCATGCGAATTAGCTGCTTAATGATTTGGCTCAACTATTTCAGCTTTATGAAAATAAGGCTTTTGAAAATTATTAATTCTGTGTGTTCATTATGTAACTGCTTTTACTTATTAGGGACATCCATTTTGTCTATGAAATCTGTCACTTGTTTGGTGCATTGTAGCTTCACCACTTTATCTGTAACTGAAAGAGCGTGGAGTGTTATCTGTATTCTGAACAAGTTATCGTGCCTTTATAAATTAATATCCGCTAACTGTGCGTTAGGTTTTTCAGGAGCATCATCTTTCTGATCGCTGTAACGAGTGGTCTCTGAAGGAGAAGCTGTATTTCTTCCTTTAGAGCAAAGTGAGTATTGAAAAAACTTGGTGTATTCCAGTGCGTTGGAGACTTGCTTCCTACCTTCGCCCTCTTTTCAACCTGTTATCTGTTGAAGTGGAAGATGAATGTGGAACAGGCCAAACAAAATATCATATTCCTTCTGCTCTGACCTTGCAGACTGTATTAATTTCTGCAGCTTCTCTTCACTGTTCTGTAACTACAGTTATAACTTTCTGTCACTAGCCAGAACAGGTAGGAAAACAGACTTTCTACCTTTCCCCTTGAGCACTTGCCATTTGTAGGACATCAAAAACATTCAGTAGTAGATAGAGACAAGTTTTAAAAGCAACGCTAACATCTACAAAGAATATAGCAGCCATTATTTTCCCAGGTTTCCACTTTATTGCTTGACCCACAGATCTGTAAGCGTGTGCAGTGTTAACACCAGCCAGCAGAAGACCTTTCCTACTGAAGAAGCTAAAAAACTTGCTGTACAATATATGCTTGTCTCTGGTCTTCCTAAGTGTAACCCAGTGATCGTGAGAAGTGAATGAGGAGCTCTTGAGCTGTCTTCCTTACATGGGGGTACATAACTAGCAAGTTTTAGGGCATCTTCATTTTCTCCAGGATGCTTGCAGGAGATGCACTAAGGGCTCGATGCTGTAGTCGTTCTTAGGCCAGGGGCTCCTGGCAGTTTCCCCCATGCTTGCCACACGGTGCAGGCATCGTTTCCCTCCTCCCAGGCTGGATGACATGGCATGCCCACAGCTGAGCCCTCTTGGTAGGGCTGGGGCTTTCCTGTGGTCCTTGGGGAGGCTCAGCAACCCTACGCAGCAGCGACGTCCTCCCCGGTGGGGCAGGAGCACCCAGCAGCCGAAACAAAAAACAGCTGCCAAGGAAATACACAGTTTAGCTCCTCAATGGCAGGAGTGCATTAAGTCGTTTTCATTTAACTCCTCCACGAATGACCCCCCGCTCCAGCCCAAGGCTCGCCTTTTGTTTGCAGCAGGTCCTGCAGGTAACCATGGGCTCTGGCATCGCCTTTGTCTGGGAGCGCTGCAGTTACAAGCTGTCAGGTTACTTCCACACCTCTGATGGTGTTGATAGCATCTGGTGAGGTAATAGTTTCCCTTTAGTTATAATTTTATAAATTTCAGTGTTTCCCTTTATTTCTGTATGGCAGTGAAGTTATGTAGTACTGTGCAGAGAAAGGAAAAGCCATTAGGCTGACTATAAAGTAATACTGGAGTCTGCTTTATCATCGACTCCTGGCTGTTATTCCAGCAGATGTGCTCCCTATTCCCACGCGAGTCTGGAAACGGGCTGCTGTTGCCTTGCGTACATCAGTCGTGCTGCTCCCGCTTACTCTGTGCAGCGGTGGGTTTGGGCCAGGCTGCTGCAAGGCAGGTATTGCTCCAAACAGGGGACCTGTTGGGAGGATCGTGGCATCACCGTGTCCCCCAAAGCGGTGCCTTGTGCACGTTGGAGCTGGGCAGGCAGGAGGGCAGAGCTCAGATGCTCCGGTACGTAACCCCTCGGGAGCATCGCTGCTGCTCTGCGAAGGGCGCTGGCTTGGATGCGGTGAAACACGGGCATGCGCTGCCTGAGATACAGGAGGCGTAATTAGGAAATGTAGGTCATCAAATTCAATTAGCCCAGTGCAGTGCAGCTGGGAAGAGTTCTTACTGGATTTACTACTCCTTCAGAGAAGCTCTTTATTTAATAATACCTTAAGTGAAACCCTAATTTCTAAGGTGCTTTTAAAAGCCTGCAGAGAGTTATTTCCCTTCCCAAAGTAACTGTTTGCAAGACAAAGTAGTAAGATACCAAAGAAGCTGTGTCTCTGGCATAGTGCCCGATGAGTGGGATTGGTGAGTGAGTGAAGGGGAGACGGCTCAGTTTGCAAAAGCACATCTCACTAAAGGAGCACGGTTGGGTTAGGAGCCTCACGTCTGAAGTGTCTTTCTACTAGAAGAGCTTTAATTAAGTAGAATCTTTGAATAGGTACTTTTTACTTAGCTGTTATTTTGCTTTTTTTCAGTTTTCCTCTCCGTCCTTGTGCATTACAAGTAAGCGTGTTGGTTTCCCTTTGTTTAACACCATTTGTATTTTATGCATGTACAGTGGAAGATGTTTCTACAGTAGCAAAGCGCAGTAGTAACCGAGTTGCAGACATGTCAAGGAAATGTATTCTTTTGAAAATGTAACACCTCCACCCCCAATTTCACTGCACTTTTTAGCTGAATGCAGTATTTGGCTCTATTAAAAGAACATGGTCTTGGGATATGTAAAAGTGTGTAGCAGCTTGTTTGGCAGGGAAAGGAGCAAAACAATGAACCATGTTGCAACTGTTAGTGCTCTTAAAGTGCTTTCCTTACAGGCATGCTGACACTTGCATTTTTGCATTTATTGTGTAAAATGTCAAGGGATGTCCTGGGTGGGGGGGATTCTGACTTCGGTGGGGCCAGGATTTCATCCTCTACTGCCCACCTAGAGCTCGGGTCCTGTGTTCAGGTTTGACCCTCCTAATTCTCATCTGCAACTACATGCTCTCCTGGCAAATCTGTGTGGAGTTATGTTGATGATGCTTGCAGGTGGTCAAAGCAGCAGTGTCCTCTGAGATTTGAAATTACTGTGGCTTGAACTTAATTGCACCTAAGCAATTTTGTTTAAAAAAAAAAAAAAATAGTAGTATTCTAATCTAGGTTTTGGTTTTAAACTTGATCAGTACTCATCCATTGTTGAGTATTACAATGATGCATGTTGCTGTGCTGCATCTTTACAAAATGTTTCAAATTCTCTATCCTTGTGCCTATATTGCAGAAATTGGGGGGCGTTGTGTAAATGTCAATGCACTGAAACTCATGCAGACTTCAAGGTAACTAAATGCAGGGAGGCCTTAAAGGAGTTCCTTTGGCTTGTACTTTGTTAATATTTGTTGCGTAGATCAGGGCTTTGTAGATCAGAGTTTGTACATGTGCCCTTTTTGTCTGGGTGAAACATCACTGCATGAAAGGCAGGTGGTTATTTCCTTTTTCCAAGCATTTAGATGTCTCATAAACAAGAAATTCACAATTTTTCAGGACTTCCGGTGATGCATCACCTATATCCAAAGTTGGTGCTTGAGCACGGCGCGGATGGGCGCCTTTTCACAGCAGTTCTGATGGCGAGGTTTTGGAGCGGCTTTGGGAAGGCTCCCGTGCACCCTCCTCGGGGCCGAGGGCATCTGGTGGGTCATTGTCCCCTCTTGGGCAGTAGGACTCAATGCTGTCACATAGGAGGTTTAATCGCCATAAACTTCCCGTTCTGTAGCTCTCTGGTTTTGTAATTTTACTGAGCAACAGTGTCCCGAGTCCCCCGAAGACATTAGTGAGGGAAGGAGGGGAGGCAGGGTGTGAGCAGGCTGGCTTGAAAGTAGGAGCTGTGTTTTATTAGTATCATGTTAACGTAACGTACATTACAATGAAGGTAGTCTGCCTACAGTTGATGTTTTTAAATAAAATATTGCCCGTGAGTTTTATGGCTTAAAAATGCAAAAGGCGAGAAGAGAGCTTGTACTGCAGTCCTTCTGTCACTAGAGGCACAGGAGGGTGAGGGATGTCCCGGCAAAGCAGCCCGAGAGGCGGCATCGTCCCTTTCTGCCTTTGCAGGGTGTGCAGCAAGTGTCTGGGGGGGAACAGAGGCTCTTCTCTGCCCAGAGCTGCAGGCAGCTGCCTGAACACTTCGTGAGCTTGCAAGAAAAGGCAGGGCACTGCATATACAAAAGTTTCTACCTCTTAAAAATGTGTGGTTATAGAGAGAGACTGCACCAATTGCTTTATCTTTCATGTGCTCTTCATATTTTAGTGCTTGCTGCTTTATTCTCATTTCTTCCTTATGACTGTAAGCCTCAAATGGGAAGTTGGTGCAGAAGCAGGACTTGCAAAGCTGGCTCTTTCTTCGCCTTTGTCAGTTTGAGTTGAAGGAACAGTAACCAGAGATGGATAATTGCTAATGCTAACTGCATATTTTTCTTTAAAGCTTAAGAACTTATTAAAACTTTTCATTATAGTATTAGACTGCCAAAGTTATTTTCAGGTTGAAATGTCCCACCTAGCACTGTGATGGCTGATTTTTTCAATAGATGGCTCCCAGTTTGCTTATTTGTATTGAGATGTATTTTTGACTACTTAAAACTGTTGGTGTGTCTTCAAGGATTTAATCCCATTTCATGTATACCAGCAAACTTCTGTAATCCTACTGGGATGACACTTTTCTTACCTGGCAGTGGGAACCTTACTGGAACTAGTTGGGAGACAGAAAATGGTCAGAATTTACATTTTCTGCCATTACTGTTGTTATATATGTCTAGACACTTCAGGGCACTCTTGCAGGATGTGTTAGCTTAGCTAAAATAAGACAGACAAATCGACTTCTCTGAAAGCATGAATGAAACCTATTATTAGAGGGGAAAAAATGCTGGGTTAGTATAACCTCTGCCCGTGGGGCCCTTGTTATAAAATAACATGGGAGCAACCGGATGCTTCTCAGTGAAAGGCCAGTTATTGAGTGAATTCACTGTGAAGAAAAATACTCTCTTTGCTGTCTGTGACGATGGTCATTGCTCCTCGAGCTGGCCTGGTTCCAGGGGGGCTCTGGGCAGGTGCCCACGGGAGCAATTGCTTCTCCTCCCTGCCCATCCTCAGCACGTGGTAATGGGGACCTGGTGGCGACCGCTGGGTCTTGTCCGTGGCTTCCCACCAGACGGACTAGGTGGGGCCAAATCTTCCGAGTGATGGTCCTCGGCCATTTGTGCAGCTGAAGTCTGCAGGTTGGTTCCCACATGCCTCGGAGAGGCGATGGGAAGAGTTAAGAGCTGGGTGGTGATGATAGCTCCTGGGGTCCTGCTGGTACAGAGCTGGGTGGGAGCTGCTTTTCTGCAGTATCGGGTTAGTTAATATGAAATTAAACCTTCTAAATCCCCTTCTGAGAAGGAGATTGACATGCTTCTCAGTGTTTGAAATTACAAAATTTGGAGTCCTCTTGGCACAATGATATGCACACAGCAAGATCAGAAGGCAACAGCAGGTGTGCCAGCAGCTTGACAATTAACTGCAAGGAATCTAAGCAAAATCCATTTTAATGCAAAATCAACACTCTTGAAGGGTTTTTCGAAGTTTTTTATATTTATTTTGGTTGATAAAACTAAGATTTGGTGGAGGGAGGAGGAAATGAGTTGCTGAACTGCAAACTCAACTGAAAATTCAGAGCAGACCAAGCTTGACTGGGCGCTAGGGAAGCCAGGAGGTGCTCGCACCATTTACCACCATGTTCACATCGTGAGCGCCCTGTTCAAGAAGATACAAATCCCCAAATATCCTGGTTGAGGTATAATTATTTTTCACTACTTTAGTGTAGGTTTTCCTTTGAAAAGAGTTCCCTACCTTAAAATAAGCGGAGTATTATCCTTGCCAAAGATCTTTCAGCCTCTTTAGAATAGGGCATTTAGATTACTGGGGACAAAGTGAGTATCTTGAATGCTCTGTGTCAGGGCACGAACAAACGGCACAGAAACAGTAGTACAGTACAGAGTGAAACCTGACAACTCGGTGTTAAAGGAAAGGAATGCTACTGTATGGTTCGATTGTGATCAACTTATCTTCAAGTGGGTTTATTAGCAATTTAATGGAATATTGGTTATTCAAGAGCCATAATAGCCCCAGTTGAAATGTCCCTTCTGCGCCGTTTTCCCATACCCTGTGGAATGAGCAGAATGTGACAGTCGAGCTTTCAGCAGGCTTCATGAATTTTAAATACTTTTCAGCTGTGAAATGGGGCACATGGCGTGTGGTCAGGGGTGGACAAGGAGCTGGCAGCCGCTGGGGGTATTATGGGATATTGAGTGTCTGGGAGATAATGAATGCTTGGCTTATCCAGGTGCATTCTTGGCCCGCTGTGCATGTCCAGGCAGAATGGAATATATTTCTCTGTCCAACACTTAACAATTGATCATTTTGTAATTGTAAGCAGAAAGTATTTAGAACGTTACTTTCTCAGCATGCCTGTGTACAACTTAAATTTCATGTCATCGTCTTTATCCAGCAAAATCTTCACTGTTTTTCTGTAACAATGCATTCATGCCGCTTAAACTTTTCCACTAACCTGATTTTATGCTTAGTGGATCTTAGTGAGCCCTTTCTTCTCGTGACTTTAAATCACCATCTTTTTAAGCATCCTTTTTTTTTTCCTCCTGTGAATTTTTTATACCTGATTGAAATTATTTCCACTTGCTGTGGGTTGAAATTTCAGCCCAACTTTTTGTAGCAAGTGAGCAGGTTGCTGGCTCCCGTTTTGTGGGAAATGGTGTCCCTGCATTTTAAATGCTAAGTGGTGCAAGAGAGGAAGGGGAAACCCAGGTGTGGTTTACTGCTGGTGAGCCGCGTAGAGTTATTCTCATGTGCTTCGGTTCTGCTTAGCTATTAAAACACAACATGCTCCAAGGACATCCATATTAATTGTGTTTTTTAACTGCGTGTACCTGGAAGGAGGAGGTTGCTGCTTGACCTCCTGAGACCTGCCAGGCTGAAGCTCCCCTCCTGCGTGGCCTAGAAGCTTTTCTGGGACAAGAAGCCCCAGACACCACCTGCCACTTTCTGCTCCTCCTCCATGTTCCAGTCCCTCTCTGTGCTGCCCCTGGTCCAGCTCTTACCATGTTTCCCCTTCCCCATTAATCCCTAGTGGTGCTGTACTCTCCTCGACCGTGGGTCATTCTCTAGGGGCAATGGACATTTGGCACTGGGTACGTCAGCTCTAGGCACACAGTTTGTGACTATTTCAGTAGTAGGGCAGTAAGTGGGTTTGGATCCATAATTAGCAGTGTGTGGGCAATAACGAATGGGGTTATTATCCGTGTGGCCCTTTGTGAACTCCATGGTTCATAAGCTACCCAAACTCTGCCAAAAGATGCTCCTGCTTGGTGCAAGCTTTGGGTAAGGGTGAAACTGTCTCAGAGCTGCAACCTGAAAGCATTGGTGTGGGATCTGTGTATTGGGAGCAACTAACAAGTTACCTTCTGCTTGAGGACATGGCTTTGGGAGTACCTCGGTGTTCCTTCTTGGTCCTCCCGTGGCCTTGTTAGATGAAAAATTGTTGAGGACGAGCCATGCTGCATGCACGCTGGACGGCATGTCTGGCTGAGCAGGATGGAAGGAGCACCGTGTCTGCCAGCAGAGAGCGGTGCCGCCTGCATGCTGGTGGGTACTCCGGCACAGCCACTGAGACACTACAAGTCTGACTGATGCTACGGTGCTACTGCCCCACCGTTTGGGTAAAGACCTGGCCCTGGAGCTCCGTGTCGGCAGAGCGTGGCAGGGTAGGATCAACTGAAACTCCCAAAAAGGGTTTTCTGGGTGTTCTGACGTAACACTGTGTTTTCCATGTGTCATGATGCGCAGCCTAGTTTGATGTCATGCTCGGATCATTCTGAACTGAGCAGTGTGGATGCGATTTCTCCAGGTGCCTTGGGAGCAGCATATCCACCCACACCGTCCAGGAGTGTGCTGCTGAGCAGCTGGCGATTCGCTTCGGGGCCAGGCTGCTCCTGGTCTTCACCTTCTCTCCCCTTCCTGAAAGAGGCAGTGGGACGGACACAAAGGCCCTGTGTGGGCGGAAAGGGGGTTTGACTGCCAAAGCAAACTGTGGTCTGTCAGCTGGCAGGGGCAGGAATGGCAGGTACAGGGCGTCCTTAAAAGGCTGTGCTGAAGGCTGTTTGTGGGACAGAGCTGACCTTACTTGTCTTGCACTTAACACACTCTTACAGCGTGATCTGCATCAAATAGCAGTGCTGGAGCGTCTTGTTCTTCCACTGCTTCCCCACTGACCTCTCAAGAGCCAGGGCCCTTTCTGGTATCAACACTGGGAGAAGGAGTTGGAAACTCTGCCACAACCCACATCCCACGAATTTCTGAGATCAATATACGCGAGGGTGTGCATCTGACCTACTTAAAGCAAGAAAACAACCAGTAGTGGGTTTTTCTTCTCAAAACTGTTACAGTGCTGCTTTATTTTCTTTGAAGCGTCTGTAAGCCCGGAAGGGCAATGCTTATCATCAAGAGGAGACAGACTTTCCTCATCTCCAAACAGAGCAGATTCAGACAGGCAAGAACCTGGATCATGACCAACACTGGTATCTGGTTTTGCAAAACTGAAGTCTACCCTTTCCTGGCCCCAGATTTGTCCATCTCTATTTATAGCCTTCACCCGGAGCCTTGCTGAAAAATGCATTATATATTGACAGTGGCACTTTGTGAACTCAGAGCTAATGGCTCCAGAAATAGTCACCTTGGAGATACCATAGTCTAACTTCTGCATATATTAAGTCTGACATTTGCTTTGCACAGCTATAAATGATGGTTTAAAACACAATGAAGTGGAGACTGAAACCCAGTAATTGTGATTTACCACGCTGGAGAAATTGGTGGTGGATGTAAAATTTCAGGAGACAGCGCGGTAGTGTGTCTTGGGCTGAGAGCCATTTTTGTTAGTGCTGCGGTCGGTCTCTGGAGAACCGAGCTGTTAGCACTTAGAGCTGAGCTCTGCTGGTTTAGAAACCTCGTTTAATCTCTGGCTCATTGGATGCTCTTCTGTTCTCTGAATCTCTTTGCGCCCTTTCATTCGAAACAGGTCTGCAGACATCTTCCCCCTTTCACCAAGAGCTCGGAGGTGAAGGTGAACGGGTAATTGCAGTCATTAGGGCATGCCTGATTTGGTACCATCCACAACTTCAGCCGAGCCCCAGCTGTGCCCCTACCCATGGGGCATTTGGGAGCCTCTGTGGCGCCTTGCCCGTGGCCCTGCCGCCCAGCCCTGGCACCCTGCAGGGAAAAGCTGCCCTGCTCTTGGCAGGGGTGAGCCCGTGGCTCATGAAATCATTTCCCTGTTTCCACTGTCTTTTGAAAAGATAATTTCCTTCTTACCGTCAATAACATAAATTGCATAACATGGTTAGTGCACAGAAGACCAGTAAATAATTTAGGAAGCAGCCTCTGTTTAGAGTGCATCAAATACTAATATAGAGAAGGAAAAATCCCCGCACATCAGTTACAGTAATTGGTGGAAGGCACCAGTCCGGAGGGTAATGAGCTCCATTTTTAAAGCACGAGGAAATTAGATTCTTATAAATGTCAAACGCAGTTATTGTCCTCTTTCCTTGAAACAGAGCTGAGCTGGCTGGAGCCCATTGTGTCTCAATCAGCTTTGCTATGGATTAGACACATCCCGTCTCACACCAGGAATGTGCTTATTAGAAAAAATATCACTACACAAAGCATACAAGCTTTAACACTCAACCGATGTACTGATGGGTACATTTACAGTAAAACCCAATATCGTGTTACAAACCTTAAGCTGACCTGAGATAATATGATACAGAAATCTTCAAGGATACAGATGAATGTTTTCTTAGTGTGCTACAATTCTGACTACCTGGGGTTTTAGTTTTCAAATAAAGGAGATAAGTGAGGGAAGGTGACTTTTCCTCTTGGCTACTTACGAAGAAAGCAAGCAGTAAGTCGTCTTCATAGTGAATATGCTTGCAAGCGGGTCATTTCCAAATACTTTGTGTGTTTTACTGGTGTCTCCTGGGTAACTGTGGCTTCACAGAGGACTTTCTCCATTCACCTTTTTTTCAGTTCTCTCCTGGAAAAAAAAGCAAGAGGTGGTTGTTTGTTCATACATCAAAGCTAGCTCTGCGAATTAGTCTTTCATTAATTATAAAATCTCACCAGTACGTGTTAAGACTCCACACTTCAGAAAAATGGGTATCGGTTGTTTGGGGAGGATAAAATGTGAGGAGGATAGAGGCCTTTGTAAAATCAAACCCCTTTGCTGCATCCCTATTTTTAATTTCTTTCGTGACGATAACAGTCACTTGTCCCTCCTTAGCTAGAGGTTGTATCTAGTTTTCTCTCTGGGGTAGGAGCTCTGTTGGGAAGTGGCACAATCCTTCCTGATGTGGGAAGGCTTGAGGATGGAGCCAAGCTCTCGATTCCCTTTTGCAATGATGAGATACAGACTCAAGCTACTTGTGTGGACTTCACCACATACTAACCCAAACTCTGAATGATGCGGTATGCTGTTTCCAAGATGGTCGTGTGTCAAACACGTACTGTGGACATGCTATGTTGGAGACCCTACTCAGAACTGCTGCAGGATGGCTTTAAAGATGATGTGATGGGGGTAATGCGAGTCTGTGCTATCCCCTGTGCAGAAAACTCAGCTATATGCAAAAGCAGATGGGCTATTCATTTTTGGTTTTGTTTTTCCTGAATCCTGTATTTACAAGCTCTTTTTTTCCAGTTGCCTTTTTAATAATGTCAAGTCTTCCCTCTGATCTTCTCCATCTCAGTTTGTGCTCCTTTTTTCATTTCTGCTTCTACTGAATGAAGTTCCTGGTGTTGCCCATAGAAAACAAACGGTAACTTGAGACTTCTATTTTACACAAGCAATGAATATTGGAAGATATTCCTAGCATATGTCACCAGACGTGTGAACAGCACTTTCCAATTAAAACTCTAGGAATTTCTACTGGTTGCTTAAAAACCCTGCAAAACATTGAACTGTAGACTTGAATCCATTAACACCCACCATGGAAAAAAGATCCAGCTATTTATATGGCAGTCATTTTATTTATTTAAATTTGGTTTCATAAGCTAAAATGAGCTCCACTGTTGGGGAGAAACATCTTGAGCATCTTATAAGTATCTTCAAAGCCTGGAACAATCATGAAGCAAATTAAACTAGTTTTCTGTGATTTTGGATAACTTTTAGTTCTGATAACTTTCCTTAATGTCTGCACTACAGCTGCATCAACCCCTATAAATTAAATAAAGAAACAATTCGAGGCATCTCTGACGTAGCCTGGTGGTTAAATGGTAATCAGCAGCTGGTGATTAAAGCATACATATGACTCGAATGACAAATCCAAAGTCAGCATTTACCTTCCGCTATTCTCATTAGCTAGGCACTTTACTTAATTGGTACTCTAGCGCAAGTGTTATTAATTGGCCATTCTGGCCCAGGGATGTGAAGTGCTGCTGCCTCCCTGCCTGCCTCTCCCCAGGAAGCTCTGTGGCCCTTTGCCAGCTGCACTGGAGTCACTTCTCAGGGTGGCGGAAGCATTTTGCGTGGTTGTAATGCTCAGGTAAAAAGTAGGTTTCCCACCTACCGGAGGGAGCCCACGCACAGCTCCGTGACTGCTGTTTGTTTGCTCTGGTCACAGGCACGTCTTCTTGCAGGCAGATTCATCTTCGGGCTTTCATACCCCCTCAACCTTCCTCACACAGCCAAGATGCACGCTGCTTTTCTTTTCCCTTCAGTAATATGCCTCCTGACCATTAAGTTTATTAAACTATTAACAGGCACAAATTTTCTAGCCAGCGTGCCTAGCTTGCTTGCAATATTTGTTGCACAGTTCCTGGCCTGGTTAGGTCTGCAAGCAGCCTGGCAACACACAGAGGCACCTTCATGTCTTCTCTGTAGGCTGCCCAGGTTTTACATGTTACCCCTCTCAGATGGTCTTCTGTAGTCCAGAGAGGCTTTTGCTTTTGGCTTTCCCCGCAGAAAGCGGGTAGGGTCGTCCTCTGCCACCGTAACATCCACAGCTCTGCTGATGCTCCAGACTGGTGGGGACACAGTATTGGGGAGGAGGACAGAAGCAGAGCAGGTGCTTGGCGGGGGCAGCTGCTGGCTTGGCAGCTTCTGCAAGCCTAGACAGCTCCCCCTGGGAGCTCCCAGTCAGCAGCATGTCTCCTGAGAAGGCTTTCTCTTCTTGGTGTTTTGGTTTTGGAAGCTGCTGGAGGGGGTGGATTAATTGGAGATAGGTGACCACACAACAGGCTGGGTAATCCTGTTTTTTCCTGTGGGTTGGCCTTCTGCTTTAAGTAACCCCATCGGATGGGTGTGTTTGTTTATTCCAACTGCCTGTGGCTGGTGTACTCATGTGTCAGGGTGTCCTTACGCCCAGTCATGAGTTTGCTTGTCTGCTTCACACTGGCACAAAACAGTGAGTCTACGTGCTCTTGGATTGGGAACCTCCTTATATAATGCTGCAACTGTATTACCCCATATTACACAGTTGTTTTCTTCTTTGGGGTCTGATGGCTCTTAAGCACGTAGCACCTGCACAGTAAAAACTACTGAGCTTCGCAGGCCAAAGAAATTATTCTGCTGTCAGCATACGGATGTTACAAAATGTTGCTGTGTTTGTGCAACAGTCAGTTTTCCAGTATTAACTCAGCTGTTGCCCATTTATTTTTAAAATACCACATGGGTCCAGTCCTCCTTATAAAACTAATTTTAAAGATCACTGAAGATAGAGCAACAAGACTGAGAAAGATGAAGCCTTACTACTAAGCCTGGAGGCTCAAGTGCCAAGTTTTAGCCTGAAGTCATTTTAGCATCAAGTGAAAGACAGAGGAGCAAAAAGAAGTGTTAATAATTGTAAAGGCCATGCTGCAGGCTTGCTCCAGTCTGCGTGCCAAAGCCTTAGATGGGATTTCACGTGGGGAGGATGAGTCCCTTGGTCTCGGGAAGCTCCCGGGTACAGTATACTGTGTTGCAGTGTAACCTATTAGCATTCTCTAGATGGCACAAAGACCTGTCTTCATGCCGTTCAACTTTAAACTGAGGCACCTACTTTAGCAGCGTGCTTGTCCAAGTTTTTTTCTGTAGAGTGACTGGAGAGCGAGGACATGCTAGAGAGAAAGAGGCACCCTCAGAGAGCAGATCAGTCTTGGATAAGATGATGCCCCCAGTGTATCCGTTATAGACCCAAGTCAGCTGTGCTGGCAGCCCATGGAGACCTGCTCTTGCCTTTTAGGCCTGGGCTTCAGGGTTAATGGGATGACTCTCAAATACCACATAGCCATGGAAATTGAGCAGAAAAAGTGGGCTTAGGTGGATCACATCTGCCCCCTCCCTTATTCCCTGAAGCCAGCACCGCTCTTAAGAAGGTATGGCAACCAAGGCATGTGCTGCTATTGCTCTGAGGCTGCTGCAGCGAGTGTGAAGGACTAATCACCATCACATCTCCTTTCTCTGCCGTGACAGGTGTAGTTTGGCAGAGCCCAAGAGCAGGGCTGCTAGAGTTGCTTCTGTTGGTATATGGTGCTGGAAGACAAGTACCGTGTCACCTGCTTTAGCTTCCTGTGTTTCTTCTAGAAACTTAACGATTGATTTATCATGTTAAATAGATAAGTGACCTGTGGGACATGCAAAAATCAGAGCTGTCTAACAGGTCTTCACCGAGTCTTCCACGTTAGTTAATGCTTGCTGGGCACCTCTGGTTAACCACGGTGAGGAGGTTTCACTGAACATGAAGACGCTGCTGTGCAGGATCAGGTTCACAGGTTTGGATGAGCTCATGTTTATATTGACATTCTGCAAGCTGTAGTCGTAAGCTTTTGGTGAGCGGTTGGTTGCGTGTAGGTGCTTTTTTTGGCTTACAAGGCACCAAGACGGTGCTTGAACATAGCGAGCGTTAGCCCCTTTTACGGATGGCCAATAACGTGAGCCTCTGTAGAAACAGGTTCTGCTCTAGGCATCATCCCATCACTGGGAAAGAGGAAACCTGCTGAAGCTGCATTCCCCGCTCCTGTTATGAGCTACTTTCAGCAGGAAATGGGCTCGGCAGCCCCAGGCTCCCTGCCCCGAGCTCCCTGCCACGTGTGCGGCTCTCTGGGGTGAGCAGCCAGCCGCACAACAGACAGACATGACAGGTCTTGTAATTCTGTAGCAAGGTAGCTCAAAAATGGAAGAAGAACTAGTGCTCAGTAAAGTTGCAAAACTGTAACGAAAATGAACATTTACTTATTTGGGGATTTTTGTTTTTACCCCCCTGACTGAAGAGGGGCCTGGGGTAGAGCTGCCACCTGCATGGCTGGTAGAGCCATGTCTTGTGTTTGAGCAGCGTGGAAGGAGAGAACGTCACTCCTGCTGGTCCTTATTCCTGCTCAAATCGAAGGGACAGGATTTGCAAGAGAGGATATTACTGTGTAGAGGGACCAGACTTAACACGCGTTTTGGACCCGTCATCTGTCTCCTCTGGGTGCTGCATGGTTCCTGTGCAAAGGCAAGAGCTCAATCACTGCCACTAGACACTCCATCCCCTCCAGACCACAAAGGCCTCTGGAGAGAGTTGGGGAACTGCGGTGGGCACAGACACAAAGGACCCCGCCGTCCGTCTTGTTAAAGGACTTTAATTGTTATTAATGAAATGTATTTCTGGTAGGTTTTTTAAGTTTTTCAATGATGCAATATATTCTAAACAGCTTTCTTTTAAACAGGTTGAAGCCATGAAGAGAGTACTAGAAAGTCTCAACCTCAATATAGTAGAGATGGTAGATGAAAATGCAACCTTGGATGGTGGAGACGTCTTATTTACAGGTATAGTAGTAGTGAATTTGCTGTTTACATATTCTGACTGCCTCAAAGACGGCATGTTATCTGTCGTCTGCATAATAAAATGTCATTCGTGCGGTTTGTTAAATCAGTTGTTTACTAAATGTCATGAATGTAGCGGAGAGATGAATTTTCAAGGCAACCCTCGATGTCCTGCTTTTAATGCCTGAATAAATGAAGAAGCAGTACACACAGTACAAAGAGCAGCACTGTGCATACAAATTTTATTTTAGCCTGTAAAGTGCCAATAAGAAAAATGCTTTCAGTAGTCAACTGCCTGCAGTTGTTTCATATTTCTTATTACAAGCAGCTACGTTCACCAGACTCATTTTCAGGACTTGTAAAAGCTTGATGCAGACAATTGTCACTAGTTCAATGAATCAAATGCAAAAAAAAGCACTTTTAGTTTATGGAGAAAGTGGTGGAGTTGCCTGCCAGATGTCATGTGCTAGACAACTTATATGCATGGTTGACTTCAAAGATGAAGATACTGACTGTGTTTTTTATGTCATTAAACCCATTAAGCATTTTCTCACATCGGCTGTGCACACGCTTGCTCCCCGCCTGTGCTGAATGAGCCTGTTTATTTTGATCAGCATCACAGTAGGCTGGCTGCTTGCCTTAGTTCACCGAGGGGGAAGAAGGGTCTCAAAAGAGGCAGACCGGGAAGGGAGGCCTTTCTAATGCAGTGCAGATCCAGCACTGATTTCCTCTGGAGCTGGAGGATGCCGGTGGCTGCAGAGCTGCCTTCGAGGCCCGAGGAAATCTCAGAGGGAGGGGGAAATGGTCAGTCAGTGCTGTACTAATCCAGCCCAGCTGTTCTCTTCCCTGACTTGGTGACCATTGCAGAGCTTTAGAAGAGGAAGCTATTTATGCTTCTGGTGAAATGTGTCTTCTGGAAAAAGATAATTGCTTCAAATTATCAGCTCACAATTGCTCACAATTGCAGGTTGCATTCTTCTAAGCTGAATTTTCAGTTTTACTATTCAACTTGAGAAAAGAAATATAGAAAATGATACCCATGAAAGATTGCTTCAGAATGGCTCTAAAGCTGGCCTGTTTTTAAAATGTGTATGTTCTGATGAAGGAGCTGATGTGGTGATTTTTTTGGATGGCTTAAAAAAACAAAAAAAGCTGTAATTGTTTTGCCTTTCATTTTTTCATTCCAGGCAGAGAATTTTTTGTGGGTCTTTCCAGGCGGACAAATCAACGTGGTGCAGAAATTCTGGCTGACACATTTAAGGTTTGTAGATTCATTCATGCCACAGGAAATATAAGCTATCATCCACTGAACCAATTTAAAAATTATACTGGCCAAGATGTTCGTCACACTCAAGTGCTTTATTTAGGACTTACTAAAAAAATAAAAAGGTACAAGTTACTGAAAAGGTTTGAGCATCCTGTAAAGTGACAGATGCTGAAGTTGGATGTGAAATGTGAGATCACTGCATAAAAGTAACTTGGATAGTGGGAGGCTGTTATTATTTGAGAGCATATCAACACTCACGTTCTTAATGTTCTCATGTATCAGCAACGTGTTCTTATTGCTGGTCCCTAGAGAGGTTTTATGTACGTACTGTTTAATTACGCATTTTAAGGTATTTCTTTACAGTTGCAACAGTAGTAATATTTGAAACATGTTCTGGATTCTACTCCAGTGTACCAGACAAGACAAGCTGGTCCAGAGAGGGGTATGTCATACTTAAACAGTTGACACTGTGCCCTGGGATACGTTGCTATTGTTAATTTGCAGAGAGTAAAATTAATTATGGAATGTCTCAATATAATTATGGAACTAGGACAATTTAAAAATATTTATAGCAACCATTCTTTGCTCCTATACAGGATTATGCTGTCTCCACAGTCCCTGTTCATGATTCTTTGCATCTGAAGAGCTTTTGCAGCATGGCTGGACCAAACTTGATTGCTATTGGATCAAGTGAAGCTGCACAGAAAGCCCTCAAGGTAAAGCACATAAGAAAATTTTCTAAACAACAAATTCGTTTTTTTTTGTTTTTAATCTCTGCTCAAGCATGCTGGAATTTTAAAATAGATATAGATGAATGAAAGAGGAAATCTGTACATCTCAGGGTCTCCTGTATGTGCAAACCATAAAGAATGTTTATATCAGGCAAAAGAACAGTGATGTTAATTTAGCTTTAGCTATCTTCAGGAAATAAATGGATTATACAGTTTAAAATGGATTATGCAGGTTATTACTTACAGCTTTGTTGACTAAAAAAGGTGATAATTTGGTGATAGGAGGGAGGAAGGAGATATCAGCAGAGCAGTAGGAGACGTTTACTTCAGATATTGCCATGAGGAAACGTGGCTTTTAAAATTGCCAGAGGGGAAGTAAAAGTTTTGGCACGAAGGAGGAGGGAGAGAGGTCTGATCCCTGTTGCGAAGATGACCTGTGTACACATTTTGCAGTGTGGACTTTCTGGATAAGGTCGGTAAGTAACTCCAGCCGCAGGGACCAGAGTCCAGGACTCCCCATCCCTCCTTCCTCCATCACCTGGCTGCAAAGTCAAGTTCCTTCCCGGTCACGCTTTTTCCTCTCTGGTCCCATGAGGGTCTCATAACAACGTGGCTTCAGCAGAAGGGAGGGAGAGTAGTCTCACCCCAGCCTTGCCAATAATTTGAGTCTCTAAACATTTTCCTTTAAATTAGGAGGTGTGGGTTTGAACCCTCAGGCTAAGAGGTCTCATGAATCTGGGTCTCTCTTTGCTGGCAGACTTGCAAACCAGTAATCTGTTGTATAGCAGCTAAACACTGTACTACCACCAACATCCTCAATGGGAAATGTTTATTGCTCCTGTGGTTTGCACTGGGGACAGTGGCTTTCCTGCCTGCTGGGTGTGTTCAGAGCAGATCTACCAAATTAATTTTTTGGGGGGATGTGGGCACAGAGATACCTGAGGCCATGAATCTCCTTACGCACATAGGCAACGAGACAGCTCGGCTGAAGGATCAGCATCCTGCATGCTCCTGCATGGTAGCACAGCTGCAGGCACTGATGCTTTGCAGCAGAAACTTTGGCTGGGGCACCAAAACAGCAGAGTGCAACTGAGACTTTACCTGAAGTGAAGCTTGAGGGCGTTTGTCCCTCTTGATAAATTAGGACCAACCATCCTGCATGATTTGGTTTGAGATGCAGGTAAGCCAGAGCATGTCTGAAAGCATTGCAGCTAAGTGTCTTAAGCATTTTTATCAGGACTTGCCTTCAATGGTTAAACCAAAATCTACTTTTCAGTGATGGCAGCAAGTCCCAAATTTTCAGCTTATGATTATACTGATTTTTTTGCCAATAAATAAGAACCTAAGTGCAGGCTTTGCTCTTTGGCTTTACAGAAGCCTCCTTGATGCAACGTGATCACTAACGCATGGAGGAAGCCAGCTGTGTGTCCCTTATAGTAAATGAAGAGGTGTGGAGATAGTTCTGCTTAACTAGTGAGAAAATTCTCTGAAATCCGCTCAGTTTAAATGCAACTTACGCAACCCGACTCATATCTCTTGCCCCGGTTCTAAAGCATGAATTATTTTAAAGAACAGCACTGCTATTGGTGCCCAAGGCTGCTGATCTGAATCTGTGCCGGGCAGAGCGTTTACAACAGAAATAGTATGTAACTCTGAAATCAACACCCCTGGCCCCCAAAGAGCTTAGGAACCCATTCTGCACGTCTTATACACCTTCTTGGCTTCAGTAAGCTAGTGATATTTATTACTTTAAAACATCCTTAAGTATTTGCAAGATGGAGGCCTGAGAGACTTCTTGTCCTTACTGCCATGCTGCGATACTTCATTGCACATTTGCATTTCAGATCTCTCACATTTTCCTCATGGGCATAGTCATAGGACTTTTCATTTCCCAGCAGCATCATTTTTACTATCAGAGTTTGGCAGAGATTTGGTGGGTATTTTTTTCTTTTTTACCTTGTGACAGTTCAAGATTTAAAATTTCTCAGTCCCCAGCTAAGATAAAACCAACATTTCAAATCCCAGAATCTCCCCTACTGGACATGGGTTGAATTATGGAGGCCAGGAAAGTGCAGTCTTGGCTGGCTTAGACTTGCAGCCTGGCAGCAATTAAGGGAATAGGATAGCAGCCTGATTGCTCCGCATGAGCTTAGGGGAGCTCTTAAACAAGAGGACGGTCCCTTGGCTTCCCACATAGTTTCAAGTGGCTTTAAGTTTGCTCATTCATTTGAAGAAGCTGTCAAAGTTACTCTCTTACTAGAAATCACTAGTGAAGCTCTGGGAGCACGTTCCCAGCTTATCACCAATGTCTTCTCCTCTGAGAAACTTAACGACAAATGGTTTTGGTTGTAAAGGTCTGATGCTGTGAGATTGATTTAGTCTGGGATGGAAAGTGCCCTGCATCTTGGCCTGTGAAATATGCACTATCCCAAATATTCAGGCTCAAACTCGAAATGCATCGCGAGCAGAAGCCTGATGAAGTTTGCAGATATCCAGACAGCCCTATACTTGTAGAGTGTTTATAAACACGAGCAAAATTCAAGTACAATACTGGTTGCTCAGAGCTGCAATTTGAACTTGAGCCAGGACTAATCTGAGAACTCATCAGTTTGATTAAAGCCTTTTGCACAGCTCGGCTTGATGTTGCAGTGCATCAATTTAGCTATTGTAGCCAAAAATATTTTTTGGATAAGCTGATTAAATGTTGCTGGTAACTAGCTGTCAAGTAAATACCAGCATTAATCAAGGTACAGTAAAAGCAGATACGTTTTTAAAAGAAAATGGTAATTAACAAGGTAATCTAGTAGTCTTTGATTGTTGGTGGATATCTTTTAAAAAATAAATCACCTATGTCAGTTTTCTGTGTGTTTCTCTCTGAATTGGAGATTTAGCAGCACGTTTACATGTGTGTGACATGTAAATATGTTGTGTTTGCTCGCACCCTGCCAGCTGGGGTTAGGGACTCTGGCCCAGAGCAGCGGTTTTGTGCCGTAGCACATGCCCTTCTCGCACTCCCAGCGAGCTGACAGGTTACATCAGGCAACCACATCGCAGTCAGAGCAACGTATGAAGTTACCCAGAGTGTATTTCTTGCTCAGTGTATTGGATCCAACTCCACTCTCATCCTGGGGAACCTCTAGCTGTTCCTCCAGGAGTCTAAATCTCTTCAGAGAAATTATTGGAAAACAAATAGGGAAAGCGTCTGTCTTGGAAATGACGGAGTTGGCAGTGGTGCTTATCACTAGCTTCCTCTAACGTTTGAATTCTTGCTTTTTGACCTCAGTGATTTCTTTGTATTTGTTCATTTGCCTCCGAAGAAGAAAAAAAAAATCAGTTGGTAATCAGCTTCTTGCAGTCTTGTGGAAATGCAGTTGCAGTAGGACCTCTATGAGGCACTGATACTCAGAATTAAAAGCTGCTCCCTGGGTTTCACCAGATAGACTGAGCTATAGCAGTGCTGTCAGCTGCTTCTCTCGTTACCCATCACAGTCTGTGTGGCAGTACGGTCCCCTGAGCTTCTACTGAGTCATTTGCCTGGCACAGCCCAGCATGGCACTCCTTTATTGTGATAGCTTGTTATTTTAAACCTCTCCTTTGTTGTTGCCATTTTTCATGTCTGCTCTGGAAATGCAATCATACAAGCAAGATGATTAAGCTGTCTTTTACCATCTCTGGTGGTTGAGTTGTTTTCGTTCTGTAGCATGTCTTGTTAGGCAACAAGTGAACTGCTATGTCATGCTATGCTAACATTTTATATTTAAAATAGGATTTATCTTCCTACTAACAATCTTGTTTGAAAGAGAATTTTTTCTTGATTGTTCTTATTGTTGCAACTCCTGTAGCCTTACAATACTTTAAAAATAGAAAAAGAAATTGCATCTGGTGCTCACAAATGGCAGAGTGCAATTGATCGTGAGTTTGGTGCTGTGTGTGTAATGTAAAGCGCTGCAAGTGAGCTAGGAAATGAGTGCACAGAGTTTAGGATTATAGAGCACATGCTAGAAGCAGATAATAAATCAGAAGTGACATTTTAACCATGAAATCCTCTTCAGGCTCTGGGAAGTATAGAATATTTGGGCTGGAGATGAAAAGGGCACTCGAGGAAACTGGGTGAAAGAGAGAGACAAATTAACTGCAGAAACTACCGGGGCCTATAGTGGCTGTCACATCTGAAACTTTAACTTCCCTCTGCTGTTTTCCGCATGCATTTAGTTCCTTCTTGTAGTTAAACCTGTTCATAATTCCGTACACATAACTCCATAGTTGAACATTGGCCATGGCGGTTGAGCCAGTAGAGCCTGGGATTATTTTTCTGTTCCCTCAGTGAAGCCAGGATTTCCTCCAAACATGTCACTTTAGGGCTTTGATCCTGCACTGTTGGAGTCGCAGACCTTTACCGTGAGCGTGAATGAGGACGAATTCAGGCTGTGATGGTGCCGGCCCCAGCGTAGGGAGGTGATGGGGCAGCGCTGCGGGCGAACACTCTGCACTGCTTTTTCCACAACGAGGGATGCAACCCTGGGGTCTTGCAGATGAGCAGGAACTGGCCCGGGACGTAATCCAGTTCAGGTTCCAGCAGCAAATGCTAGGCAAGATGACAGTGGGAACCATGACACAGCATCTGGTACACACTCCTTTCCATATTCTCTCAATCTATACTAAATCCTGAAAAGCCACGTTTCTGTCCGTCAGCTGTTCGTGTTGGTTGGTACAGAGCACAAACCCCCCCTCTGCTTTCTGTGATGAGTGAAGACCTGGACAGCAGCAGATGATGGTGGACACAGTCCTTGGTTTAAACAGCTTTGTCTACGGTCAAACCATTCTCTGTCACCCTTTGGATAACTTGGTAGCAATCCCAAAGGATGTGAGGGTTACACGTGTTGTTCTCAGCTTTGGCAAGCTCAGCTATTCCCTTGCAAGCAGTACGTGTTGTATTTGTAGCAAGTGCCTGCTAATGAAGTTGTTCTCTCACCCATTGGGAAATGAGGGTTGTTCTTTGGGTAGGCTCTGATGTTGGGCACTCTCCAAAGGACTAACCCCAGGGTCTTCCCACAGGACTGGTAGAGAAAGCCTCCAGCTGACCCTGCTGCTCTGCGGTAATGCTGAGTGTCTGGTGGTTGCTGATGGATCTCAGAAGGGAGCGGATGACTTAGAAGGAAGGTGGGAAACCCATCATGGTGCCTAGGGGTGAGGGCTGCGATGTGGAGAGCACTCATCCCACCATATAGAATCATAGAATAGTTTGGGTTGGAAGGGACCTTTAAAGGTCATCTAGTCCAACCCCCCCTGCAATGAGCAGCGTCATCTTCAACTAGATCAGGTTGCTCAGAGCCCTGTCCAGCCTGACCCTGAATGTTTCCAGGGATGGGGATCTACCACCTCTCTGGGCAACTGTGACGGATGCACTCAACCCCTTAACCAAACTAGCAGTGGTTTGGTACAGGCTCCAAAGGAGGCAAAGGTCTGAGCCATAGCCGGGCCAAGAACTCCTCTAGTTTCAATCCGCGCTCTGAAAACCCACAAAGGAGCAGAGTGACACAGTGAGCATTGATGCATTATGAGCTTGGAACACCGATCATGCGATTAATGCATGGCTTAAAGCAGGTGACTTTTCCAAGACTTATTTATCAAGGAACAAAGAAAGTTGTGGGTACAAGGAGTCTCATGCCTACCTTTCCATCGCATGTGATTTGACTACAAGCCAACCGCTTTATTCCATAAATATGACAGCCTAAGTGAGCCATCTTTGAGCTCTCCCGGCTAGGCAGCGTGGCTGCATGGTGGTGATCTCCCCTTGAGCTGGGATGCCTCTCAAGGTTGCTCCTCGAGGCAGAGAGACCTTTTACCAATGGCAAATCTTTGGATAAGTCCAATTTGAGCTCTCCCTGAATTGCAGCTGGACTGCATGCCAGGTGACTCTTCCCTTGAGCTGGGACGCCTCTCAAGGTTTGAGGTTCCTTACCTGAGACGAAGATATCCTTCCTTGCCCAAGGCCAAAAGATCCCTTACTCGCGATAGATCCTCAGTAAGTGGCTGACAGCATGCTGAATTAATATTAATGAAACATTACTAATCCATGTAGCTATTAAGTATTAATTACTATAAATTTTGTATAGGTAATTCCATTAGACATAAACCATTGTCCAAGTCTGAGACTAAGATTGGACCTAGCCACACCTAAGCTTCATCAGGAGTTTAGAAAGCAAGGGGGTCCACTCTGAACCTCGTGACTCAACGGAAGGGTCTTCCTTACCCTTTATGACTCTGGTCTCTGTGTGAATCATTCTAACTCGATTCTAACTCAATTTTCCTTTGTATGTTTCTTCCATGCAGTAATTAATATGGTGAACCTTGCTATCAAACTTATTGAACTGTGGCAAATCCCTGTTAAACTTCCTTAAATTCCATTGAATTCATTGAACTCTGTCAAATTATTATTTTACCTCAATAAAACATATTGCTGCTTCTCTCTTTTGAGTGACGTGCATTCCACTTATTCGTGACAGCAACCTGCTTTAGCGTTTCACCACCCTCGTAAAAAATTTCTTCCTTATATCTAGTCTAAATCTATCCCCTTTTAGTTTAAAGCCATTTCCCCTTGTCCTGTCGCAACAGGCCCTGCTAAAAAGTTTGTCCCCATCTTTCTTATAAATCCCCTTTAAGTACCGATAGGCTGCAATGAGGTCTCCCCAGAGCCTTCTCTTCTCCCGGCTGAACAACCCCAACTCTCTCAGCCTTTCTTATGGCCTGAGCTTAATCCCTGTGGCTGCTGTATCTGGGGTATTCCCTCCAAGATCTGGGATAACGGCGTACTTCCTGGTTTCATGTGAAACATCTGGGATTTCACCTGGTCGTTTTAGAGGAACGGATGCTAATTACAGAGGCAGTGTGGCCATGGCAGATGTCAGGGCTGAGTGGCATTGCATCCCAGCGGGACCCGGAGCAGTGGTGGCTTGTGCACTTCTGAGCTCGTCCTTGGTATCCTAGGCTCCGACCTCATTAGTTGATGGGATTTTATTATGGTCAGGAGTATATCGGAATATGTATAGTAGTGCAATACCACGACGTCAGCAAATACCTTTCTTTTTTTCCCCCGCTTTCGATAAAAGGTTGGACATGATTGCTCTGCCTTGTTCTTGACTCTCCCATTCAATATCTTCTATTGGCAGTGGAGCTGTTTATTCATCCCTTAAATTATTCCCTGAAGGATGCTATTGCAAATGCAGCCCCGTACACTGTTTTGACAGAGGTCAAGGGAGGCTTATCAAAACCACATCTTAAGGACAAAATAGAAAGGAGTCTCTTTTGGGCAACTAGGCCCTTGGTCTGTATCCAAAGCTATGATCAGAGCAGTGCTTTTAAAGACTTGGGCGCAAGGAGTTGTTCTAGCATTGGCAGTTGCCCCCATTCCTGTGATTAAATGCCTTTTATTCTTATTCTGTCTTTATAACTGAAGTCTCTGCAGTATGCCAGCTTTAAAAAGCCGAGTACTGTTTCCCTGCGTGAGAGCAGGGTTATAGTGCCTGCATAAAAGCTAAGGGGTTCCCAGCTGTGCCACAGAAGCACCTCCAGAACGGGCACCTAAGGGAAAACTTCATCTATCCGGTGTTCTTAGAAAGCAGCCCGTACCCCCGGGCAGCATGAAAAGGCTCAGCTAAATCTGCCCTTCCTATTGTCTGTATAATGTCTATCTTTTCTAGTAATGCACAAGTTTGCATAAAAACATTATCTCTTCTTCCTTAAGAATTCATCATTTGTGCCTCTGCTTATTCCCCACATGAAGTCATAATCCTCTATTTACGATATCACAATGGGTTGCTGTGGAAATGATTACTAATATTAATAACCTAAAGAGGATGACATCAGTTAGGGAATTAGCAGAAAGTGCAGATGAATGCTGACTTTTCTGTAATGCAGCAACAAAGAAAGGTTAGTGAAATCCAGAGAACAATTGACAACTTGCCCCTAAAAATAAAAATTAAAAAATGAGACTCTGCTGCTCTCAGCCTTATAGATAGGAAAATTAGTCAATTTGTAAAATTCTGTGCACTTTCCTTCAGCTCCCTCTGATTTTCCATTACTTTATGAATTAGGGGTATAGGGCGTCTCAGAGGACGCAGGTCTTCACTGAGTACCAGATGACCTGCTACTTTAAAAAGGCAACTAGTTGTGTTTTTCTTTTAATTAAGTTAGATGGTGTAATAAACATACTGTGCTTAACTGAGTGTCAGTGCTGTTCAGTTTGCGTATATGCAGAAGAATCTAGTCTTTTGGAAGATACAGACTCAAAAGTATATATTTATAGAATAGAGACTGCTGTATTAGTCTTTTTTTCCCTCCCCCGCCCCCCCAAAGGGCGAGGAAAGTGTCCCTTTCAATATATATTTGTCGTCACCAGTAAGGCTGTCAGCCACAGGAGCCGGGTCAGAGGCTGTCTGAGAAGATGTCATTTGACTTGCGTAAATGGGGACTCATGTTTCTATTTCTTTGCTGCTCTTTTTTCTTTGACTATTCTCTCCCTGGGTTCCTGTTCCAAAAGACAGGATGTTCGTCCTCTCGCCTTCTTGACTGAAAGCAACAACATACGTAAGCCGCTTCCTTTTCCCCTCCTCAGGTCGTGGTTTCCCTTTGCAGTGGTCCTTGGGCAGAGCTGGCAGACAGGTGACAGTGTGGCCGTGACGCAAGGTGGTTCAGAGGGGGAGAGCAGCACAGGTGCGCGTGTGAATGGCACGTGGTACCCGTCACATCTGCCGTGATGCAAAAGGTGTCCTGCACCAGGAAAAGCGGAGGAGCAGGGTGGGAGAGGTTGCTTAAAGAACTCTGCCTTCTGGAAAACATGACTGAGAGGGTGCAGCAGGGAGGAGAAGCCCAAAGCCCAGCTGCTGAGAGCGTGGGTGGTAGGTGGAAATTAAAGTAACGCTCTGGCTGTGTATGGGCTAAGAAATTTGGCATATTGACCATGGCAGACTGTGGCATTGCTGGTTTCAAATAGATCTAGAATGCAGTTTGCATCCATAGGGTCTATCCTATCCTGTATCTCTAGCAGACTTTTTGGTACCTGACAAGAAGCCTTAGATCATTCTACTGTGATTTATGCTGCTCAAAGTGTCTGTCTTGACCCCTTCCTACTGAGTCTACCCCACTGTTGTCTCTCCTGCCTGTCTGCATTTCAGGGGTGACACTCCTCTTAGATCTTGACATTCAAGAATGTCTCTGGCTTTTCCAGCTCTGCTCTTCTGTCCCCTCTGGTTAGCTTGGCCAACTCTTTATGGTCACTGTTGTCACTGCTGCATTTCAAGGAAACTCTGAGAAGCTGTTGAGTAGTGTGGTTTGTATGGCAGGCTGAGTCCCCGCATCCAGGCACATAGCACCGTGGCATAGCTCTCCAGCCCCACTCTGTCCTGCATTTTCTTGCGTTGAACCCTGAGGCTGCTGCTTTCTCTCTCCAGTGCCAATTGTTTCTCCAAATACGAAAAAGTGAGGAAAGAACTTAATAGACAGAGACAGAGCAATAAAACAATGAATGAAATTCAGTGTAGGTAAGTGTAAAGTGATGTGCAGCAAGGGACAGGGAGAATGATGATGTGGACATCACATACGGAATAATGTGCTCTGACTGATCATTACCACAGAAATAAGATCCTGGGCTTGTTGAAATTGCCAGCTCAGCTAAAAGCCTAATGAAGAACATCGTTATGCCACTGATTAAAGCTGTGGTGCATCTGCATGTTGGCTGTTGCGTGCACTTCGCACGCATGATCCCTTCATTCCAAAAAAGATAGAGTAGAACTGGAAAGATTCAGAAAAGTGCAATAAGGATGGCCAGATACCTGGAATAGCTTGCCTGAGGAGACAAACTAAGCAAGGTATGGCTATAATCTGAAAAAGAGACAACTAGGAGGGGATGATAGATGTCTATGAAATCAGGAGTGATGTGGAAAAGGTGGCTGGGGATCAATTGTTTGCTGTCTCTCCCAGTGCAGGGACCAGGGGAGCTCTAAAAGCAAGGGGCAAGTTCAAAAAAGAAAAGAAATGTTGCCTCCAGTCCCTGTCTTAGGATCCAGAAGTGGGATATCGTCACCTCTGACGTGGGGCTGGAGACCCACATCATGCAGCACTAAAAAAGAAGCACTTCCAGGTTCTACAAGCATTAAAAAATGGCAGGTTTGGTAATCGGAGGTATTTTCCAGGTAGTGAGCAATAACTTACCTTTCTCAGTCCTCCCTCCAGATGGCAATGTACTGGCCAGGTGCCCGTCCTCATCTTTTGCCTTAAGTGTGTAAAGGCATAAGTCTGCTGTCGTTCCCAGACAAGTGGTCCTTCCTCCAAGCAGAAGAGAAGCAGGCTGTCCTCCCAACTCCCAGCCAGCCTGGGGGGATGTGACTTGCATATTGCCGAGTTATTCCTCTCATCAGTGTTAGTTGCCCTGCACCACAAATGACTTAATTTTCACCGTTGCAGGCAAAGTCTTGATGTAGCTTAATCTTTTCTCACAATTGACAATCTCTTGGATTAAAGTCTTCCAACTTGCACTGTACCCCAGGCCAGATGTTCCTTAAGCATCAGTGTAAACCAGGCCAAACTTTAATGTGCTTGGAAAGAAGGAAGAGATGGGATGGAAAAAATATCTTCAATAGTTTTAAGTGAATAGTTTTCTTTTAAGAATACTGTGACTTGAAGGATTTAGGACAAGGTAACTGAAATCTGGTGAGGGAATGATCCTGTGGGTGTAGGGTTACATGCATTTGACTTGGGCTTAGGTTTGTTTTTTCTTCTAAATGTTGGGGGCTAGGGGAGCAGGAGCTAACCAAAACAAAAATCAGACCCTGAAAATCTGCACTTTCTGCTTCTCTATTGACATGGCACAGGCATTTTTAAGTGCAGTGTTCATTGCCACGTTAGCAAGAGGAACACTCACTGTATGTTTGGGTTTGCTTGTGGGGTGTTGGAGATATGAAGGCGCGCTGCAGGTGTGGTGGGTTTGGTCGCTGCCTGTCCCGCAGTAATCTGGATGCGGGTACGTCCCAGATGGCAGCAGGGCTCGGACTAGTGCCGTCCTCATGGAGGGGGAAAATTTGTAACTAGGCTTGGCTTGGTTTGAAAGTGCATGTGGTCATCTTAACTCTGTCAGTGATAATAGGCCCTAAATACGTACACATTTTTCCTTCATGCATAATGCTCCTTCATATTTAGGATTATTTAGCTTATCCATTACCTCAGTTGTTGGAGGACACACTGTAAAAAACTATAGAAAAGGCATTTTAGGCTATGCGAATGACTTCAGTATAAGGAAAGCATGACTAAGGGCTGAGAGAATGCGCAATGAAAATCACCCTCTTCAGGCTGAAGAAAATTCCCAGAAAAACTAGGCATGCGGGAAATGCCTGCCTCTTAACGCAGCTCGTCATATAACACTTGTGGGCAGAAAGCCAGCCCTCCGCAAATGCATTGTGCGAGCTCTATAGTCTTTGTAAACTTGTCATTTCCAAAAAATACGTATTTTTGGGGTGTATCTGATAAAAGTACAATCAAAGGACCTTGCTTTTATCTCCTCCTCTGTCCTGGAGTCCTATCTGGCCAGGCACATGTGCTCAATGACTTTACATAATAGAAATATGGAAAACCCCACGGGTCTTTAAAATAACCTGATGGCGGCTTATCAGTGCATTTCTGCTGCATCCAGAGCCTCCCTATGGGGCAGGTTTGGGGTGTTATTGCCAGGGTGCTTTCTCAAGAAAGTAGGGTTTGAAATTTTACTTCAACATGCAGGCATAGTTACAACAGGGATGAAAGCTTGCAAATACAATTTCCTTCTTAGAATCATAGAATCACTCAGGTTGGAAAAGACCTCTAAGATCATCGAGTCCAACCGTCGACCCAACACCACCATGTCCATTAAACCATGTCCCTAAGCGCCTCATCTACTTGTCTTTTAAATACCTCCAGGGATGGGGACTCAACCACTTCCCTGGGCAGCCTGTTCCAATGCTTAACCACTCTTTCAGTAAAGAAATTTTTCCTTACATCCAATCTAAACCTCCCCTGGTGCAACTTGAGGCCATTTCCTCTTGTCCTATTGCTTGTTACTTGGGAGAAGAGACCGACACCCACCTCGCTACAACCTCCTTTTAGGTAGTTGTAGGGAGCGATGAGGTCTCCCCTCAGCCTCCTTTTCTCCAGGCTAAACAACCCCAGTTCCCTCAGCCGCTCCTCAGAAGACTTGTTCTCCAGACCCCTCACCAGCCTCGTTGCCCTTCTCTGGACACGCTCCAGCACCTCAACGTCCTTCTTGTAGTGAGGGGCCCAAAACTGAACACAGTACTCGAGGTGCGGCCTCACCAGTGCCGAGTACAGGGGCACGATCACTCCCCTACTCCTGCTGGCCACACTATTTCTGATACAGGCCAGGATGCCATTGGCCTTCTTGGCCGCCTGGGCACACTGCTGGCTCATGTTCAGCCGGCTGTCGACCAACACCCCCAGGTCCTTTTCTGCTGGGCAGCTTTCCAGCCACTCTTCCCCAAGCCTGTAGTGCTGCACGGGGTTGTTGTGGCCGAAGTGCAGGACCCGGCACTTGGCCTTGTTGAACCTCATACAATTGGCCTGGGCCCATCGATCCAGCCTGTCCAGGTCCCTCTGCAGAGCCTTCCTACCCTCGAGCAGATCAACGCTCCCGCCCAACTTGGTGTCGTCTGCAAACTTACTGAGGGTGCACTCGATCCCCTCATCCAGATCATCGATAAAGATATTGAACAAGACCGGCCCCAGTACTGAGCCCTGGGGAACACCGCTCGTGACCGGCCGCCAACTGGATTGAACTGCATTCACCACAACTCTCTGGGCCCGGCCGTCCAGCCAGTTTTTGACCCAGCGCAGAGTACACCTGTCTAAGCCGTGAGCCGCCAGCTTCTCTAGGAGAATGCTGTGGGAGACGGTGTCAAAGGCCTTGCTGAAGTCCAGGTAGACCACATCCACAGCCTTTCCCTCATCCACTAGGCGGGTCACCTGGTCATAGAAGGAGATCAGGTTGGTCAAGCAGGACCTGCCTATCATGAATCCGTGCTGGCTGGGCCAGATCCCCTGGTTGTCCCGCTCATGCCTTGTGAGCGCCCTCAAGATGAACCGCTCCATCATCTTCCCCGGCACCGAGATCAGGCTGACAGGCCTGTAGTTCCCCGGATCCTCCTTCCGGCCCTTCTTGTGGATGGGCGTCACATTGGCAAGCCTCCAGTCGTCCGGGACCTCCCCCGTCAACCAGGACTGCTGATAAATGATGGAGAGCGTCTTGGCGAGCACCTCCGCCAGCTCCCTCAGCACTCTCGGGTGGATCCCATCCGGCCCCATAGACTTGTGAGCGTCCAGGTGGCGTAGCAGGTCATTGACTGCTTCCTCTTGGATTACGGGGGGTTCATCCTGCTCGCCGTCCCTGTCTTCCAGCTCAGGGGGCTGAGTACCCTGAGGATAACTGGTCTGCCTGTTAAAGACTGAGGCAAAGAAGGCATTGAGTACCTCAGCCTTTTCCTCATCCTCGGTGACAATGTTCCCCCCCGCATCCAATAAGGGATGGAGATTCTCCTTGGCTCTCTTTTTGTCATTAATATATTTGTGAAAGCTTTTTTTGTTGTCTTTAACGACAGTGGCCAGATTGCGTTCTAGCTGGGCTTTTGCCTTTCTCATTTCTTCTCTGCACGACCTAACGAGATCCCTGTACTCTTCTGGAGTCGCCTGCCCCTTCTTCCACAAGCAGTAAACTCTCCTTTTTTTCCTGAGTCCCAGCAAGAGCTCCCCGTTCAGCCAGGCCGGTCGTCTTCTCCGCCCGTTCTTCTTACGGCGTATGGGGACAGCCTGCTCCTGTGCCTTTAAGACTTCCTTCTTGAAGATCGTCCAGCCTTCCTGGACCCCTTTGCCCTTCAGGACCGTCTCCCAAGGGACTCTCTCAACCAGCGTCCTGAACAGGCCAAAGTCCGCCCTCCGGAAGTCCATGGTTGTGGTTTTGCTGCCCCCCCTCCTTACTTCACCAAGAATGGAGAATTCTACCATTTCATGGTCGCTAAGCCCAAGACGGCCTCCGACCACCACATCTCCCACCAGTCCTTCTCTGTTAGTAAAGAGCAGGTCGAGCGAGGCACCTCCCCTGGTAGGCTCACTTACCAGCTGTGTCAGGAAGTTGTCTTCCACACACTCCAGGAACCTCCTAGACTGCTTCCTCTCTGCCATGTTGTATTTCCAGCAGACATCCAGGAAGTTGAAGTTCCCCACGAGAACAAGGGCTAGCGATTGAGAGACTTGTGCCAGCCGCTTGTAGAACGCTTCATCCGCCAATGCTTCATCCATCTTATCTTAAAAGCTGAGGAAGAGAGTAATCCTGTATTGTCAAGCCTCCAGTAACTAATACGTGCTTTCTTGCGGTGGTGTTCGAGCTAGCTGAGATCCCATTCCCACTGTCGCAGCTGTGTATTCAAACTCCCGTGCTGCTTTATCTCACTTTCCCACTCATTTTTTCTCCTCATTTGTTTCTGAATTAATTCAGCCACCACTTCTGTGCTTTTTAATCTTGAAAACAATGCTCCTAACGTGCCCTTCCATCATGTCCCAGGCTTCCCAACGCTGGTTCGTGCCTCGTGCTGGCACAGCTAGAGCCCTGCCACTTGTGCTTCATTTCTGCTTGCTGCTGGTGTTCTCACTTCAGCATTTTGCAGAAATGAACAAATGGGAGATGTGTCCATACCCTTCTGCTTAAGAATTCATTGGTAATTTCATACGGAAGTGTTACACAGTGATTCACAATGTATTTCTGATGAATGAACTGTTCCTACAGAAAACCTACAATATCAGGATTCTGTTGCCAACAAGGACTGGAGAAAGCACAACTGTTTGGGAGCTGAGCAAAATCCAGGAATGGTGGCTTTTGCTCTACATGTATTTCAGTGCAGATTTAATAAATGTGTTTCCTTAATCCAGACTTAAAAAGATTATGTAGGGAAGAAAAGAGAAGCTGCAGGTAGAGGACGAGTCTGCTGGCTCTGGTTACCAGGGAGAAGAGTTGCACTGGGTGCAAGCATGTCGCTCACCTGCTGCTAGATGTCTGCAGCATCAAGGAAAGCATTATAAAATACATCTTGGCAACATAACAGAAACGAAATTATAAATAGGAAAGTCAATCATGGTAAGGTCAGTAATAAAAATACATCCGGTGAAGTAAAGGTGCAAGGATTTTTTCCCAGAAAAACATGTTAACCTTTTATGGAGGTAGATGTGACCTTGGGAACTCGGGAAAGTTTCATAACTGCAGAAGGAACAAGAAATGACAGTCTGATAACACTTCCTCAAGAATGCACGGCATTCTTCGTTGCGAGTTTCATGTTCTCCGTGGGATGTGGATGACTCAGGCTACAACATGAAAAATGTATCCAGACCTATAAAGGAATTACTTACTGTAGGTGTGTGCAAGCGTGAGTTGCTTTGTTGCTTCCCAGTATGTTGTAGATCCTCGTTATAATTCAGTTCCATATAATATTTTTTAATGAATGAGAAGTAGTACAAATGCACTTGCAAATAATTTAAAGATTAATTTAACTGTGCCTAAAATCAAGGTCTGCTCTCTGCTACATGATGTAAATCTGTGGCGTTTCGCTGAGAAGGGAAAAATTGTTGAAAAATTTTGTTATCAGAATACCAGTTTATTTCTAAGATTATATTAGTGTATTTTTAAGCTGAAAAAAAGCCTTTTCTTTCTGTTTGCATCTTTGCAATGTATGTGGGAACATAGCGGGGCTAGGAGAGAAGCTGCAACACTTGAATTTGCTTAGGCTCTCAGTAGGACCAAAGATTTTGTCTTGGAGCTTTGTTCACTTCTGCGTTATTCTAGGTCTCTGTCAAGGTGAAGCTGATGTAAAGCTGGACTGGTACAGTGGGGAGTCAGGCGTCTTGTCTCCAGGCTTTTCCCATCTTTATTAAAAAGTTGAGCCTGATCCAAAACATGGGATCTCAGGCTTCTTGTGTGCCGAGAGTCTCTGTCTCTGAAATTACAGCCAGGACCCAAATTTGTGTATGAGCCCTATATTTATAAACCAAACTTCTGAAACCCACCAGCTCTACTGTTCTGAGAAGGTTATTGTGTTGTCCCCTTGGGAACGAGGATTAGCGCAGACGTGCCTTCTCGCTCCCCAGCACAGGTGCCTAGTGAAAGAGTAACTGCTTGGAAAGCAGAAAGGAGGTCCTTGAAAAGAATTAAGATTGGGCTGATATCCAAGCTGGGAACTGTTCCTGTCCTGTTTGTGTTAATTCACGCTCATTTTGTAAATATTGAATGATGGCTGCTTTTTTTGAAGGTGCTGAGCACCTATAGTTTCCATCAATGCAAGCAGGAGTTTTCCGTACTCAATGCACATTCCTTAAGGAAAAGACCCCACGGACGATGCTTACTGAGTGCTCTGCTTAATCCTGCCACTTGCAGGAACCATTTCACAAAGGTTTTCTACTGCTCATTTCAGTTAGGGTTAGTAGATTCTTCCTGGGAAGGCAGAGATGAAAAGAGATCTCCTTACTTGCTGCATAGCAAAATGGCTCCTGGCTGACTTGGCAATCGCAATTAGCTATTTTTTGAAGGCTCTGTTCTCCCATTTGTTTGGGGCTGCTACTGTGGTCTAAATAGCTGTGCTTTGTGTTTCCCGACAGACCATGCAACAGATGAGTGACCACCGCTACGACAAGCTGACGGTGCCCGACGATGCCGCAGCAAACTGCATCTACTTAAACATTCCCAGCAAAGGCCACGTCCTGCTGCACCGAGCCCCCGAGGAGTACCCGGAGAGCGCGAAGGTGAGAGCCGCGCTGAGGGTGCCGGGGAGACCCCCAGCATCCCGGCCTCGCCGGGAAGTCAGTGGGAACTGAAATCAGGTGCTTTCCAGAATGGGCTGTTGTACACCATCATGGAAATACCAGATGGTGAAAGGTGGGAGGCCTGGGCTCTGTTCTCGTCTGCGCTGCTGATGCAATTACTTTGTCTCTTGTGCCCCTGGCGCTTCTTCTGCATAACTGGACGTAGCAACAGTTCCCCTCGCTGCAGTATTGATGTGCATGAATCCGATAGCCAAAAGGCCACGTACGCTGTAAATGTTAGTGATTAGAAATGATGAGACAGCTTAGCACCCGCTGATACATCCATGCCTGTTCATTCTGTAAATACTTAGAGAAAAGGGAAAATAGAGACGCGTAAAGTATAATGATTTCTGTTCCGTTTTCTTTCCTAAACAGGTATTTGAAAAACTGAAGGACCACATGCTGATCCCAATAGCCAACACAGAACTGGAGAAAGTAGACGGGGCGCTCACCTGTTGCTCTGTGCTTATTAACAAAACTTCAGAATTATGAGTTTACAGAGTCCCTCCCTTGTAACTGGCAATAATGTTACACACAAGGTAGACGAATCTGTATCCACACTTTTATTGTTTTTATTGACAATCTACTGTACCACTGTGCTACTAACCCTTGTTTACAAATTTTTTGCTTTGTGTATTTTTATTATGTCCTTGCAGATGGTATTTAAGGTGGATGTACGGTTTGTTGGGGGGCACATAACTCTGAAGTACGTTAGTCCCATGGGCTAGCAGAAGACAATTATAATGGCTAACCCCTAGCTTTAGTGATTTAACATGTCTGTGTGAAAATTTTATGAAAACCAACTAATTCTCAACATTTCAAGCACCTCCGCTGTCTTTACACTGTTCCCTTCTGCTGTCTTTTTTCTCTTGCTTCCTTGCTCTGCATCTTTTTTTCCTTCCTCGGTCCTCTTTACTTTCAGTGATGCAAGGTATCAGGGGGACAGAAGAAGACTCAGTGGGCTCATGAACTTGGTATCTTGTGTGGCAGGGAAGCTTTCCGTACGCTAGCTGGAGCAGTGGGCAATGGACTGTGCTCACTGTCTCGGCCATATCATGTTGCTGCTGCTGCTGCTGCTGGGCAGAGTTGTGGCTGGAATCAGTTTCAGACGCCAGGTAGCAACTTCGGAAAAAGCTTCCTCCGACGGGAGCGTTCAAGGGCAATGTCTGCCTGGGAAACTTGAATGACAGAAAAAGAGAGAGTAGTGCAGCCACACAAGATAACATCCTGCAAGTTCAGGTCCCAGTTTGCTGCTAAGGCTGTGACTTTCAATGTAGTGAGAATGGAAGAGGAGTTTTTAAAAAGGCCAGATCCCAGGGAGCACCCGGACCACAAAAATGAAAGACTGAGATGCTTTTGGAAAAGTTAAACCTACAAAAGTAATCTAAAATGTGGGGTTTTTTAATTCTCTTTGTTTACTTTTTTATTTATTACTTTTAAAAATTTATTTCTGTCTCTCTGTTTTCTCCTCCCTTAGAGGCCACTTACTAGCAAAATTCAAAAGAAAAGGGTGATAGAAGGAGTTGAAGGACAGCTATTCCTGGATTATGCTCATGAAGCTATTTTTTCCTGAAAGATTGGCATTTGTACTTTATCTGCCCTTGGGGCAGCTTTCCTTGGAACAATAACCATCTTATTTTTTTTAATTGCATGAATATTTACTGTGGTATTCAGTTAAAACAAATATAATTTTTGTAGCAAATTCCACAACATGTTTACCCACTGAGTCATACTTTTTTTCACCAAAGTGAAGCATACCCCATTGTATTCACATGCTTCTTGTTAAATCATTTGTAAACTAAGGATGGAGAAATTCCCAAACAGAGGCAGTAGTGGGAACTCTCCAGAGACTGACAAATAGTCTGAACACGTTATCAACTTCCTAGACATCTCCTCCACCTTTCCTGAACCACTTGTGGCGTGTTGCTAAGGGACAGTAGGAAGCGAGCTGCGGGGGGGGGCTCAGGTAATGTGGTCTGCAGGAAAGCAAACAGTATTAACCGAGCACACAATTGGGATATCCTTTGGAAACCTGCGTGCTTTTTTGTGCAGTCATAAGGGAGGAAACACAAGTACTCATTTCCGTAGGTACTCCTCAGCGTCTCTCTCACTTCATCTCAGTGGCTAATGAGGAGGAAACCTCCTGGCAGCTACCGGAATACATCTGATGCTTTGTGGGCACACTGTATGTTGTGATGACACGAGGTATCACGAGGGAGAGAGCAATGATGAGCAAATATAATGTATGTGAAAAGAGAGCATGTCCCGAAGGAAGTCTTTAGCCAGCCAAACAGCAAGTGCTGGTTTTATGGCTGCGTGCTATCCCAAAGGGTTCTCCTCATGTTTCCCCTTTGTCTCCTCCATTCCCATGCGCCGTCATTTAAGCCTGACCCAGGTGATCAAGCTCTAAGGATGTAAACACTGCAGTGGGGAATCTCTTTTTCTACCTTCCCTTGGTGCTTTTTAAATATCTGATAAAGCATCTTGTATTTTAAAATGACTTGACATGAAACAAAGATTTTGTGCCAAAAAGTGACCCTGCGGTATTTAACTGTGACCCTCTAGAGGCAAGCTGTACTCTGTTAAAAACCTACGCAGCCGTGGGAGCTGCCGTACAAAGACGGAACAGAATCCCCCCGACCTGTCCATGCACCTCCTGGGGCCTGGCCCCCACCCATGTCCTTCAGTCCCTCTTCCCTCCTCTCGCTAAGGAGCCAGAGCATCCAGCTACACTGAGACAGTGTTAGGCTGTGGGATTTCTAGTCAATTTATCTCTCAAACTTTGTTGTGTTGTTTTCTTTTTCCTTCCACCCTCTCTCACCTTTCACCTGTCTCTCTCTTCCTCAGACTCTCGTTTCTAATTTATGGCATGATAAGCACTTTTCTCTTTTAACCCCAAATGATTTTGCCTTCCGTTGCCTCGGTTCTCCTACTTGAGTCTTCTTTTTCTGTACTCCTCCCCCTTCACTGTTCACTCCAAAGTACCCCAACCCACGGTGGACTATCCTAAACTCGCTCCCTCCTTGAGTAGGTGCCAGGAGGGAGGAGAAACTGAGGGGTCCACTTCAGCTCTGAGCGACTTCTTTTGAGCTGGAAGGATGATTGTCAACAGGAGCTGTAGATCCGGAGAGTGACAAGGGTGACTCCTCTTCTTTAGGATTACTCCAGAAAAGACAAACATTTGTGGTGGACATTGTTGATATCTTGTGTCCCTGAAAGCAATAGAATAGGTGACAATGAATTCCCCTGGCCCCCCAAGGGAGGCAGAGGGGGCAAGTTGGGATGTCAGAGCTGAGAAACATCTGCATTGCCAGAGAGGTTGGTCTTTCACCTGTTGCCATTTAGATTTCCTTGTCTTCAAGGCTGCATTTTGGTATACAGAAAGAGCAAGGGAGTGGCTGAGGGACCTGAATTCCCTCAGGTGATGATTTCAAGTTGTATTCAAACTGTCTAACTTCAGGCACAGAATTTAGGTGCTCTAAATCACACCTGCTTTCTCTCTGTTGGTCTCAGTAGGTACCATAGCCTCCTAACATAGATGCTCTAAATTACATTTTAGCCTGATGCCGAAAGTTACCTAAGCTGGTTAGTGGGATTGCCCTCACCTCTCCGCTTTTAGCATTATTCTGGCATTATAAAGCAAAAACGTTAAGAGCACTTCAGTTTGTGCATTTGCAGTATGGTACTAGGAACTAAAATCATGCCAAATGCTTCTTGTTCTCGCTGTTTGCTATTTTTTCTGTTGCCCAAACGAAGAATTCAGTTGTGAGGACATTTCTGCTGTGATACATATGCATCTAATGGGCATCCTGTACATCTTGTCACCAGAACATTTCTCAGATGCCCGATATATATCATCATCCTTGATTAATATAAATAGTAAAATAAAATCCCAAACCAAAAAAGGAGATGAGACACTGAACACTAATAGCTGCCCACATAAAACACTTGATAACAACTGTCAGGCTATATGACATAACAGGCCAGTGCAGCAGTTCTTGTGGTTAATAGCTCAGCAGTGGGGCTTGAATTACTCATCAAAGGTTTTTTTTTCCCTTTGAGCAATCAGTTTAGCTCAGTTCAAATGAAAGAGCTCCAATGTGCATTATAGGTCTTTCATGGATGTTATCTGTGCTAAGAGTTTAGGGAGAACGGCGATATGTGGGATTCTTTCTTCACCAGAATGTGAATACAGTGTCTCTCTCTGCATTGAAAATGTGAATGCATACTGTACCTTATAAGATAAACTTGAATTCTTCCATTTCTGCATTTTTGTCTTTTCCATGCTAATGTGCTCCTTTTCAGTCTTAAATAGATGCCACTGTATGAAGCTATGCTCTGATTTTTTTGGTGATTTCCATGTGATAGGTACAGAGCTCATACGCAACACAATGTCCAGTTTTAAAAACAAAAAGTCAGTGCACGGAACGCTGCTTGTTCACAGCAAATTGGGGATGACATATGGGGAAAAAAAAGAGCTTTTGATTTCATTCAGCTTCTAATACATTATATCAATGAAGTCAGAGCCAAATTACTTTGATAGAAAACATCAACATTCACACGGAACCATTTGGGGAAAATAATTTGCTATTTAAGATTCTCCATTTTTGCTTTTATCAATAAGGAAGCTGAAAAGATAAGACTGCTTAAAGAATGGTATTTGTTAAGTGATTATGAACAAAGTACCTTTGGACCTCACATGTATTTTCAGAAAAGTTTTAACTGGACGTATGATGTAACTTGTATAGAGTTGCATGTGAATCGTGTTAGTCACTGTTTTACATTGTATTGTTCTGCAGTGCACAAATATGACTACTGAGCGCAGAAGCGTTACATTTCATTAAACTGAAAATCTTGTTGCAGTATATAGTTCCCCACTTTTTGTGCCAAAAACATCAATACATTCCATAATCTGTTCTAATAGAGGTTTGCACTTTGATTTTTTTTCTGTGACTCTCGCAGTTTCAATACTATATATCCCCATCACAAAGGAATAAAGTGTCAGTTGTACTGTGCCCTGTGTAGTTTTTGCCTCTTGTTTTGAAACTGAAAGCGTATGCATACAATTTAATACTGTTTCATGTCATCTTTTTATTTGGAAGCTTGTTACATGCCTAGAAATAAAGCCAATTATAGGTACTAGTGCTAAAACCTTTCAGCCTGTTAGAAGAAATCTTGACTCTTTAAAAACAAATCGTGATTTTAGACTCTACATTTAAGAATAATGTATAGAGAGGGGATATTGCCTGTGTGTTCTAGATGCAATGGTTGTGACTAAATTTTATTATTGTCCAAGATAACTAAACAGATGTTACTGTAGTATAGTATTTTCTCTGTAGTTCCTGTATTTACTGTAAGTTACAAAAGGTGAAACTACAAAGGTGTAGTGGCACGACCGTTACGGTTAAATTATTCACGTAGCTCTTGTGTCTTTTCTCCCCCAGGATGTCAAGAGAGGTGACTACATTTCAGACATTGCTTTGTGGTAACATGACAGACGGTCGCATGTTTTATATCTAAATACTACTTGTTGTGTGCTACAAATAGTGCATGTGGGGCTAATCTCTGCTTGTAGCCTTGTGCTCTAATATCATTAGGTCATGATATTAGGATTAACGATCTCGGGAGACAATGCAGTTGTTCCAGGCTTCATGGACGGGTGTGTAAGTGCTCGTGGGCCTTCAGTGCCACCTTGTGGCAAGCCAAGATTCAGTTGTTCCAAGGCCTCAATATCGTGGCTTCAACTTTTTAAGAAAGCCAACGCAAATTAACAGTACTGTAGCAAAAGAATTACATCACTTCCAATCTGTACAGCTTTGCTAGTAATAGGACTTCAAACAAACCATAATCTAATACTCTTCTTGCTGGAGAAGCAGGGACAAGGAAAGATTTCATTAGGGCTGATCTAAATACAGCCTTTGTACTAATTTAACTACACTGGTTAAAAGTGTGATTTTTATACTAATATATTTAAATCAGTGCTACATCTAATGTGGATACATTCATCTTGGTGCAATTAATATAGTAAACTACTGCATTTACATGCATCTTTGTGTACCCATATCTACAGGAGAGAGTTGGTACCAATTTACTTGAATTCATTTCTAAATGGCAATAATTAAAAATAACGAAAGCTATACAAGCCACTCCCACTTGCCACACTAAGAAGTTCCTCATAGAATATCAAAACCTGCAAAAGCGTAATAGTCATTTAAAAAGGAGTGCCCTTTGCAAAATTTAGCTGTAGAGTATTACCTCGGCAAGTAGAGACTTCTGCACTTGGGTGTACGAATTCACTCTCCGCTCTAAGTACGTACATCCTGCCAAAAAAGCATCAGTCACAGTCTCCTGCATCATAAAGTCCAGACGTTCTGATGCTCTCAACAACCTCACCCCCAAAAATTCACGAGCTGTAGGTTGATTGCTGTGGGTTTGTAGTTGAAAACTTGCCATTGGTAGCTGCAGACATCCATTCAGTTTGGGCAAGGCCCTCGATCTGGATCTGTAACTGAACCAAACTCTTTCCCTTCTCTCTGCCTGGCAGCTTTCCTCCTCCTCCCTAGGAATTGTGGGTGTAGAGTCCCGCTGCTCTCAGAGGGGCTCGGGGGGGGGGGGTCCTGCCAGCTCCAAAAAGGGGTTGTCCTGAGGCAGGACCCAGACCCTTGAGTAAGGACCAGGAGGCAGAATGGGATGGGAGCACATGAAGCTCCCAGGTAGAGGCCCCTGCTCTGCAGTAAGGACAGGCTGCCTGGAGAGGGGTTGATCAATGAGGGCAGAGGGGGGAAGAAAACCTGGAGCCAGTCACAGCTCTGAAAAGCCGATCGACCTCTTCTCACAAACTGTCACAGCATTACAACATTTTCTAGGACCGATACTGTGAAAGACTTGAACAGCTCTGGTTTGTAAGCAGTTTCCAAAACTTATTTGGAAATTTACTCCAGAAATCTATTCTAGATGGACATTACGTATGTACACACTCATAAAACCAATGCAGTGTCCAAAATCTTCCCAGCTCCCTTGAAAGAAATTATCCCTAACTTGCTCTTCACTGCAGCTTGCTTCTTAATATTGAACTGATGTTAACCTCCTGAAATGAGTTTCATGCTGAGAGTAGTCTTCATCCAGCTGCCTGGACCATTAAATCCTGTTAGGGTTTATCAGCATTAAGCCTGCTAAAATACATTCTATTCTTGTATTCTCTAACCACATGCTCTTTTTCTGATTGCTGAAGTTAATTCATTTCAGTTTGTCTCATACATGGCTCAGGAATCAGAAGCCTAACCCTCCAGACATCGCGTGGCTTTGAACTGCGCCTCTCACTGAGCAAGGTTATTAACAAATACTCTAAATCCAGAATGCACGATAGCAATTTTGATCAGCAGTATTGTACAGAGCCAGCAAAGCCTACAATGTAATTCATCTTGAAGAGGAGGAGCTGGAAGGCATTTGGTTTAATGAACAAGGATGGGAGTCAGGGGCTGGGAAGACGCCTGGCTCTGTCTCAGAAGTGCCACAATCAGCTCGCTGGAAGCATCAGAGAATCTGAAACCTTTCCATGTTTTTGGGTACCTAGCACAGATTAGGGAGGACTTGGAGGGCACAGGATTAGGGAGGACGTAGGCACTTGGACTTGAAAAAAATGGCCTGCCCTGCAGCCCTCTGAGCAGGCAAACACGAGATAGATACATACTCATTTACTCTGTTTCAGATGTTTAATCCGGAGATACACAGACAGCTTTGAGAAATTCAAATGCGCTACAACAAAGGCTTCTTGGGGTGGGAATAACGCCACAGAAGGATTTGGGTTGTGAGCAGAGGTCTGCTGCCAAATTACCAGCCATCAGGTCCGCAGGGCTGGATGATGAGGGCGAGTCTGGAGGAGTTTTCACTGGGCAGAAGTGTCCTTCACAGCAGTGGTGGGGAGCGGAGCTGGCTGGGTGTTTTCTGGCAACCAGTTTGGGGACTGGCTGTGATTTTAACACCCAGCTCTACAGAAATCAGCCCTGTCACCAGGTAAGAACGGTGACTAGTCCTTTATTTTTTAAACGTTCTGGGCAGGACCTTTGCTATCCAATGTGTTTATTGAAAAGCTGGGAATACTAGCACTGTAAAATAGATACCACTGCAGTTAATATTTGACGTATGATTGCATTAAGAAGGCATATCAAGTGAAAGGACTTTGCGAAATACCGTAAAACTGGTAGTTCTGCCTTACTGACGGCAAAACCCAGCATTGCTTGCTTCTACTTCTGTACGCTTTCACGTTTAACTGCTGGAAACGAAGTTTTCGAGACTGCAGCAATAGCCTGAGTTTTACCTTTGATAGCTGAGAAAATACCAATCGATTAAGTTTTGTTTTCTGTCCTTTCTTTCAGAGGTTGCTCCTGCGCCGGGCAGGGCCGGGAGGATCCGCAGCGGCGCCGGGCGGCCCCGCGGGCGGGGGCGGGAGCAGCCCCGGCCCCAGCGGCGTCTCCCGGCGGGGCAGCGGCACCCTCCGGTGCCGAGGCCGAGAGCGTGGGGCCGTCCGGCCGTCGGAGGAGCGACACGGGAGCTGCTGACTGCTCCGTCGCCTACGGCTTGGCTTCTCCTCAGACCTGCAGTCCCTAAAGTCTATTGTAAAGCCCCACGTCCTCCTGCCGTCAATCATTTAACTTAAAAACGCCGTAAGGAGTACGTCATCACCCAGATAAACCGCAGCCTTTCCGTGCGGCGCCGCTGAATGCTGGTAACCCCAAGAGCTACCGGCCCGAGGCACCCGCGCCCGCTCGCCGCTTCCCAACACCTGGTTTAACGGAGGGGCTCTGACAACGTCCTCGGGAGGCAGCTGCGAGCTGCAGGCGCAGGCGACTGCCGCAGTCGGGTGGCGGTTCCGGAGAAGGGCAGGGTTTAACCCGCCAAGGGAGCCGCTCCCCGCGCCTCTGCAGGGGAGGCGGGAACCCCGCCGCCAGGCCCGGCGGTTCACCGCTCCCTGCGCCGCCGAAGGCCGCGGGCCCGGCCCGCAGGAAGGAAGCCCTCGCCCAGGGCGGCTCCTCCGCCGGGAGCCCGAGCTGGGCCTCCCCGCCTTCTCCTGAGGCGGGCGGGCTCGGCTGGGCCGGGCCGGGCCAGGCCGCCGCGACACGGGAGTGGCGGCACCAACGGCCACCCCACGGCGGGGGGGGACGACACACCCCTCCGCGCACGCGCCACTGGGCGGGGCCACGCGCCGGCGAGCGCCGTGGGGGCGGAGTGCCTTCCCTGAGTGCCCATTGGTGGGTGGGCGGGCGCGGGGCGGGGCCGGGCGTGCGTGGGCGGGGGCCGGGCCGGAAGCGCTGCCTTGAGCGGTTTTCGCCAGCGGCGGCGGCGCCGGCGGAGGGGTTTCCGCTATGGAGGGCCCGGGCCCGGGCTCGGGCTCCTCGGGGGCTGCGGGGCGGCCGCTGACGGAGGACGAGATGGCCGAGGTGAAGAAGGACGTAAGTGGCGGGCTGGGCCGAGAGGTCGGAGCGCCCGGGGCCGGGGCGCGGAGCGGCGGGGTGGGGCTAGGGCCCGGGCGGAGGAAGCGGAAGCCCTGTCAGAGCGAGCGTCCGAGGGGGCAGGCCGGCGCGGAGGCGGGAGGGCCGCCAGCGGCCGCCGGGCCGAGCCCCCGCCGCGCCGCCCGGAATTCCCCGCCGCCTTCCCGGGGAGGGCGCCCGCGGGGGCGGGCAGGTCACGTGGGGCGCGGCGGGCCCGGCCCTGGGCTCCGCGGCGCCGGGCTGGGGCCCCCGGGGCGTCCCGCCGGGAGCGGCAGCCCGCGGCTCTGGCCTCCGGGGGCCTTCCCGGTATAAGGCTGATCACGGCTTGCAAAAAGTTGACCCTGGGGGCCAGGTATTCACCCGAAAGTCCAGTTTTCTCCTGTTTTCCTCTCGGCGGTCTACTCCGCCGTCGCGTTTCAAGGCCAGAGCAGCGAGGGTTTGGTTTGCGGGGTGTCTCTGTGTACCGCCATGAGGCAGGTTAGCTGCAAATGTATATGCTTCTCTTGGCGTTAATAAGATTCTCTCTTACAGAGCACGAATATTTGGATTAAATATCGGTAACTTTTTTGAGGCTTTTTGTTCTGTATTTTCGTGATTGTATCTTTTTTCCCCATATTTATTCACTGGTGTCTGGAGTCTGAGGGAAGACCTCATCCTGATTCAGTCTGGATCTGCTTACCTCTTTGCTAGACTGGGAAGCAAGCAATGTGCTAACCAACCTCAATAAATGGTTGGTTAAGTTTAAAAAAAAAAAATTTTTTTAAATCCCAGTTTATCAATTATTTATTGACCATCCATGCTTCTGCTTGTAATTTACAGTGTCTTATGTTTGCCTTATTTGGTTTTTTGTGTTCCTTTAAAGTACAATAAAGAACGTTTGGAGTTTGGCTTTGGTTTCTTACTAGCTTTATGCATACGTAAGTTTCTTTAAATGCTTTGTCATAGTTTTATGAGGCATGATTTTCATGTTATTACTTGCTTCTGTGGAACCACAGGATAATACTGCAATAGTTAGCATCCGGTAGTTACACCAAAAAAAGATAAGAACTACTTAAATCAGATTATATATATAACATGATATGTATGTTAATCTGTGTCAGTGACTGAATTCACGGCTGCATCTCACAGAAGTGCACGTATGTCGCTTCAGCCCTTAATCTTACAGGGTCTCCCATAGTAACTGGAGGACTTGATGGAAACCTAATATGTAGAAAGAAATAACATTAGTTTTATCATCAAAATACAGTCCATTAAATCCAACCTTAGAGCTTCTTCTCTCACATTTTAAATGTTGTGGCTTCACGATACAAAGTGCTGGTTCAGTGTGAACTCACTTAGCTGTTTCAAAGCTGTTCAGGTAACTTTGATAGGGTCACTTCAACCAGGAGTGCTGCATTACCAGAAGTTCTGACTATATTATGTGACAGCACACCTCAGAAAGCTAACTTGCAAGGATAACTTGGCCTGGGTAAACTTGTCTTGAGGAGGAATTTTAAAGGTTGGAGTCTTACATCCGAGAGCTGGGAAGGAGGCAGTGAGCCATACAAAATAATCAATGTAGAGCAAAGTATATTTAAAGCTTCTGTTCTGATGTGTTTGCTCTTTCTGTCCCTCATAAACTTAACCTACGAGGACGGTGCGGAGGGGAATTCAGAACTGATACGCTTCATACAGTGAAAGACTCATTACAGGAAGGTGTTAGTCAAAACACAAGAGTCTTTCTATTCAATAACAACTCGCTCTATTCTTTTAATGTTGAAACGTTGACTGACTTGCGTTTCAGAGTTTGTTGATTGGTCCTTCTGGTCGTAGGATGAGATTTTCGTGAGAACTGAAGAAATCTGTATTGCCTACTACATTCGTAACCATTCAGGCACGGGTTGTTGCAGTTGGACACTTGAGTTGTATTCCAGAGCCACGTAAATTGATGTAAGCTGTACTGTTGCACTTTTCTGCTCTTATAATTGTTATGCCACCACTAGTGCCAATTGTGACTGCACATTAAACTGGATCGGATAATTAATCTGGCTGTAGGAGGGGAAAAAAAAGCACCAATTCAGTTTCTTGACTGGGTCTTCTCATCCAGTACAAGGGAAAGGGTAGGAACACTCAGCTGCCATGCAGGGGAGAGCGTTCCTTGCGCTTAAATTGACCACCATGGAGCTGCACCCTTACATTTTCGGTTTTACGTTGTATTCAATCTAGTAGTGACAGTCTACTGCCAAAAGCCTTCCTTTATCTTCCGTGCATGCTCATCTGATGTTTTCTTTAACAACTGTGTAACCACAGGCTGTTTATTGATAGCTTAGTATTTGTTAGATCCTAAAGAGCAACTAGAAGAACACATTTATCCTCTGCTATACTTAGTGGAGCAGGCCAGGAAGCTTTTTCTTTAAGAGTTATTGGTGCTTTCCCTAGCACTGGTATGCCAGACAGTATTTTGCTGTTTGAAATAATCTGTCTTAAAGTGCATCTTTATATCTAGCTTTCCCTCCGCTTCTATTTACTGAGCTAGTAAATGGCTATAAGGCAAACAGTCATTTTCAAATTTTAATTTTTAAATGCGGCTGTTATGGAATCTAATCTCAAAAAGCAGGAGGATATTTGAAAACCTTCTTCAGGAAAGAAGTTTTGTTTCTTTCCAACGTGTCTTGTTTGTAAAGGTGCTTTTCCTTCTGGCTCTCAAATATATTTTTTTTTTTTCTGAATCAAATGAGACTGGGGGGGGCGTTAGTTTTTTTCACATCAGTAATATTCAGCTAGTGGGTATCTGACTTGTGTAATTCTGCACAGTGAAAAATGTTGGCAGGAGAAACTGCCAATTTTGTAGCATTATATAAAATGAGAGCTTGTTTTTCAGGCACAGAGATGTCATTTGTGACTCTCATCTTCACAGAGTAGTAGATACAACTCTGGTTTCAGTGAACACATGCATTGATTCTGTTTTGATGTTGATATCAAGCAGGCTTGTTAATGTACAGATTGAAATAAGATGGATATTTACATTTTGGCGATGTTTGTGCTTGCATGTACCTTCTGAACAAGGTGGAGGAGGATTGTTTTTTGTTTCGATAACTGTAAAAATAAATTGGTCAGTGTAAGAGAGGGTGCTTGATCTTCCAAGGAGGAAATCAAAGTGGTGACATGGCAGTTCTTAGTTCTGACATCACTCCTATAAAATCACCTCCAAAATAAATTGGTAGTCAGGTTAGAATTGAATATGGTTACAAAAGGTAGCATGTTTCCCCAGGAAGATGATCTCTGAGGGAATGTGATCTGATACTAGGTGTTACAGTTCCTGAAGATGCAAAGTGGCACTGCTGCTGAAGTGCTCAAGACAGATGTCTGCTTCATCGTACCCAATGTTAATTGACTGCACGTTAGGGTCTTTTGACGATGGGTTCCCTCCCACAGGCGGATTGTTCCACCTCTTTCTTTTTGCTGCTTACGGAGAGGGCTTAAGCAACCAGTTTACACTTGTAAGCTGAAGTTATGCTGCAGAGGGTAGAGTCATTTTGCTTTTGCCAGAGTCATCAGAGTTGCACTAACTCTCAGTGGTCTGCGCAGCATGTTAGAGGTGTGCAAGATGCTTCAGATGTTTAATATAAAATCTTAAACCAAAAGAAGGCAGCTTGATGAAGACAAAAAGCAGCCGGTAAAGTTAAGAGTAGGTACATCTGTGGATAAAAGTGCGTGTATTTAGGATGCCAGTAATCTGTTGAACTTGTAAATAACAGTGTTTATTTAACAAAGCTTTTAAACAGTGAGTATATTCATGCTGTTGCTCCAAGACTGCTTTTACTCAATGTACAGAAAACATCAATAATTGCAACATGTTGGAGTTGTGCCTCGTGGATACGGATAGTATGGAAATGTGGCAGTTGGGTAGTCAGCGCGAATGGGTGTGTCTGTAGACAAAGTGAGTGGGTGCTGTTGTGTTTTGTTGGTATAACTTCATTTTTACTGGGTGAATGTTCTGAAATTTGATAACCACAGACTTGATGTAACTAACATTTTCAGTGAGTATTCACCTTATTACTTAACATGCATTAAAACTCCTGAGTTCACTCAGAGGAAACTAATGAAAGGGCTAAGTATATTAGATAACGTTTTAAAAAAAAAAAAGTATTTTTTTACACTGAGAAAAATCTGCTAGGTAACATGGTGGCAGCTTTAAAAATTGTTTCCTTAACCTGTATCAAAATCATATAGGTTTCAAATGCAGGCTTCTAAATAAATTGAAAGACTGGCTAATCCTAGTTTTTTTTATTTTTCAGGCTTTAGAAAGGATGCGTCCTTACCTGTGTGATAAAATCATAGCTGAGAGACACTTTGACTACCTACGTTCAAAGAAAATACTCACTAGAGAGGACACAGAAGAAATTTCTTCTCGATCTTCCAGTAGGAAAAAAACTGGGAAGTTATTGGACTACTTAGCAGAAAACCCAAAGGGACTAGATGCTTTGATTGAATCTATCAGGCGAGAAAGAACACAAAACTTCCTGTTACAAAAGATAACTGACGTAGTGTTGAAAGTCAAAAATGAAAAACTTGAAGCTCTCAAAGGTGAGAAGTTTATAATACTATTTTGTAAGACATAGGTTTTATTTTAAGGGTCTGCAAAATTAAACTCCAACAATTCTTTAAATCATGTTTCTTAGTACAGATTTTTTTTTTTTCTTCCTCTAGTGTTTGGGACAACATTCCTGGAAATATCACCTGTTTGGGTTTAAGATCCTAGTGCATGTATCCTGGCTTTGCCTTTTTGCTATCTGAACACATCACAAATAACAAATTGCAAAAAAACCTATCATGAGTTGTTATGATAAGTCTGTTGTCACATTTCAGTCTTGCTTTCTATGAGGTTCTAATTCAGAACTCAAAATAGGTGGTTATCCTCCATCTTGCATTTCTCTTGGAGCTATTTACTGCAGTGGCAGGATGCTCTGGTTTTGTTAAACTTTGCACCTCAGCAGAAGATAAGCCAGCAAATGCAACCTGAGGGGAATTCTCCTGTATGCCTTCAATGCCAAAACTTAAAATTAGGCACGGTAAATGTATGCATGTGTTGCATCATACAGGTAGAGAGGTTTTGCTGACACACAAAGCTTGAAGTGACTATATGTACTCGTATCTTAAGGCAGATAAAGAACGTGTAAGCCTTCTAAACCAAAAGCCTTACTTCTCCTTCCACGCGCATCAAAAGAGAAATAAAGAAGGAAGAAGTACATTTTAACCCTAGAGATGAAAGGCCTGAAGTTTTCTCTGGCTTCAGGTAAAACAGCCTTCAAATGCAGTCCACTTTGGAGTAGAGCCATGTAGCTGAAGCTTTTAAAAGTTTGAAGAACACAGAAAAATCTATCAGAAGATAGGTCAAAGGGCTAAAGTGACTTCCTAAAATGGGGCTTAAATTACGATGCGTCTTTGTCAAATAGTAGCCAATACAGAAAAATCATTCACATCAGCCTAGATAACCTGCGTGTATTTTTTAATTTGTTGGGAATATTGGGATGTCACAGGTGAGATGAAGAGGTTAGTCTGTTAAAAATACAGACAATTGATCTTTGACAGTCTTGCTGATACTAAATCAGAGCACAGTTTTAAGAGTGCACCATATTGTAATTAAATCCAGTCTCTGTTTTTTGTCTTAGGTCTAAGCTGCAGCACCTGTATGACCACGCTCTATGGAGGAACAAATAATCTTTCTAGATCATATTCTGATGAATCTAATTTTTTTGATAAAACAAAAGACAAAGAATCTGCCCAGATACATCATCCGGAAGAAGATTATAGCACCGCCGCCTTTATGTCTGCTGTCTCTCTTCATTCGATGAATTTACCAATTGCTGAGATGGGAAATGCAGAGAGTGCTGTTTTCTCAGCCACCCTTCCAGGGCCTGGAGACCCCGGTGCACCCCCTCTCCCCCCAGAGCTCCAGTCAGAACAGCAAGAACCATGTACTAGTTCAAGTGACAATTGCTTTTTGCCTTTAAGATCACGTTCTCTTCAACCATAGCGAATGTAGTGACTTTTGTCTCTTCAACCAAACGGTACTGAAACTGTGTGATGTCTTATAAAGGTTAAAAAAGTGTTTTCAAACTGCTAGCTAGCAAAATCAGAGGAAACAATCTATGCTATTTACTGTTTTTAAGGAGTAATTTTTTTTGTAATTAGGTGACTCTGGAGCTGCTTGATTTTATGTTCTTTAAGGAGCTTTCTTCAAAAGATCATGGTACTACACCAGCAAAGGTTTGTTTTTTAAACCGGTATATTTCAGATTTCACATTTAGTTGCAGATATTTAAGCTGCAGTTATAGAACAAATGAATTGGGAAAGATGGTTAGGAAAAGTATTGAGTATTGAAAAATAACTTCCTGAACTAAAAGCTTAAGCTCACTTACCAAAAAGCTTAAACTCATTTACCAAATTAAATGTTTCTCTGTAGGATAAATTCTGCCCTCTACGTATGTGTGTGCAGCTCCATTTGCAAAAAAAAAAAAACCAAACAAACAAAAAAAACCAAACCCAAAACAATCTGGCCAAATCTGTAGCTATACTTATTTGCAAGAAGTCTGTTAATTGTCTGAACTTTGTTCTCTGTCCTGCCACTAAATCAAAAGGCACTCGGTATCGAGGTGATTTGAGTTAGTAAATATACTTCCACAAGCCTTAGCATATTATTCTTGTATATTAGTTAGAGATTCCTGATTTGAGATGCACTTTAAATATAAATTCTCATTAGTACTGCAAAAGGAATGTAAACTGCTGCAGCAGCGTCATGTGAGCGGTAAGAGAATGTTATTGTATAATGCTATTAAGGAGCAAAGCTTATACGTTTTGTCCCAGTAGGTAAGTAGAGGAGGAGTCCTGTAGCAAGAAAGTATCCATAACTGAAGGACTCTTGGAAATGTTGCACTTCAGATACCTACTCTTCAAAGCAGATAGACAGGTTTACATTTCAAATTGTTCAGTCTTAAATGCATTTAAAACTATTTCAACATGGGAAGGTTCTCGTTTCTTGACACAATGTGACATGCTGTGCTCCTCTCATACTCTACTCTTGAGTTGTAATCTACTTTTTATGAAGTTGCCCTATAATCACTTTAAAATTACTAGGCAAAGACAAACCCCTACTTGGAAATGTGTACAGTTGTGTTCTGCAGTACTACACTTTAAAGTGACGGGATTTTTTTCAGTATATCGAAGGGCAGGTTTGTATTTAAGTCTTTAAATTATTTTGGTTCTCATACAGCGCTATAGCCGTGTAATTCCATTCAGATTCAAACCCAGGTAATAATCCGAAACTCTGTTCTCCTTTTGTGGAGACAGGCCATCTGCAGGACCTCAATGTAGTCTCTAAACTTTTTTTTTCATGTTTACTCTGGTTTTGGAAGTAGGTTAAAATAAACTGCAATGTTCAACTACACTCCATACTTAGTCTATGAATAGCTTACGTTCGATAAAGATAGGGGCTTCTGTTCAGTGTTTATAAAGTCCTTGGTTTTCTTGTATACATCTAAGGTCATAGACTGTCAGGATGGTGGAAAATGCTTGTTGGCAAAACTGCTTGGTTCAGAAGGCACTCTGGAAGTTAAGTGCCTAAATACGCAAGCAAAATTTTGCTCTCTAACATGAAATCAAGGGTGGGTTTAAATCCCTCTCTTCCATTAACTTGAACTGTAGTTGCACGTATGTGGGATGTCTGACAATTTATTTTTCTAAATGCCCGCTGTAACCACTTAAAGAGCTTGTGCTTAGGTTTGGGTCCCTTCTTGGATTCTTGTAAACGGAGGAAAGTGAGCAAGCTTGGCCTTAGCTGAAAAAGAGCATCAGCTCAGGCTGAAGACAGCCTTGCAGATCTAAACCGGAATGCGCGAGGCGTGCTGCCTGCCCCACAGCGCGCCGCCCAGCCTGCAGGAAGCCTGCCTGTGCAGGGACCGCTCCTGCAGTGGAGCCTATTAACCTGAGACTTTAAATGAATGTATTATCTTACCAAATGTTTATAACATGCTTTTTTTTTTTTTTTAAAACCTTGAAATATTTTTATCACAACTTTTGGAATAAATTCTTTTGTATAATTGCCTGTTTTCCTGTCTGCACCTCTCATTATTAAAATGTATAGGTTGTAAGTGCAGTTCAGGCCAGTATCTGGATGCGTGGTTTTGGTTTTGCTAGTGTGGGAGGCTTTTGTTCTCATTGTCTTGTTAGAGAGGTTTGTCTTTGGTGGAAAGACTGACTTAATGTGAAGCACCTGTGCCTGTCAAGAGCTGTGTACAGGGAAAGCGTGCAGGTGAAATTAAGACCTAAGTAAGTGCTTAACTACGCTTTCTGTGGTTCATGGCTAGTAGTATTGCTAACCTGATTCTTGCTTTTTTTCAAATGGCTCCATCGCTCAACTTCTTAAAGATGTGAGAAGCATTGCTTCCAGCCATGCATATATTGACTTCATTCTTAAATTAAGATTTTCATTTTTTTTTTTTTAATAGTGGGGGAGAAACAAAACCTTTGAGTACGGAGGAGTACTCAAAAAAGGATTTGCAGATGTTGCAGGGGCCATGGAGGCTTGCTTCAGCGGTTGTTTTCATCGTACTTTGTGTACTTTCAAAATAATCATTATAGTATTGATTATGAGAGACCAGCTGGACCCAGTTCAGTATCTTTGCAATTAAAGGAACTGATCATGTTATAACCAAAGGCCCGCCCTTAGACCTTATCCTGCTTCCTTGGTAGTATAAGTAACCTGAACAGTGCTAGTAAGCATTTTAGCTGATGCAAAACCAGATGTATGGGCCCTGTTGACAAGAGAAGTCTAGTACAAACTTTTTCCAACAGATTTCAAAAATCCGTTTTGGCGAAGGTAGCCTACGTGACTGCTTAAGCTATTACTTGGACAGGCGCCGTTCAAAGCTTTATCTGCCCTTTTTCTCGCTACTGAGGCCTGCAGGTGTAAAAAAAGGAGAAACGGAGGTCGTCTCAGTTTCACGTCTGATTTTCTGTATCTGTCTGTGGTCGCTTAGAGGGAGAAAACCCCCGAGCCGCTGGGGGTGAACCCCCCACGCCCCAGGGCGGGCGCGGAGAGGCCGGCTTTTCCCACCTCGTCCCGCTCGCCGCCTACAAGCTGGGAGCCCACCCGGACGAAAACAACCCTGGGTTTCGCCTCCCGAGGGCCAGCGCGGGGCCCGGCCCCGGCCCGGGGCGGGCGGCAGCAGGGGCCGCCGCGGCGGGGCTGCGGGGGCTCGGGCTCCCGTCGGCGCGGCGGCAGGCCGGAACCCTCGGCGCGGGCCCGGTTTCCGCGCGGGCGGTGTCGCGGCGGCGGGCCCCGCCATGGCGGCGGAGGGAGAGGACCCGCTGGGCTATTTCGCGGCCTACGGCAGCTCCAGCTCCGACTCGGAGGCCGACGAGCCCCAGCCCGACGAGCGCCAGGCGGGGGGCGGCGCGGCGGCGGGGGGCAGCCCGGGGCGGCGGCCGCGGCTGCCGCCGCCCGACGAGCTCTTCCGTAGGGTGTCGCAGCCGCCCGCCTTCCTCTACAACCCGCTCAACAAGCAGATCGACTGGGAGAGCCGCGTCCTGCGGGCGCCCGAGGAGGTGCGGGGGCCGGTGGGGCGCCGGGGGGAGGGGGGAGGACGGCCCGAGGCGGCCGCCGGGGCCGGGCCGGGCCGGGCCGCGCCGCCTCGCAGCCGCCCCGGGCGCCGAGGCCCGGTGTGACGGGTGCCCTGCTCTCTCCTGCCAGCCCCCCAGGGAGTTCAAGGTGTGGAAGAGCAACGCCGTGCCCCCGCCGGAGACCTACAGCCCGCCCGAGAAGAAGCCCCCGCCGCCCCCTGCCCTCGACATGGCCATAAAGTGGTCCAACATCTACGAGGACAACGGCGACGACGCGCCCCGGCAGGCCAGCAGAGCCAGGTTTCTGCCGGATGAAGAGCAGGAACCCCCGGAGTCGGGTGAGGATCCCGGCGTGAGGCGGCTGCGCTTTGCGCAGATGGGCGCGTTGCAAATTCGTGTGCGCGGGGAAGCGAAACGGGTGGGTGGGTGGCTGTGACTGGAGCCCTCCCTGCCCAGAACTCGGGGGAAGTTCTGCTGGCCCCTTCTGCCTCCACTGCTGCTCTCCGAGCAGCAGTGGAGGCAGAAGGGGCCAGCAGAACTTCGAGGGCAGGGCAGCGGTGGAGGCAGATGGGGCCGGCAGAGCAGCGGTGGAGGCAGATGGGGCTGGCAGAACTTCGAGGGCAGAGCAGCGGTGGGCTGCGGGGACGGTTAAGCCTCAGTGCCTGTGTTCTGGTTCGCCTGGAATCGACATCGGCTCTCCAGCAGTCTCTCTGCTCCCCTTCCGTCGTCGTTAGCGGAAACAGGGAATGATTAAAGAGCCTGTAGAGCTGTAGTTATATGAAGCTAACGGGTTCGGTCGTGGTACTGCTAAAACAGAGAGTGGTATGAGAGCTTCTTCAAACGGTGCCGTCTTGACCTTAGGTGTAGATGGAGGTCAGATTATAATGTTCGCAAAACTTGGGGGCCAAGAGGGGAATTAAATAAAATGTCCATGTGACAGATTACTGAAGAAAATATTTACTATCCTCTTCACTGTTAATCATGGTACAAGCTGTAATGGTAATCTAGGAAGTAAAGAAATATTTGACAGGAGGGAGGAATTTTTTTTTTAAACTTGCTGGAGAAAGAGAATAGCCAGTAACAACCAAGAGAACAAAACCAGAAGGAGAAATTCTGGGCTTTCAGAACACATGATAATGTTTTGGTTTGCCAGTGAAGTTGTCAGCAAACCTTTTCCAAAGGAAGGGGTTTTTTTTGCTGTCTTGCTCCTTTTTTTGTTCTGGGTGATCCTTCCCCAGTGGCAGATTTTCTGTCTCGTGTCTTGCTCCATTTGTTCCGTATGCTCCCCCCCCCCCCCCCTTCACATTTCTTAGTCAACCTTCACCCAAAGACTAAGAAGATAAACTGTTAATTGACCTTGACTTTACTTCCTGCTTCTAAAATGTAATTTTCTAGCTTTTTGTCTTATCTATTCAAACGATAAGTTTTTTAGAACAGGTACTGTACGGTAGCATAACAAGGCCTCTTCTTAGTTATCCTCAATGATCTGTGGTAGTAATAACAAGTAATCGTTCCTATTCTGTCCACATATTGTCCACATTCCAAAAGTGAGGATGTTGTCAGTTAATACTACTGTGTCTTTTTTCCAGGCATCTCAGATGTGGTTAAGTCAGTTGTTCTGAGATGAGGATGGTGTTTAAGACAAAAATACTGGCTTTGCTGACTTTGATTAACTCTCTCTTCTGTTTAAAGATGGTGAAAAAGATGATGAACCAGCTTCTGCTAAGAAACGTAAACTAGACTCTGGGGAGCAGGCGAAGAAGAAGAAGTTATAAGCAGGGCGTGCTGGATTTAGCCATAATGAGAATTTCAATGAACTTGGATTCCTCTGCTGGAATGGGAAACAAATACATGTTTACTGAATTTCTCTCTCCTATTGGGTAGGGAATTTTATTTCTGTAGTATGCTTGCCTTTTGGAAAGCACAAAATTAAATGGACGGTGTCGTGATAGAAACTCGTCTACTGAACAAAATTTAAACCTGTTTATTTACAAGAGGGATTTAGAAGAGGGATCCATTGCGATGGATGCTTGTGCTCATGCAGGTTACAGGACTTCGTGGTATTTTGCTTATCAAGAAACCTGGTAACGTGAGCTTTTCTGGACTGACTTTTCCATTGTGTCAAAACCTTTTATAAAGGAGTATATACTAAAGATTCTTCAAGTACTGTCCTGTGATATGTTTGCATAATGTTGTTTTGAAATGTATGTGAAGACTGCAAATAGGTCACTGGAATAAAACTACGTTTGAAAACATCTGTGGGTGTAAATACTGCATTGCATGCTTGGTGAATAGGAGGGATGAATTCTGTACTGTATGCATTTCGGTGCTGTATTTCTTACGACACAACAGATTCCTCAGGGTTTTGTTTGTAATAAATATAAAACTGAAAAAACCATGGACCTAATAATGGAGTTTAATATTTGATAATTAGTTTTGACGTTATGTGGTCTGCATCAGTTAGTCTCATGTTTCACTGATGCGTCTCATGTTTCACAAAAATATTACGACAAAGCTGTGATAGAGTCTTTGCTGCCAAATTGTATTTATTTCAGTACAAACAGTTGGTAATCTTCTCAAAGTGCTAGTCATAATATGTTGCATTTGTGATACGCTGCTCCATGGGTTTTGGGGTCTGTATATGAAAAAGTGCCAGCAAAACTGGGTTGGAGGGAGGGTTGCTCTAGGTTTATTTTCAAATAAAGCTTCTGTGCCTTAGGAAATCTGCAATGAGATTAGGCCTACTAATAGAAGTTGATGTAATTAAACTATTAATGTAAACATTCATAATTTTTATTTTCCTTTTGTCTTGGACTAGCTTTAATTTGGCAGAACGTATTCGGTGTGCGTATGTGCTAATGTGATGTTAATATTTTTAAAAGCGATTTTTAAAAAAATTCTTTTCAACATCAATACATAGAAAAATGTATTCGTTTTTAGTGAGTATGTGAAGTTAGCAACAGGTTACGCAATTCTAGCCGTGGCAGTGTGATAATGCTTCCTCTGGATCCTTCTCTACCTGCGGACTCCGCAGCTGCTCGTTGCCAATTTCACAGGCTGTCGGGCCAAACCCGTGATATGTTCCACCCCTTCTGTGCTGCCAGTCTGGAAACCATTCCAAAAAATGGTACTTGTACACAGCTGAGGGTTCCCCGTGCCCAAACCCTGGTATCTTGACACTCGTAGCGAGCTCCGAGAGGAGGGACAGCGTCGGAGGCAAAGCTGATGGTGGTGCCAAATCTGTGTGCAGTTTCTCGAAACGCTCCTTCATCTCGGGCTGCGACGGCTGGGCCAGAGCAGGGACTAGGCGAGCAGGGGGCAGAGCAGAGCTGGCCTCCGGGCTGCAAGGGGAAACCTCCCATGCCCTTAATGATGTCCCTGCTGAGTTCCAGCTGGGATGAAGAGCCCTTCGCGGCAGCCGTATTTATCCCTTGCTGAAATGGAGCCTTCACTGGGTGGACAGCCAGTGGAGCGTGACAGTTTAGACGCTGTGGATATCTGCGTTTTGTTGAGTTGAAAGACTCTAAATGCCCGTACTTTGCTCTGTCTAGAATGCTAATGTAAATTCTCCCTCATTCTCGTAATCGCACATGAAACTTCCACGAAAAATTACCATCTAACGCAGAGCGGGTCTCTTATAGGAATAGCTGTCTCCACGCAGGTAATGCAGCCTTACATCATCCACTTCAGGATGTGGATTGTCACGAGCTGCTTACGTAGCTGGTCCCTTGGTCCTATTCGTCTGGGATAAAATGGTTTCTGTGAGCTTTGCTTACGAAGAAATGAAGGATTTTTTTCTTGAAGTGCTGAACGTGAAGTCTCTGAATGAAAGGGCTCACCCTAATCTGTTTTTTTTCTGTATCTGCTGTCCTAATATTGCTGGGTTGAAGGTGCTAATCTTCAGTGAATGTGGTAGAAAAAAAAGACTGCTTATGCTCCTTTTTTAACAGGAACGTGTTTATACTATAGCTGGCATGGAGACCTGAGGGTAGGGAATAACAGCAAGCTCCTGTTCAGATATGAAAATCAGATGTTTGGTCGGTTTCCCAAAGGTTCAGTTTGTGTCCAGGCAGCGAGTTGCAATGACGGTGTGTCTGGCAAGACACTTTCTGAGAAATCTGCCTCTGCTATCCTACATGTACAGAATTTACTCCAGGGTTACGTGGGATGAATGGTACCATTTCTTGACATGTGAGGGATCTGACATGAAGTACACGGTTGAATGGACTCCCTAATTCTCAAGTCTTACAATAGTTCTGTTCGCTACCGAAGTGCTCCTTGAAGAGCCTTATAGCTGAAGGTTAATGTCACCAGCTCTGGAAATAGGATGCATTCCCACGACTGCCATGACCAAGGAGGCTTTTGTCCTTGTATTGTTTGCTCTGCTATTCTACGGGGCAGCTCAGGAAGTTACCATGCTAATCACTCCTTTTGTTTTCTGATAATATGATATACGTGGTATCCAGTTGTCTTGAAGTTAACACCATCTGATACTCAGTTTCCAAGGAGAAAAACCAGCGTGGCTAATCTGGGAGAAGAATGATTAGTTGTATTATTTACAGATTGAGGAAATCTTCATTGTAAGCAGTGACCGTGGCAGCTTCCCTATTCAGGAGAAACGGCAAAAGCAACTGTGCTTCTTTTTCTTTAGTAAGGCATCTGAAACAAGGCTGCGAGAAAGCCTGTCTGAAGCCGAGTTGTCTGGGTGGACTGGTTCTGCTGCTGGAAGTATTTTTGGTAGAGATGCCTCAGTGCATCGTCTTCAGGAGAAGATGATGAGAGAAGTGCTAGCGCTGCAGCTTCTGAAGCAAGTCAGATTTCTTGACATACAGGGCATACAAAAAAGCCCAGAGCAGGGAGGGGACTGATCTTTCTGAGTTCAGAGATAACAGACAGCAAATGCGTTTTATCGTATGTAAATGAGATTGCATAGAAGAAATGTTATGCTTGTATCATCAGTGACTTATAATGCAAACAACTACAGAACTCCCCGTGGTGGGAAAAAAAATGCTGGAGTCCTAAACTGTGCTGAGAAAATGGCTGGAAAGACACAAAACGTTTCATAGAATCATAGAATCATAGAATCATTGAGGTTGGAAAAGACCTCTAAGATCATCGAGTCCAACCGTCAACCCAACACCACCATGCCCACTAAACCATGTCCCTAAGCGCCTCATCTACACGTCTTTTAAATACCTCCAGGGATGGGGACTCCACCACTTCCCTGGGCAGCCTGTTCCAATGTTTCACCACTCTTTCAGTAAAGAAATTTTTCCTTACATCCAATCTAAACCTCCCCTGCCGCAACTTGAGGCCATTTCCTCTCGTCCTATCGCTTGTTACTTCGGAGAAAAGACCAACACCCACCTCGCTACAACCTCCTTTCAGGTAGTTGTAGAGAGCGATGAGGTCTCCCCTCAGCCTCCTTTTCTCCAGGCTGAACAGTCCCAGTTCCCTCAGCCGCTCCTCATAAGACTTGTGCTCCAGACCCCTCACCAGCCTCGTTGCCCTTCTCTGGACACGCTCCAGCACCTCAACGTCCTTCTTGTAGTGAGGGGCCCAAAACTGAACACAGTATTCGAGGTGCGGCCTCACCAGGGCCGAGTACAGGGGCACAATCACTTCCCTACTCCTACTGGCCACACTATTTCTGATACAGGCCAGGATGCCATTGGCCTTCTTGGCCGCCTGGGCACACTGCCGGCTCATGTTCAGCCGGCTGTCGACCAACACCCCCAGGTCCTTTTCCGCCAGGCAGCTTTCCAGCCACTCTTCCCCAAGCCTGTAGCGCTGCATGGGGTTGTTGTGGCCGAAGTGCAGGACCCGGCACTTGGCCTTGTTGAACCTCATACAGTTGGCCTCGGCCCATCCATCCAGCCTGTCCAGGTCCCTCTGCAGAGCCTTCCTACCCTCCAGCAGATCAACACTCCCACCCAACTTGGTGTCGTCTGCAAACTTACTGAGGGTGCACTCAATCCCCTCATCCAGATCATCAATAAAGATATTAAACAAGACCGGCCCCAGTACTGAGCCCTGGGGAACACCGCTCGTGACCGGCCGCCAACTGGATTGAACTCCATTCACCACAATTCTCTGGGCCCGGCCGTCCAGCCAGTTTTTGACCCAGCGCAAAGTACACCTGTCTAAGCCGTGAGCCGCCAGCTTCTCTAGGAGAATGCTGTGGGAGACGGTGTCAAAGGCCTTGCTGAAGTCCAGGTAGACCACATCCACAGCCTTTCCCTCATCCACTAGGCGGGTCACCTGGTCATAGAAGGAGATCAGGTTGGTCAAGCAGGACCTGCCTCTCATGAACCCGTGCTGGCTGGGCCGGATCCCCTGGTTGTCACTGTTTCCAGTGATCGGCTTTGATAGTATGGTACTCACTAAGCAGTACTTGCTCCTGCAGGGAAAAACCACAGGTATCTATATAGCTGGTACAAAGAGGCTGTTTGGAAATGCCTGGATTGAGCTAGATAGGATGTAGCTACTAGCCAGGAGAGGAAGAAAAGGAGAGAAATCCCACTGATTTTGCCAAGGATCTGTAAGGTCTTATTCAGATACCATAAAAAGCTTGCAAGAAAAATGGGCAATAGGCTCAATTATAAATGCTCATCTGGAGCTGGGCTTCTCGATCAAGATTACTGATAACGCATCCCTGGCATTCATAGCTACGAAGCTGTAAAATTACCAGCCATCGTTCAAGTTCCTCAATAAGTCACTAGACAGAGCGCTACCGGGAAAGATGCGGTCACGATAAACCTCGCAATTATAGGCGTGCATCCAACAGTGCCCCAAAAGGGGATTCTAGTCTCCTCCATCCCCTTTTTACATGATTAGAAGTAACAGAGATTTACTAAACAAGAAAAATTGATAATGATGCAGTGCTTAAAGGAAGCAGATCAGGTAAGTGTGAAGAAATGAGCAGTAAGAAGATTTTCTCATTTGTTTTGAAAGTAGAAGAGGGAAGGACTCTGAAGGACAAGGTTTGATGGAACAAGAAACAGACTTGCAGGTTTTCTTCAGGTTTGGGCAGCTAATAGTGAAAAACTGGCTACTCTGTGCATCAGGATCAGTGAAATGCGTGAGTGAACACTTACTAAACTTAAACTGGTGGCTCAGATGTTAAAAAAATCTCTAACTAGAGAACAGTTTATCCTGGATTGTCTTCCAAGAGGAGACAGTGACAGCAAACATACACCCCCGCTGACAAATGGGGAAGATTGGCTCTGAAAATGAGCCCTCTATTGACTCATCATTGCACTGTTTTTATGATGAATCAAATGTGATGATGATCATTATGTGTAACGGGAAAAAAAGGCAGTAAAAATGCATACAAGTTTGATCTGAGAAAATTATCTTAAAAATTTGTCAAGATTAGCAAAACGGGGGCTGGAAGGCAATTAATTTGCAATGCACACATTGTGTTGCCTCCAGATGCTGGCACAATAGCAGCTGCATTACTCGGATTTCCAAGAAAGTCAGGATGATCTGGAAGAGAAGAATTCACATCAGCAAAGAAGTACAGCTGTTGAGGATAACGGCTTTCATGGCAGGCAGTGCTTCCTCCTAGAAATGCTAACGGAGAGGTTGATGCACGGCATCCCTCCGTTAGCCTGCTATTCCTATGCGACAGCTTCATGCATACTAACGCTATTGAAGAACCGATTCATTGCCAAATGGTTTGTGATAAGTCTAAGGCTGCCAATCTGAAACTGAATCCAGGGACACGCAGTGCGTTCCACAAAGGGTAATCTATCGTGAACCTGTAATCAGCGCAGGAGGAGGATTTTTTTTATCAACGGAGGGAAGCAGAAGCTGTGCGGCACTGGCTGGCTCGCTCTTTCTCTGGTGACAGGAAGCTCACTTGCCAGCTTGCTCATCTTGCAACATCATGGCGGAATTTGGATGAAAAGATGTAATGCTTTCAGTCACCAGCAGGATACAATTTGGGTTTTCTTTTCAGGTTTGAAAGGCTCTTGTGCCCGTTTCTGTCTTAGCTGGCCGATTTTTTTCCAAACCCCTTTGACTACCTGTCACAGATGTTTGTGCTTTTGCTTTGGGTGTGGGTTTGATGTGAGAACAACGCGGGACCGTCTTAAAAGCGTGGAAGCTGATTACAGCTGAAGTGTGCGTTTTTCAAGGATAAATGGCTGTACCAGTTGAAAGGGATCCCTGGCAATGGCTACAGCTGTGCAGCAACTCCATTTTGAGAGAGAATGTGTAAGGACACCCACAATTACTCAGTAGACTGGAAAATACTGAAAGGTTGGTTTCCGAATAGCCGGAAAAACCCCAGTACCATCAGGCCTGGGCACAAGCATGGTTGTACCGGTGCCCTATGGAGGTGAGCTTGTTGAGAGGCTAATTGCTGTCGCAGCAACAGAGTGGAAATGGCTTCCCAGGGGTGCTCGGGGGGAGACGCCGGCTCCTCTCTCTATAATTCACAGGAGGGCAAACGGTACAGAGGAAAAACCTTCTCAAAAAAAAGACTAGCATGGGATGTGTTTAGAAAACCCTTGAGCAAATGGAAGCGCCTTGCTAAGAAATCCGATTCCATTACTGCCAAAGGCGTTTTCTGGATGTATTGACTAAGGTGAAGTTTCAAGGAGGACAACAAGAGGCGGCGGTTAGCGAGGCAGTCCGCGGCTGTCTCAAAATGTCAAGATTGAAACAAAAGCAGGATTTCTGTAGAGTAAAAGGTTGGCAAAATACAGAAAATTGCTGAAAGAAATACAGTATTTTCATTGCACAGGAGGCTTCCTGTGGGACGTGGGAATCTCAGGGAATGGTTCTGTTCCTGAGACAAACGTGTTGGTAGCAGTGGACTGCTTTCTAAAAGCCTGTAAGTCATATAATCAGGAACCAAGAAATAGCGGGAATAACAGAGGGACAGAGAGTCTCGTGAGCTAGTTCTTCACCTGGACAATATCACAGACAGAAGGGAGCAACCTTGTATTCGGAGGAGTCCACAGAATTTGTGTCGTTGATAGAAATGTGCAAAGATCAGTTGGACCTGGAAGGCGGAGTCACACCAGAGATTAGAATGGGTTTGTGCTGCTGGTTCCTTTGAACTATTTTCTTCAGGGCACTTTTGAAAAAAGCAGGAATTTTCAGGGAAGCCAGGACCTGTGGAGTTGGATTGACAGAAGAATGCAATGAATTCAGTGAATGGAGATAAGCATTTTTGGTCCTTATCAAATAATTTTATCAGTGCTCTTCATTTAGAAGATGAAGTGCTCTTCATCTTTAGAATGCTTTCGTCTTGGTAGCTTCAAAAGATAAATCACGTCTTTGCTTCGCTGCAGCTGTGAGCAACAATGCAAGTACTCTGTGTTTTGCTGCCTTCTAACAAGGTGAACCTATTCTTTGGAGCAAACATTGACTTCCCATCCCTTTGCTTAACTTCTCCCACCATCTGTTTCTTGCTGTAGATGGATTGATATGAAAATAAATACAGGATTAATACAGGGTAACCTCAGGAAAGTGTAATGGGGAGTTAAACCTAAACCGCAGGACTTATCAGGAGAGGATTAACTTACTCTCCTCAAACCAACCCAACCAACCAAAAAACACCTCCCCCCCCCCCCGGCAGCAGGCTCCCAGCAAAAGTAATTGGGGAGCATTTCTGTTGGGAAGCAGAACATGGTCCAGTTTTGTTAAACAAGTAACTTCTCTGACACAGGGTGGTAAGGGATGCCTTGAGGAAGCAGACCAGGTAATGTGAGAGACTAATTTCACTTCTTTCATAGGAAGGATCACAACTACTTAATAAAGACGTAAAGAAGGGTTTACAGAAAAACATTTCTCTCTTAGGCTTCCGGTCTAGAAAAAGTGTCACTTTCTGTTGTAATTAGAAGATGCTTAAGAGAAATGCACAATCCCTTCCTTAGGAGTGATAAAATGGCATTTTGTGAGACTAAGAGCTTATATATTGTCTGAAATGTTTCAAAGAGTTGTATTGTTTAATGTAGTTATAAGGCTGGCAATGGCAAAGGCTTGTTTGAAAACATACTGTTTTAATAGTTAGGAATACTCATTTTTATGCAAGGTCTAAAGTTTTGCCTACCATTAGGGACTTGTCAAATGACTTGTTCTCACAGGAACCTTTGTGCCTGCCTCTTGGATAGCTGCAAATAAGCTATATCTCCCTGACAGTTTAAATAAGCCACGTCACCCTGATCTTTGACGTGGTAATGAAATACTGCTTACATCTTACAAACTTAAATTTTTCAAAGTATCTATATAAAGCAACACATAGACTTATATAAGACAACACAGAGAGTTATATGCCATAGAATTATTATATTATTATAACATTAATAGATTCCTTGTATTATTTCCCCTCAGAAGCATAACTGACAACTCAAACTGGTAATATGAAAAGTAGAATCCATGTCATTAAGTGATTCCAATGCTGATGAAGCAGGGAGATTTATCTGACACAGATTGTATATATCTAAATTCAGGGCTCCTCGAATGGTCGAGAGCCAGTGGCAAATAAATTCTGGTCCCCACCCTCCTGCTGGGGATCCCATATTTCCCTGCCTTTTCTCAGCCTTTTTGGGACAGCTGCAGCGCACCGTATCTGTTGAGTCGGTAAAGTATCACGTAGCTGGCAGAAACGTGCACTGCTCCATCGGCAAAATCATTCTACAGACCACTGGGCAAACGAAGCCCTGCGATAATTCAGCTCTTCTATTCCACATTTGCTGGCTTTTCAGCTGTGCTACTCCAGTAGAGGGTGCTTTTGTTAGCTGCTGGCATAATGCCTGTTTGAATTTGTACTGCTTTAAACTATAGACCCTGATTTTCTTTGATTCAGCCTAATACCCGATTAAGTGACTCTTGAAACAGTACACATCTAGTTTGGTTGCTTTCTTGATATCTTGCTCTAGATTTTCTTAGTACTACAAAGGCTTTTTGAACTGTTTTTGCACTGTAAATTTCAAATACTGTTTGAATGCTGTCTGGGGAGAGCTACCATAATCTTTTCTCTTTCAAAAATAATTCTTACATTCTGCAAAGGTCCCATAGATTTTAGTAGCATTCCGCGGATATTAACCTGAAAAGCTATCATGTTTAGCAACAGCACTAATTCCCGGGAAACTCTATAGGATTTTCCATCAGTGCTGTGTTTATATCCCAGATTGTGCATATACACTTGAACATTAAGAACCAGAAATAAAAGCTGTTGCGAAATTGGCTCTCCTGGTACTTGGGAAATAATCCATTTCAGAAGGTCAGTTCTGTATTGAACGTTTGTTTGTTTTTCCTCAGTTATATCGTATATGGGTTTTATTTGTTCAATAAGTAGCTCTTCTGTTTTTACTGCAGAATAAGCAGGTTTACTGACCCTCCTGGCTAATGCTATAGGGTTGTTGGGAAGCTATATAACCACTACAATCCTATTTCTGATATCGTGCTAAAGGATGCTCTTTAATCTGTGGCTACATTTACATCAGTAAGTAATTTGGCACAATAGGAGAGTGCCTGTAATGTGAACCGGTCAATGCTGTGGGCTAGCTCTGCTTTGCTCCCGTAGACTCAACGCCCAGCAGCAGTCCAAGTGCATTAGATGCACTCCTGGAGTGCATCCCCTGGTCTGAGTTTCATCTGAAAGGAATCCCGTTGGTGCACTCTGAAAACCAAAGCAGAGTCTGCCAGGCCGAGAGGGAGAGTCACTTCAAAAGCAGCCTCCTGATCCAAACCGAAATACTTCTGCAGTCACACCCTGCCTGTGCAAGGAGCGCTGCACACGCAGAACCGGTGTGTCTCTGGGACATGCCTTCGCGCCCAAAATATGCCTTGCTGGGAAAAAACACAACTGTATGCAAACTGGATTCAAGGTCTGTGCTCTTGGTAGCATGCCAATATTGCCTTCTAAACTTAGCTTTTTCATCACCTTAGATTGTTTTTTTCTATCAGTTGATTCACTGGTTCTTATATTAAGTACAAGGGGTGGTGGAGAATGAGAGCAAGAGTAAATTGCAGCACTGATCATTGCTTATCCACTGTTCCCAGACCAAGTAATATTTCTCCTTAGAGATGCCGCGTTCATTCCTGCAAGAATCTATACGTGTGTATGAAGCTCACCTATGTATGAATCCCACTATAGGTAATGGAAAGTCTGTTGTATATGAAGCTAATCACACACATGAATTTACACTGCCAGGGGCCATAGCATTGAGCCTCTGATTCTTGATAGGGGCTGAAGCCTTGTTGTGCACCTAGCAGTAGAATAAGGAAAGTGATCTGTGGATTTTTACTCCTGAAAAGAATGGTTCCCTTTCCCCTCCCTATACTTTCTTCTCAGGAAAACAACTAGCATCTGAATCTAGCAAGCTTACAGAAACATTTTTTTCATTTCAATATAGTTGTCTTAAAAGATTAATTTCTCCCTGAGGACATTTGGGCAAGGTGGGGAGAGAGATAGATTGATCATTTCCAGATGCTCTTTGCTGACAGGCAAAGAAAAATTCCGCTTCAGCTTAACATTTGTGAATGTATTTAAAAAAATATATATTTTGGTATGCAAACTTGACAGGGAGAGCACAAACCAGTATGACAGGCATCTTAAAAGTGCCTGAGATGCATAGATTTACATTGTCATAGCTGCATTAATAAGATGGGGTTCGCCCCTGCTGACTGGGCTAAAAGCCTTTGGAGCTTTCCTCCCTGTATCTCCATCCTACGGATAAGCAGAGGAGATGGATGTATTTTTCATACAGAAATACAGAGGCCACGTTCAGTGTGCTTCGCAGTAGACAAACGACTCAGCAGCACTCACTGAATTGGACAGATTAAAATACATCATTCACCTTTTATTTGATGCTCCGGGTACGTTTACTGATGGGATTCCTAAATAATGCATGCTAACTGCTGGCAAGACTTGGCACAGGGAATGACAAGTGCTTTGACTTTGGGTTTCTGGGGAGTACCCCGAATTACAGAAGCAGAGAGAGCTGATGTCTTACATGTTATCTGAGAAAAGACCCAGTCGGAGTGATTGTGCATTCGCATCCTGCTCACCGTGCACTCTGTCTCGCTTCTCCGTGGAGCACGAGCAGCACTCCAGTATCGGCAGCTGCAGTCGCTGCTGCTCTTGCCCCTGCACAAGAAATCGATGCTTACTTTGATATTGGCTCTCTTGCCTGGCAGTAGTCTCTAATGACCACAACGTGAGGACTTCTTAATGGTGAAAGCTGAGACTCAACCGGTTCTGTAGGAGACCCTGATACCTGGGAGGAGCAGGTTCCTCTTCAGCTGGTGCTGAGCTCTAAGGCAACAGCAGCCGCGGTGCTGAGCATGGGAGGCAACGGGGCTCATGCCTGTCAGCGGCAAAGGAAATGCCTCCGTGGGAAGCGGTCCTTCCTAACATCCATCCGTAACAACTGTTGTCCTTCTCAAATGATGTGTGGAACCAGAAACGCCACTAGAGACCAGGATGCTTTTGTGAGTCACAAGCTGGCTTTCACTGGGTGGGCAGAGGAGGTGGGGGCAGTCAGTGGGACCAACTGCTTGTGCACACTGAATCCTGGAGACACGGGTTTCTGTCAAAATGATCGGTAAACCTGTCTCCGTTCAGCGGTTGCTGACTGTTAAAACTGGTTTAACTAACTGACTGTCAAAAAGACCGATAAACACATTTTAGCTACCTAGAGAGGGCTCCGCTCCTGTGCGTGGCGAAGCTCAGGGCCCTGGGAGCGTTACGGTCAAAGCCCTTCCAAGGCCAAAGGAAGAGGTGCGTGAGGACTGCAGTGGATGTCAAGAGATGGTCAAGTCCCACTTCAGGAAATGAATCTTCTATGGAGCTGCGTCATGGCGCTTTTCCCAAAGCCCTGCAGTAAGCTCAGCTGTGACAGAATAAGCCAGGGCAAGGAAGTGATGAGGGGAAGAGAGGAGGTAAAGGTAGGGGCATCGTTCTCTGGGGTTGTTCAGGTAAAGCAGGTAAAATACCTAAGGGTCTTTGTTAAGTCTATTTGCTGTTTAGAAAGGAAAAAAAATGCTGGTGTAGAGCATTAATCCATTTGTTGCATTTCAGGAGCAGACAAAGTAGAGGGGGAAGATGACTCTGAGTCAAATTTTTTGAGTGTTTTCTACGAGAGCAGCACTGGGGAAGAAAAGGAATGTTACAGTTTTTGTCCTTAAAGAAGGAAAATGTGCTGTGCAAAAGGGGGCTTTGAATCCTAAGACAAAGTGCTAATGATTTCTAGGTGTTAAAGCTCTGAGACTCGATACTGTAGGTAACAAAGCGTCAGCTTTTCTGCATCGGTAGCGTTGCTGAAATGAACTGTCAGTTTTGGGGTTGTTTATAGAGCAGTCTGGGAGGTAGTCTTTGGTGTTTTCTTAGTTGGTTTTTTTTTCCCCCTAAATACTTAGTAGTGGACATGTGTGAAGATTTGAAGAAACACGTTCTCCGTGTGCGTGTCCCCACGGTTTTCCTTTCACAGCCTGCAGGCTTTGACCCGTCGAGAGCTGCCCAGGCAGGGTCCTGTCTGTCACAGAAGTGCGCAACGCGTCCGCTCAGAAAGGCTGCGGACTTGTAACGGGGTCTTAGCGCATAGTTTAGCCTGTGATACCGGGTGATCTATATGCCTAATTAGAATGTGCTATTTGGGGATGCATCTTCCAAAGGGATGCTAAAATTGGCAGCTTTACAATTTGACCTGATTTTTCTGTGTTGTTGGTCGTAAAGATAGAAGCCACTACGTGGTTAAAAACCTGTTGTGTTGTGTTTGGTTGGTTGAGTTTTATTTTGAGAAGGAGGGGGATAATTTTAGTTCTTCAGAACTAAAAATTAGATCAAAACCCTGGCAACTGTTCAAGATAAATGAGCAACCTTGCAATAAAGGGGTTTCTGTCACCTTGGAAACACAGTTTCAAAAAGCCAGTTGGAGTAATTTTAGTTTCAGACTTCCCTCTGGCCTTGTCCCTCCCATGCAAATTCTGTTTTTACACTCGGTATATCCTGTTTAGCTGTGTTTCTTTTCTATATAAACAACAGGGGAATTTGCCAGACAAAAGTGGAAGAACACTGAAAATGACCTCGCGCGTGATGTTTCAGAGCAGAAACTGGTGTTTGGAAACAAACACCAGTTAAAAACAAAGTTAAACCCATCCAAAAATAGATTTAAAAGAAATCAGTCATTTTAGCTCTTACAGCTCAATGTAAAAAACCCCGGAATTTTAACTTTTAAATACTTGTTTTTTACATACCGTTGAGTCTTTTTATTCTGGAGAAGAATATGGCATTTAGGAAACAAATTTTAGCAATGAGAAGGAAGGTTGGGGGGGTTAAGCAAGGAAAAATCTACTTTGAAAAATGGATGTAATCTAGTAAATACACATGGTCTTTCAGAATCCCGACCGTTGTGATAGCCGTCTGAAATTTGTTGTATTAAAGCGCTGTGGGTCTTTGTTGTGGGCATTACGCAGATTATGCCGTGGCACGGCTGGAAACTCAAGTAATTAGAGAAGAGATTAGGATAAAGTAGTGCTTCCATCCACTAAAGAATGTAAATATTTTGAATATTTTCAATAGCTCACACTTCTCAATAGCAGATCTCACCTGAGGAGTGCCCTTACTGTGAGGGCCCACTAGAGAAAACACAGAAGCCTTTGTAGCCTTTCCCGTCTACTTGAAATCAGCTGAGATACACGGACTTTCCACTCCCACTCAGAAAATATTTCAAAGCGGAAAGTAAATTGGTCTTCAATTATTTGAAAGATTAAATTGCATTTAAATACATGTTTTATTGTCCAGGCGATGTTCCTGGAAACTCGGAGGAACCCATGCAGGACTGGCGGACAGCCCCTGTGCCGCTGTCTGGTGTCACCCCTGCCTGTTGGGCTGCTACCAGCTGTGCGGTCTGTCAGGCTGGGTAGGAAGAGATGCCACCTGGGACCACGTGCCATAGTCTGAGCAGCCACAGAAGACTAGCAGGACATTACGCTAGTACATCACGTGAGACACGACTAGACAGAGTAGCTGACTAACATTTGGGTTAAATATTTGGAAATGCTTCCTGACCACGTGACTGGTTAGACGGTTGGGATAATAGTAGGACCATATAACTTGAGATATTTAAAACGAGATTGGTCTGAACATGAGCGAATGAGGAGATGTGTGATTAAGGGAGCACAAATGAGATTACAAATCTATTTTTTCACCTCCGTTATCTTGGATTCTGTTGTGTCTCCCAAGGGTGACTGAATGTTATGATGGACATTAATAATTAAAAGAAGCTTGACCATGCCACCTTCCCATCAGCTGTTGCGCTTTTGTCATTCCTTCTCATCACAGGAGTGAGTGAGCGTCGGGAGCAAGCTGTCAGCAGACGGTAGGCAGCAACCCTGGCAAATTTGCAAATGAGGGACTTTCCCCGCTGGAGCCAGCAGCATCAAGCACCGGTCTTCTCCTTGCTGCATTGTTCTTTGCAAGTCAAGAAGGCTCATCAGGTCAAAACATGTGCTCTGTAGTGCCTGGCCTAAACAGGAAAACTTTTTTTCTCCTGTGAAACACAGCTTGATTCTGTTCTACCTGACCGGTGCACTCCAGGAGATGCAAAAGAAACCCCAGAGTTCATCTATGTAGCTACACGAAAATGCTTTTCTAGTTTTCAGTCACTGTACTGAAGCGGTGGTGTTCAGACTCTGCAGAGAAGCTAAGTATGAGCACGCTAATGCACGCACAGACTTCATTGTCATGGTTTCTTACTATTAACTTCTCTGATCGCTCCCTTTGACGCACACACAACGGAGAGAAAGAAGAGAATATTTCATATATGAAATTCCACAGATCTCTCAGCAGCCTGAGGTGATATGCTGGGTTTCTCTGGCTTTTTTTTTTTTTTTTTTCCATTTTTTGGCTTTGTAACATAGAGGATGACTACAATGGAATGACCATATATGCACACATATAAAGTTGTTTGAGTAATAAAATTATTTAGCTTACGTAAAAGAGAAAAATAGACTAGTTCCTTTCAACGTGTGAGTCATTGGCAGATTTTGCCTACAGAAACAACATCTGTTGCTTAAAATTTATTATAAGAACACATCTTTAAGGCATCCTTATGATTATCTTAAGTAAAGCACTTTGAGCACAGCACACTATATACAGTTCTTAAAAAGGATCAGTCTTCCAATTTAAGGAGCTTTCCACTTCTCTTTTTAAATACTGGCTTTCCTTTTACAGCATTTAGAAGTCCTCTATACTTTGCTCTGACTTGAAACTCAGAGTTTTGAGGCTGATGATTAAAAAAAAATAATTGCTATTTCTAACAACAGAAGTGGAAGAAAGGAACTTTAAGAAAGTGGATTCCCCCAAGAACATGTTCATTAAATGTGTTCGCCCATTCTGGCATTTTGTTGACTGTTAATAGGCATTAACATTCAAGATACTCTTCTTACGGTGTTTAAGTTTTGCAGGATTTTTAATAAATAAATTTTGCATATGCAGCAGGTTTTAGGACCCTGTGCATAACGGGACTTATGGTGGATGTACCTTGCAACATCTCCGGGACTCTGTTGTGTGGGCTGGCAGAGCCTTGGCTCTGCTGAGGGTCTGTCAGTGGGTACAGCACTCCCGTACAGTATAACAGGGACTGCTACAGGACACAGCTCAAAAACCTTACGGCTCCAGCTACTTAGGGGATGAGATTCACAAATGTTACATTTAATCAAAGTTTGGATTAATAGCTAAATACTGTGAGAGACGTGAATGATGGCGGAGACTTTGTGAAGGCATGAAGCCGAGGAGAAAGACGGACCACAGGCAGACACGGGTGACAGCTCTGCTTCTTCCCTGCCCTCCTGGGGCAGAAACGGCAGGACCACAAATGTGGTCCTGGCCTAAAGAGATAGGACAAAACAGAGAGAGAAATGCTTATTTAGTGATTTCAGTTTCTTCATAGAGGATCTCCTAATGTTTTGAGCATAAACTTGAATCTGTTTTTCTTTCGCTTGAACTTATGACACTCTTCGCTGGTGTTTATTTTCACTTCAACCAAGGTGGAGTGTCACCAATCTGCCGGTTTTGTCTCCATGTTAGGAGAAGGTAATGGTGATGATGGTCATGATACCAGCTATTTTTACTGTATGGGTAATGCTTTGGCTTCTTCGTATCCAAAATACTTTGGTATTTTTAGCATATCTTCAGTGAGACTGGCATCCTACCATAGCACTGGCATGCTGTAAGAGTGCAGTCAGAGGTGGTAATGACAGCCCTGAAGTTCAATGACATGTTTTGAAAAGCTCATAGGGACGTTAGCTTGCATTCTCTAAAAAGACAAATACCAACTTAAAAAAATAAGTGCAAGATACTAAAAAGAGCATGATTTACTGTCTTATTTCTGTTTAAACAAAGCACAGAAGACAGGGCCATGAATGCTCCTGCTGCTTAACTTAGCTGATAACTATGAACATAATTATTTCCATCACACTGCTCATTTGAATCTAGGTTAACCGTACATGGCTCTTAAAATCCTCTCCTGTTTAATTTTAATTACAGCTTAAAAGGACAAGTAGACCATGCCACTGGGAGCAACGGGCTCAGCACTTCACAGCCAGCCAGGGTAGCAACCATCCTGATGCGACAAATCACATCGCCAGAGCCCAGGAGGCCGATGCCCCAGGAGTCAGAGAGGAACTGATGGTGGCAGTGGCTTCTCAGAGGTCCGTCAACTCTTTGTGAGAAGGCACCAAGTCTGGTTGGCCATAGCCAAGCAACAGCAATGCAGGTGTGGTGCACTGGGTATAAGACCTCAACGGTGGTGCCTCTTAAAGCAGTTTTGGATTAAGGAGGTTTCTGGCAGGGATGTGCTCTAGAAGGGAGTCAGTGGTCTGAGCCAAACACTTGTCTGCTCTTGGAGTCTCTAAAATTTGCTTTTAAAAAGTGCAACCCCAACTGCAAATGGTTCTGGAGACCAGGGAGCAGATGGTGTAGCCGTTTGGGTAATGAACGCCTTCAGCTTTGTCCAGCCTGTTGTCTAGCAACCTCCTCAGGTTTAGAATATCAATGGTTTATTCTTCCATTGGTTTGTCTTCCTAAGAAGATAACCAACTGTATTCTGGAGCCTCTGGGCCTCTGGGGTGCCTCAGCTGGCCAGTTCAAAATAGGGTCTGGGGGTAACAAAGGTATGGATGACCGTAGCGGTGTCTGCGTCTGAGAGAGATCAGTTGTTTGGCAGGCTGGAGATAACGCGCAAGGCTATTAGCTGCCTGATAGAGTTTCATGGGACTCTTATCTCAGTCCATTTCGATGTCAGGAAGGCAGACGCTTTCAATAAAAAGAGTGCTCATAGATTTTATTGGGGCATTCAAATGCTTCCAGTTCCCAGCTGTCATCAGCTCCGCTTTAGTCATATAGTTGTCACTTTATCCCCCTGTCTGTGACAGGTCTTGAGAGAAGAAAGATACCGATTTGCTAAGCTTTAATGAAAAGGAGACTCACTCACGTTTCCAGACACTTTTAGTTTTACTCATATGAATGAATCCCACTGAAGTAAAATAAAGTGTATCTTTACACAGTTACATCCTAAATTAATATGTAACTTTTATTTCAGGTACAGGAGCAGGTCTTAGATGCTATGAGGGATGGAATTTTCCAAAATCAGACCAGAGCAGTTCAAAACCAATCCCTGAGTTTGTACAGAGACGAAAGCCTGCGTACTTAGGAAAGCACAGCTTCTTCACGGTATCGGCTGAGGCAGAGCTGACCTCTGAAGCTGTCAGCAAGGCTGTAAAGGCTATCTGTCAGTCTTTTATTAGGAACTATTTATCTGCGTAATTTCATCATTCAGCTATATCAGTGCCCAAACATTGCCACCTATGCACCAGCTTCTTCACCAGGGATATCCTTCTTATCAATGCATTTTTTTTCCCAGCTTAAGTTTGACTTTTTTGCTTGTGCAGTCATTCACAATTCTCATGTCATCAACTCAGAAAAGATTAAGTAATTGGCGAAATCTCAGCCTGTCAATGAAAAAAACTTTTAAAAACGTTTCTCTTTGTACCTTCAGAAGAATACTGCTTTCTATTTGTTTAAAGTCACACTGTTTAACCGGTCCTAAATATTTGCCACTCTCCTAATAAGCAGCCTCTTCAAGTCACTGCAAGCTCTAGTCCCATCCTCTTGAAGTAGCTTTTACTTTTTGTAGAAGGCCGAGTAAAAGGACTCATGCTCAGCACTGTGTGCTTTGCAGCTCCTGAACAAAACAGGCTGAGCTGAAAACAAAAGCTCAGCTTTGACTCTTACTCCACTGGCTCAAGTTAGTTCCAGCCAGATCCTTAATGTTATTTTATCTGCAGGGTTGTTTTTTTTTTGTGTGATCAATGCCAACTCTGTTGGGCAAATACAGGATGCATAGGGATTTAAAAAAAATCCAACTGCCAAGAAGAAAAAGTGCTTTGTAACCACAGTTTGGAATGGAAACAATTTTCTAAGATATAGATCAAACTGTGTTTATAGACTGAACTATTGGCAGCTTTTCACCGAGCCATTTCCTGTGTGCCTATTGCATAGAGGAATAATCTAAATGCTTAAACTAACATTTAAAACCATACAGAACATGAAGAAAATTACTGTGTGAAGCAGCACAGAACACACAATGATGTCGAATTTTCTTTTGTTTCCATAGCTAATACTCATGGGAGAAGGCAGTACTGCACACCAAACGTCAGTACTCCCCTTCTTTGCAGGATTTGGTCCTTACCCTGGCTAGTACCTACCTTCTACTAATATTGTTTTAACTTGTAAAAGAAAAGATCCAAGTAACAAAAATTTCCAAAAATGCCACCTAAATAAGAGGAACTTGCTAAAAATTACATACAGTTACTTTAAGTGCAGTAAGTTGCTATTCATCAGGGAACTAACGCAGACAATCTAAGGCGTGGGCAGGCAGGAGGAATCTGATTTCCCATTAGAACAGGTGGGAAATCTGCAGGTATGACAATGACAGTCAAGGTAGGTGTAGGCTGCTTTTGTTTGCTCAGTTTGAAATGGCTGCAACACCTTTTTCTTGCGGAAAAAGCCCAGAGTTCATCTCCTAGCTGTTTTGAATCTTTTCAGTGCTTTTTATTGGGGCAGATCCCCTCTTCAGACTTCAAATGCATGCCCTTTGCTTTAGGCACACATTTGCTGGTGGCACGGCTGACCTCCTGATAGCATCAGTACGGTCAGTGCAGTCGAGCTGTGGTGCCCATGCAGAATTTTGCCACTGGTAAATTTTATCACTGGTATTCTGCTCGGCTGGAGTTCATTCCTTCTATCCAAGCCATGTCTCAGCTAGGGAGGACAGTAGCTCCGATACGAGGAAAGGTTTCGAGTCAGGAGAGTAATTTAGGTTGGACGGGACCTCTGGAGGTCTTCTGCTCAGCCCCAACGCAGAGCAGGGGCGGCGTAGGTGAGCTTGCCCAGGGCCAGCCAAGTTCTCAGTGTCTCCAAGATGGGAGTTTCTACAGATTTTCTGGGCAACCTGTTTCAACATCCGACTATGAGATGAACAAAAAAATGCCATCAAATATATTTATACCTTTCTTCTTTGGCTGTATCCTTACAGGTCAGGATCACAGTTCTGGAAGGTGCAGTAAAAGGCTTAGCTTTACATACTGATTCCGGCCTGAAAAATCAAAGTTTTTGTTGCGGATGAAAGCTTAACCACTCAAACAGGTAAGATCGGTTTAGAGGAGGTGGCACTGGGCTTTTCCTTTACTTGGGCCCACAGGTAATGCAGAAAATGTAATTGTGAATTAATCTGCTGGAGGTAGATGCGTTAATTGTGCACAGTGAGTGCACTGTCAGAGAAGTACCGATAGTTTTGTTTTTATGCATTTCTTGCATGCTACTTTGCCCGAGATGCTGTTCCTAACCCAGCCCGCGGGCGCTGCGATGCGGCTGTCTGAGGGGGCCAGGTCTGACCCCCGCCGGGACAGAGGCCAGGCAGACCCCTCGGGTCTCGCAGCTCCTCGCCTACACGGCAGTGCGCATCGGATGGTCCCAGCCACTGCCGTCTCGTTTGTCATTTTTCCCAACCAAAAGCATTCTGGAATGGTTTTACATCTTGCTCTGAAACTCGTACACAGATGTTTCCCAATATGTGTATTTAAAGGACTGCAAATGGTTTCAAAAGGCAGGACGGCAAAATGGCATTTCCAGTTGTTGCAACGTGACATATGATTAACTATCATGAACTTTACTTTAGATTAAGAGAAACCGTAACTACTTTGTAATGGTTTTTTTTTTACACTGTATATTTGCAGGTATTACTGGGTTACTACTGTTGGTGTTTCACACATAAAGATTCAAAAATTTAATCTAATTTTGTTCTTCAAAAATATTTAGTTTCAAATGACCAAATAATTAAATCCCCCTCAAAATTTGATAAGAGAGGAAATCTGTGAACACGTGCTATGTTCACGAGCTGCAGTTGTTTCCTCCAGAACCGAAGGAGCACCCTCCCGCAGCCCAGTATTCGGGGGTTTGTTACGTACGGAGGCAGCGCTGTGCTTGGCATGCAGAATGCAGGGAAATGCCCGCCTGCTCCCGGCTGCCTTCGGCGGGGAGGTGACATCCAACCCACCCCCGAACGCGATGGCTCCTTTGCTCTCGCCCTCCACGAGACAGGTGCATCGCAGATCAAAGCTGCAAAATGTATTCCTGAAGTTGTCGACGATGAAATGTCGACCCATGTAGATGTTAACCAACGAAAGCTGTCTCAGGATTTTATCTTGGTAAAAAAATCAGTGACATACCTTTTCCCAAGATCGGTTTCGAGGGGCTGTGCACTTGCTAATGGAACTAACGCGCGACGTAGCTGAGCAACACATACACCAAACCCAAGTTTTTGCCCACTTCAGCAGCCTCAGCACATTATTTGCTCTGTCCTAACGCCGTTTGTCTTCTACCTATGCGGCATTTTGGCTGGAATACCAAAGGCTACTCACAGCGAAGCCAACCTCACCCCCGCTTCGCCGGCGTTACTCTGCCAAGAGAGTGCAAAGGCTTTTCGGGAGAGCGAGTCGCTGTTCCCCACGCGGCCAGGACTGTGGGGAAACTGTCTAAAAACCTGCCAGGAAGCAAGAACGGCCACATGCACGGCCTAAGCCCAGAGGGGAGAAGTCAGTTTGCAGCCTACAGATGTGTGTGTTTGCAGAAGAAAACCAAAAACAACCACCAACAAACGAAACAAAAAACATCAAGGGAAAAGAAGTATTTAAAATATGCTGTCAACGTCTCAGTCTTCGGCAAGAAATGCTCCGCACATGGCTGACGGAGAAGATGATACTCCCAGTTGTAGTGAGAAAGGCTCAGAGTACAACCCAGGGTACTGATGGGGAGCCTGTGCCCGAGCGGGACGCACCCCGGGGCCGGCCACCCACCTGCGGCAGCCCCAGCCGCCCGGGCCACCTCCGGCGGGCACAGGCGCTCCCCCTCGCCCTGCACCGCAGGGACCGGCTCCCCTCAGGCGGGCCGGGGGCGACACCCCCCTCCCGGCTTCACCGGACGGGCCGGGCGGGACGGCCCCCGCCCCGCCAGCGGGCCGCGCTCGGCGGCGTCCCCTTAGCCCCGTCGGGGAGCGGCGGACGCGGCCCCCCGAGGCGAGACGAGGCGAGGCGAGGCGAGGCGGGGCGGGGGCGGGCGGCGCCCCCCGTGCGGGCGGTGCGGCGGCGGGCATGCGCACTGCGGGGCGCCCTCTCACCCCGCTCAGCTATGCCAAGTATGTGCGCGGCGGAGCCGGGGCCGGGCGCGCGGAGCCACGCCGCCATGGGGCAGCGCGGCCCAGGGCTGCCGCCGCCGCCGCCGCCGCGCAGGGGGGCCGCCGGCTCCTGCGGGCCGGGGGGCAGCGCCCGCTGAAGGCGGCGGGGAGGCAGCACCCAGGCATGGCCGACCCGCTCCGCAGGACGCTCTCCAAGCTGCGGGGCAGGAGGTCCCAGCGAGGGGCGGCGGCGGGCGCCGGGCACCGCCACAGCGGGGTCTGCGCCCCGCAGGGTAAGCGTCTGCGGGCGGGGCGGGCCGGGGGCTCGGCCGCGGGGTTCCGGCTGCCCGCCCGTGGCCGCCCTTCCACCTGCCGGGCGCGGGCGGCGGGAGCGCCGGGACGGCGGCGGGAGGTCGGTCGCCCGCCGGGCGAGGGGGGGCGAGGAGTCCCGCGGGCGCCGGGGATGCGCCCTGCCCGCTCCCCGGAGAGCCGGGGGTGGGTGCCGGGCCCCGGTGCTGCTGCCGGCGGGGCTTTGCCCGGGGCTGCGCTTTTTCCGTCTCTCTGTCGAAGCGGTTTTCACGTGCTAAAGCAGCGGTCCCGCTTCCAGACGTTAGCTTTGCTGTTCCCCTTAGGGGTGGGGGAGAAAGCCCCTAAAGGTGGGGAAAAGGGTCGGTGGAACGGCGCTTTAAAAAAAAAAAAATTAAAAAAAAAAAAGAGTTTTTCGTGTTTCCGAAAGGTCTGAATCCTGTCTGCAAATTCACGAGGTGGTTCGTTGCAGCTTATGCTTTTACGGTTTAACGTGTCAGAGTCGAGCGGGATCGATCAGGACGCTGTAAGCTGCTGAAGCGAAAAGGGGCTGTTCTGGTAACTCCTGCAGCATCGCGGCTTCGCGAACTTCAGCCTTTGCAGCAAGTCGGCAGTTGCGGGGAAAAGGGCTCGGTGCTGGTTTATTCCTTACCGGAGTATTTTAAGCCCATCGACCACGTTTAAAAGCTAACTTTAGTTTCACTGGCCGGTGCCAGCTTATATAAACTGTAAGTCGACAAAACCGGAGCCCTAAAACCGATAGGGTTTTGGATGGAGCTGCCAGTATGCAGTGAAATTAAATAAGTTATTTATTCGTGTTTGGAAAGTTTCTGTCTTTTTTCCAGATCTCGTGTAACCTTCAAATTTGCTGTGAGCCAGTCTAAATTTAGGTCTTGAATCAATCCTCAGCGGTAGCATCCTCACATCTGTAATTCTTCTTCTTGGGAATAAAAATTCCTCGTTAAAATAAGAGGTTCCTGAATTTAGACCACTACTTTATGTGAATCCCTGCATGTTTTCTTATCATATGACTTTGTCATTCTTTGGCTTTTTTTTGCTGCTTGGTTTTTTGTTTTTTTTAAAGGTGCACTTGAAAGCTTACAAATCAATTTTTAGTCTTGCTGTTGTTCCATTTAAATACAGAATTATTATATTTTATAGTTTTACTAGGAAACTTAGTGAAAGAAAATGTGTTTAAATAGCTGCTATTACAACCAGAAGAACTGTGGTTTGTTTTGATCCATATATGGAGAGGCTGGAAAAAGCTGTTCCCCTCTTTGTTACAAACTGAAAAGCGGTGCACAGTATCATGTTGAAATATTTTATATGCCAGTGTAATAGGCAGAACATCAATTTTGACCTCAGTTGAGCTGAAACATTGAGGCTCTGGTTCTGAGAATACGTGTGTTGTTACCATAATATTTTAACTTCAAATACTGATTTATTTAATTTTTTGTCAATAGAGTGGAAGGTGAAGGGAACATCTGACTTTTTTTTTTTTTTTTAATTCAGCACCATATTGAAGCTTTTTGGGAAGGAACCATTGTCTTGTTCTGTGTTTGTGTGGAGGCCTAATGTGTGGAGGTTTAATATATATTTTTAGAATATATTAAATATATTAGAGTGCTAATAAAGAGTAGGCAGCATTCTTCTGAATGAACCTTTGCTCTAGGACAAAAGGTGTGTGCCTGACCTGTACATCTCTGAAAGCTTTGTATTTACTTAAATCTGGCTCGTTACTGTAACAGCTAATGACATTTAAAGCTTGCTGCGGTACATTGAACCAGCGGCTGTGCAGATACTTGCATGTGAAACAGTTCGTTACTAAAATAAACACAGGCATAAGGGCTTTAAGGATCAGGGCCAAGTTCGAATAAAGGGGAAGCAGTGCTTGCAAATACTGCTATCAATTGCAGAGACTGCAGTCGGAAGATTTACATGCAAGTGTATCATTTGGATGAGATTCGGTGAACATTTACAATCAATGACCTCTGGCAGCGTGCTGGCTAATTCGGAGGCGGAGAAGGGGTAGTTTTGAATACGTGTGATAGGCGGCGTGTCTCTGCAAGCAGTAGGGTTACTGGAGTACGCTGGAGCTACTTGATTATTAATGTTTCTGCGGTAAGCTTTTGCAGATGGCTTGTTATTGAGATACCCGGATGGATGTTGAAAACAAAGTTGAGTTTGCTCTGTGCGTTTGCTGCCGCTGGGACCGAAGGGCAGCCTGAGGCTGATGCCAGATGTGTCGCTGGGTGTATATTTAGGCACGCTGTACTTTTAGGAGCCCGCTGTTTTGGGAATTGTAGGCTGTCTTAACCAGTGCGGAAGGGTCTGCATTTCTGCAGCGAAGCAGGAAGTAGCAGATATTTTTGTTTGTGGAAATACAGCTCTCGGATGCTCCATCTATTTCTGTCACCGGCGCAGGGACCGCTCCTTGGGCTGTCCACGCAGAAGCGGAGGGCTTTGAGGTAGCCGTCACCGGCAGGAGGATGCCCGCCCAAGAAGTCCCCGATCCAAACTGACTTCTTGGAAATGTAGGCATAGCCCTATGCCCACGGCAGATTAGTTCCCCGTCCTTTTGGTTAGTTCTTACTTGAAATAGTAGTGAAATTGTGTAAAGGGGAAACCTTTACAATGGCACGCTTACATTTCCAGGCTAAGGGTGGGGGAAGGAACATGGTTGCTGCCAAATCACTGAAACTTTGCCAGAGATCTGCATCCTCAGCCCTGCTTTTGTGTTTCCCTCAGATTCTGTTAATTGACTGACTTAGGCCCCGGTGTAGCAAAGCACTTCAATGGAGGTGCGCGCAGGCTTCGAAATGAGCACGGTTAATTTTGTTAGTTCTTTGAACCAAGTTAATTCTTCAAATCACAAACAGCGTTCGTATTGCAGTTCAGCTAAACAAGTGAACCTCACTTTTTAAAAAATCACCAAATGATGAATCTTTCTTCAAATGAAGCGGTGGTGTTTCAGATCTTATTAAGGATCTCTTCTGTCATTGATGTACAAACCTAAAAAGAGGGTCGAAGGGAAGGTGTTCAAGTGACAGTCTTTTTCCTGTCTCCCTGTCTGCAGCGAACTTAGCTGGATTTACAGAGCTGCTCCTTGAGTCCTCCAGAGAGGTGTCTGCATTTTAACATCCATTATTGGTGTGTAAATAACTTTTTGCTGTGAATAACGTTCAAGCAGTATCAAATAGCTGCTCCCATCTGGAATTTCCAATTGCAGAGGGCTTCGCATGAGAACAAGTTGTCTGTTTTATGAGAACCCAGTTATCCCCACTCAGTCTTAGTGGCTGAGCAAACCCTGTCTGGGTTGTCCTCCTCCGCAGAGGAGCGTGAGGGTTATCTGACCTCCATTCCCTGTTTTTAATTTGGATGTATTTGCGGCTTTCCTTTCAGTCCTAGCTAAGGGGCCGGTGCTTGCTCGGGGGTGAGGTGCTCGCTCCTTGCGTGGTCCCACCTCCCCGGACGGGATGTGCTGCTGCGGTGCCCTGCAGCCTGCCAGAGGGTATGGCACTGCTGCCGAGTGGGCTGCTTGGACGTGCTCTGACAAGGGGCTCGAGTGCAAGTGGCTTTTTCAGTGCATAATTAAACGTTTGGCCGTTGCTTTAAAGAAATTGTGTCAAGTTTTGGGAGCAGTCAGTGGAATTTGATTAGGTGTTGCATGAAATTTTTGTTGTGTAATGAGATATTTAAAAACTTTTCTATGTTTCTTCTTCCTTCCTTTCATGATTTTATTCCCCACAAATCAGGGGATGCTTCTGTCTTAATTATAGGATGAAGCTGCTAAGGACAGTCCTTTCTGCAGTTTTTTTTGTGCGCAGCATATCCTCACCTTTATTTTGTATCTAAATCTAGAAGTGAATCTACGTGGGTTTTTTGTAGGCATTTAAGCTATACATTATAGTAAAACCAGGGTCTATTTATTCATTGGCATAAGTAAATTGTGGAAATACTACACAGCAACTTTCCAAACCAATTGCACCTGAGCTTAGCTGAACAAAAAGCAGCCATTTCTGTCTAAGGATGTGTGACCTTTCAGCAGGGCTATCTCACTGCCATTTATCTAAATTACATGGTGTTAAAAAAAACAGCCAGACAAGCCTGACTTTTTATTAATTATGTGCACATTCTGCTTTGACAGGCTGAAATCTAATTTTATGATCATATTAACTTATCTTTTGTCCTTTCGGATGAGGTCTAATGCAAATGTCATACGACAGCATATGTGTTCATCTGTCAAAAGCAAAACGATATTCTAAACATTTGTTTTTCCCTCTCTTTTTGCCTTTCTTTCTGGGAACAGATTTAATAGAAAATGTTTACATAGCTTCGAGAAGCAGGAAGGAGCCCAAATCCCCCCAGGCCAGCGAGGTCCCTGAGCACAGGCTGCAGGTGAACAGCATTACTGTTTCTAAGAAACGCAGCTGGCTGCAGCAGAGCACGCACCGACCTCCTCCTCCTCCTCCGGAAGAAGAAAACACCTGTAAGGAAACGCACAGGGCTGTTATCCCGGTACCCAAATCTCCCATCCTGCTGCCTGAACCTGCAGTGCTGCGGGCTCCTTCCACGTCACCGGTGGGGCGGGAGCGCCCCATGCGAAGCTGCGCTCCTGTCGGTGCCCTGCCAAGCACCGCAAGCCCTGCCGTGCCGAGGAGCGCCGCTTTGGACTTCGGTGAGGATAATGATGCAGATGATGAAGGAGAAATATGGTACAACCCGATCCCTGAAGATGATGAGCCTGACTTGCTGAGGGTCCGCCCTTTTGCTGTGAATAGCCCTGTTGCTGTGGGCTCCCCGGTGGTTCGGTACAACCCCACCCCTGGGGGTGACTTGGGAACGGCCACGGGTCCCCACGAGGGTCCCCCACGCTCCATGGAGAGCGCGGGGGACAGTTGGGTGGCTCAGCCCAGCGAAGCGAGTCAGGCCGATGCCGTGCATCCTGGGGAGCACATGCAGCAGCACCGGCAGAGGTTTGCCTGCAAGGCTCCCAGCGTCTCAGCAGTAGAGGACAATCCTGCCTTTAAGTGCCCTTCAACAGGTAAGAGGGTTCAGGAACATAGAATCACAGAATTGGTTAGGTTGGAAGAGACCTTTAGGATGGAGTCCAGCCATTAACCTAACACTGCCAAGTCCACCACTAAATCATGTCCCTAAGCACCACATGTACACATGTCTTAAATACCTCCAGGGACTCCACCACTTCCCTGGGCAGCCTGTTCCAATGCTTGACAACCCTTTTGGGGAAGAAATTTTTCCTCATGTCCAATCTAAACCTCCCCTGGCGCAACTTGAGGCCATTTCCTCTCGTCCTATCGCTTGTTACTTGGGAGAAGAGACCGACCCCCACCTCGCTACAACCTCCTTTCAGGTAGTTGTAGAGAGCGATGAGGTCTCCCCTCAGCCTCCTTTTCTCCAGGCTAAACAACCCCAGGTCCCTCAGCCGATCCTCATAAGACATAACAAAAGTGTTGTGTTGTCTATTTTCTTTTAGAGGAATAATAAATCCTTCTTATATCTCTCTTTTCTTTCTCCTCCTCTTATCTTTATCGAGCAAATTTCTGGTGGAAATGCATGTCAAGTTAATAAAAAAATGACTCAAATTGTGAGACTGATACCTATGAAATGTAGAGCTGCACAGCGGTTTCTCAGTCAGTTTGTTCATGGCGTGTCCAGGTGTGGTTGTCCTCTGTGCTCTTTGGCCCCCACCTCGCTGAAGACAGGTTTTGCAAAGAGAGCTTGCTAAAGCCTGGTAATGTGAGGACACACGGGGTTTCCTTTGTTAGCTAGTGTCTAACCCTGGCCTTGGATTCCAGCCTTGAAGCTACTTAATGTCTGCAGAGGTTTCTTTAACTTGCTGTCTGGGACTTTTTAATAAAGACATTTTGGAAGACCATATAAACGCTATTCATCACGTTGCTTTCTGTAATTGCCGTCTTGTTGACTGTCTCGGGCTAATCTAATAGACTGGAGAGGAGTGGTTTTCACTTTCAGAAGCCCGCCTCTTTGTTCCTTGTTATCTTTGGCTGAGTGTTTGATAGTCTCATTTCCATAATTCCATTAGTGTGTGAATTCAGCATCTTATTAAAGATTTTTCCCAGTCTATTAAAAAAAACCCAAACAAAAATAAAACCACACCAAACAAAAGTAAACAGAAAAAAACCCCAACCCTTTCCAAAAAGGTGTTATTTTTAATTACGGATGTCTCTTACATTATCTTGACCTTAACTCTAGTATCCTGTTGAGAGTTAGAAAGTTAGCGTAAAGTTCAGGAGACAAGGAATTCCAGGTTCCCCTCTTTAGAGAAAGTTCACACTTTCTTTGCACTGACACTTAAGAGCCTGTATTTCTGCCCGGCTCAGCAGAGAGGACCTGTAACACCGGCATCGGAGCCCACGTGTGCGTTGCCCTGAGGAGGAGCTCCCAGTCCGGCTTGCCCCCGTCCAGCTTCTGCCCCCGTGTCCCTGCGTGCCGGGAGCTGCTGTGCCCGGGTTCCCAGTGCGGAGATTGCTTCTGGGAACGGGGCTTGTTTTCAAAGGCACCAAAGCAACTGCTGTAAACAGCGGAAGAAAAAAAACACTCGGTCTTCTCTTCTGGGAGCTCGCGTTTTGTTCTTTTTGTGGAAATGCTGTAGATACAAGCGTATTTTTAGTTGCAAAGTGTGTTAAAGTTATCAGGCATTCATTTAGAAATAGCTCACTTTATAGCTGCATTAAATACTTATACAAGTTATATTTGCTTGCAAGATAGATGAAATGGCATGTTCTCAGGTAGATTTTTGTCATCGTTGGAGCTCTAGGCGCTTTGGAGAGGTCAGTAAGCATGGTTATTTAGGAAAGCCATGTGTGTGTCCTGCAAACCGTTTGACCCCCGTTTAGGCAGTTAATCTCTCAATATATAGGTGACTATTTCTTTTTAAGAAAAATAAATCCCTTTATGTGAGAAGAAAAAAGTCAAAATTGTTTTCATACTGAACAAACTTTTATTTCTGAAAGCAAAATTGCCCATTTAAAGTGTCTCATAAAAGCAGGAGAAAAGTGTGATGAATTTCCCCTGATGGGTTTGTTATACATTGAGTTAATTAAGGTACTTTAAATGCAGCTCTCCTTTTGCATGTATTGAATAGTGATCACATTGAATAGATTAATTGATGATGAAGTGGATCCCTGCTGCTCAGTAATTGGCTTTAGTATGGAGAAGTGGCTTAGTTCTTCTTTTTAATCTGGTTAAGGTGTCTACAGTTATTTTCAGTCAAATTTAAAATGACAGCTCATCCATACAAAATTACTGCGTGAAGGGCAACATGGCCAATTTAACTTTATTTGTGATAGGACCTTGTTTGAATTATACAGCTGCTGTGAAATAGATGTCTGTATTCTTAGAGAGCTGGGTACATTAAGCAGTAACTCCTGACAAATAAGCAATTACTGCTTTGGGGAAAAGTCTGCTTACCTTTCTTATTGGTATGATTTTATATATGTCAATATTGGTTAGCATTAGAGTCTAAAGTATTACATTTTGAGAAGCATAGATAGAAAAAAGTGGGGCACTATAAAAGCCAACAAAATATATAGTTGTTCATTTTGTCATTTGCTGTTTTCTTCTTTGGATAATGGAATCAATTTTACCTTTAAAACTTTAAACACTGCTGCCTTATTTGGATTTCCAACTTTGTAGAGAGAAAACAGTAATGGATTTTTTCCTTTTTTTTTTTTTTTTGAGAGAGTCTTTATTAGAAGATTAAGAAAAAATAAATGATAGAATTCAGTTACTGGGAGTCTTTCCAAACACAGCAGCAAATAGATATTTCCTGTAAATGTTATTGATAAAATGGATCATAGTTGTAGAGATGCTAATTTGCCCCATAGTCTTAATTTACACTGTTAGTTCCTGATGTTAATCTGGTCACTTTCTACAGTAAATGCCATTTATGTTAATAGGATTTGTCAGGTAATTCCTTAGTGAATAATTCTAGCCAGAATCAGAAACTGATTAAAAATAAGGTGCCCCTATAGCAGAGCTTGGGAAAATAATTCATGTATTTTGTTTGTAACAACTACACGAAAGGTAAGAATAAGAAGGTAACTTGGTTCCGAGTTAGTAATGTAGAAATACAGTGCCAGCTCGTGCTCTTAGGTCTGTGGGAAAAGAGTTTAAGTGGAAAGGACCCTGGAGGCTGTTTTTAATTTGATGTCTCCTTGCACAGGCAAAATGGTTATGATTGGAAAATAGGAATATTTTTTGTTACAAATGCACTATGAAAAATTCTATATAGAGTTTTTTGCGTCTATAAAATGTTAAAGTAAATTTTTTTGACAACTGTTTAGGATTGAACTCTAACTGTGTGTGCTTATAGATGTGTGTATCACCTGCAAAATGTTGACGAAAAACACCCCTTTATAATGTCGGCTCCTGCGACAGATTTACATCGTGGAGCTCGGAATAGTGCCTTCTGAAGAATTTGTAATATTTTTGCTTTTGGGGAGGATTACTGTTGGGATTAGTGTCTACCTAATCAGTGGAATCATCTCACATGTGTCTGTATCTCAGAGACATCCTGGTAGGACTTGTGCATTGTAGGTTGCCAGGATCTGGGCTGTGCTTTTGCTGCTGAAAATGTACGTGTATTAGCTGTCTGGATGGAAAATCCTGGTGGGAATCACCGTAACAGATTTCTTTTCAACGTTGCAGGAAGTGAAGATTGATACCATATTCCCACTTAACCCCAATACATGCCAACTGGAGCTTGGCTTAAATCACATTAAAACTACAGTGCTTTTTCTCCACTTAGATCGTGACCGCTATCCTGGTTTCCAAATACATCTTTGGGGCCAATGCAGGCAAATATTTTGCATGCTTAGATGTTACAAATAAGCTTCCAGCAATATACATAGGGTATACTGGGCAGCAAATCCTGTCTACCAATTTCTTTCCACACGTTGCCAATACTGTTTGCTTACTTTTTATTTTTTTTTTCCAGGTGGAAGATGCTGTGTGATTTAACTGTTTTCCAAGTGCAAGGAGCTTTGGTTTGGTTTTCATGGTTTGCATGAAAAGCATTCATGCAAAATATTTGCTTAATGTTTGAGATACCGAAATGGTTTGGTATGTGGTAGAAAGGTCCCTCTGCTCTGTCTTTCTCCTGCAGAGCTGAAGCCAGTTTGTTGGCGGGCTTTTGGGGAGCTTGTGCACATGCTTTTGAAGGTTGAGGGCTTATTCATGCGCTGTCTTTGATCCATGGGGTGACAATGCCATAAGGACCTGCTGGTGAAAGAGGCAAAAGGATGTAGCAGCTGTGGAGTGGAAGCAGTTAATTTAAAATAGCTATTGCCTTTTTCAGTTTCTGATTTGTACCGAGTAACTGTTTATATCCTCTGACTGGGGAAATAGGGGCAAAGCTGCTTTTCATGCCATGAAGGACACAGTGAGGGGAGGAAATCTTCGTGAGAGCAGCCCAAACAGACAGTGCTTGGCGTCAGCCGCCGTGCTGCCGCCTGCGTCTTGGTGTGACGCCAGCGTCTGAATAGAGCCGACTGTGGTTTACGTGCATCGCAGAGTCATTAATGTTTAAAATATCTGCAACAAACTCATGCTCGTTTGTAGATACTGAACGCTTTAAGACTGGGCAGAGATCTAAAGTGCTGTAACGCGTGCTTGTTCCTCTCTCTGATGAGGTACTGCTTGTCGAGGATGCTCTGAGGATCGCCGCCATGATGAAGAGCAGGCAGTGGTCAGCCCCTTCACCTCTCGGCGTGCGTGCAGCCGCGGGAGGTTACTCTGTAATCACTTCCCGTTTTAATTAATGGACTATTTAAAGCAATTTGTTTTCTATCTTTTGCTCCCATAAAAGTGATCCCTGGGTTGATGGGTTTGTCACAGCTTAATTAATGTCACCATGTATAGTATTTGAAGAAAACAAACTACCATTACAGAGTTCTTAGAGATTTTCTTTTTTTTTTTTTTTTTTTTAATACCCTGTTAATAATTTCTCCATTGCTTGACTCTGAAGCGTTATGTGGAATGGAACTCAGAGGCTGCATTGGTCAAAATAGTAATTTTTATAGGGGTAAAAAAGACTTCCCCCCCCCCCCATTAGATAATTAAGATGTTACTTAGAAATAATTTCATTCTATCCCAATTTCTAAAAATTCCTTTTATTTTTTTTAAGGATTTTTTTCCCAGTTGCTGATGTGGATAGTGGTGACGCTTTCCTTATTTTAATTGAAGTTGCTTGAATTTGATATAGCAGGAATTCTTCTCTTAATGGCATTTGCAGTTCTACTCTGAAGTTTTCTTTCAGAACAGGTCTGGAACTATCTGAGGATGAAAAAGCGTAACGGGCCTGCGTCTGAGTAAGTTCACAGCCTCTGACATCAGTAGAGCTGTCCTGTTTCTGTCAGTTGAGGATCCGGATCAGTATTTCTTGTGGCATCTAGCACAGAAAAACAATCGCCCTTTTTCACTCGCCCATCATTTGCTACAAGAACAATTTTGAGATATTTTGGCTTTTCTGTTTTGACTTGCCGCTTTTTTATTTTAATACATTTTTGCAGTAAGTCATTGGTTTGATTTAAAAATAATAAAAGAAAAGGAATGAAAAATGTAGGCAGAAGGGAGACTTTGGTTTTGAAAGTTATAACCCCTCAGTGTAAGCTGTATTTTTTTTCTCGGAATGAAATGGCTTAGAGCTTCAACACTAATGTCATTATTCTAGAGAGATGCTTTCAGTGTTAGCTGTAGTGTACTTATTAAGTATGTCAGGAGAATGGTAGGAAAAATTAAATTACCTATCAGCTTTAATTTGGTCGGAACTCAGCACTTCCATTAGCTATGAGAGTGGCCGTTTGATATTTCAATTGCTTGCTGTAATAAGGAACTGAATTTTCTGCCTTACTCATTCACCTCGACTCGTCGTCCCAAAAATAAATTACAGGTTTTCTGATGAACTTTAAAATAACTCAGAAACCCTACCTGGGTTACGTTATGTATAGAATAGGGTAATCAAATATGCCTGTAAAACAGCATGCGCTGCTGGCAGTCGGTATGACAGTGATGTATGTGCCCAAGCACATGTAAACAGTGTTAAGCAGGGTCAGACAAGCATTTTTACTATGCTAAATCATTGCCTATGTCTGGCAGGGGCTGTGTTGTAAGTGCTTAAGATAGTTTGAGTCCTCTCTTGCCTTGGGGCAGTGCCGTGTAGGGGTACGGTCTGTCAGCGCTTCCCTGCTCGACCGAGGGGACGGTGGCGATTGCCCCGTGGACAGCTGGCCGGGTGGGGTGGGAGAGGGAGGCTCTGGGTTTGTGAAGCACTGTATTCCCGTGGGCTGTTCATGTCTCTCCAGTTGTGTCTCTTTGGTCATGAAAAGGCTTTATCCTTTCACGCAGCCGTATCGCTGAGCAAAGTAAAAGGTGGCTTTACTAGTCAAGCTGAACAAATAGCTGATGGAAGCAGTCGCGATGTCAAGTCACTTTGACTTGGATTGTGTTGTCCTTCAAAAGCTATTTTTTTTTTTTTTTTCTGTCTTACTCATACTGCTAAAGTTGCCGGAAAGCATAAGCATATCATAGAACAGCACAGGTTGGAAAGGACCTTGAAAGATCATCTGGTCCACCCTTTGGTGGGAAAGGGAGCCTAGATGAGATTACCTAGCACCCTGTGCAGTTCCATCTTGAAAACCTCCAGTGATGGGGACTCTACCATGTCCCTGGGGAGGTTCTCACTGTAAAAAATAAATAAATTGTATATATACAGATATATATAGTCAGCTGCATCACATCAAACGGACCATCCCCTTGCCACCTTGGTAGTCATTTATGCAACAGGTGCCTCTTATGTTTCATCTCCTCCTACCATCCTTCCGTAAGGATATTTTTAAAGCTTAACTGGTAAGATGGGACGTGTGGTAGCAGAGTGAGTGGGGACAGGGACAGTCAGGAGCCTGTTTGCAGCACAGCCGTGTAACTTGGTAAAAGGCATGAGGCGCAGCTCAGTTCCTCTAGCACCCTTGTGAGAAAGCTGTATCGGATGGGTAGGCTGGGACGTGAAGCGTTACTGGACTGCGCTACAACTCCTTTTGCAGCTTGTTCAGAGCTGTCATGTACACTCTTTAAAATTGCGTGCATACCTCAGCACATTGCTGGCTTTAGTGGAACAACATGTGGCTCAATGCTGATGGGAATACCATCCTGCATAATACTCCACTGTTAAGTTTCTTCCAGCCGCATATTTCATTTTAACTGTTTGGTGCTGCACGCAGCAGAAGTTGGACGCATAAAAGTCAGAGTGTTAGATTGACTCTTCAGTTTTAATGAGCTGGGGGGAAGTTTAATTTGCTGGCCTGCTTTTCCAAGCCTGTGCCAGAGACTTTTGACAGAAAGGGAAGATTAATGTTAGCGGGCTGAAGTATGAGAGCGCTCCAGGCCAGCCCACCAGTGGGACCGTGCTGTGATTTGCAGTACAAGGGAAGGCTTTGTCCGCTTTTATCAAACACCACATTTCTAACTAGCTGCTTGCCAGAAAAGCACAGCAGGCGTGCTAGAAATAGCCCTTCCCCTGCGAGGGAACTACTTCCATGAGATGCAGGGCTAAATGAATTTTCCTCTGTCGCTCTGGAAAACAGATTCTATGCATTATTCTTCATAACTGAAACTTTCTTTTATAAAGATATGCTTTTAAGCAACTATCGGCAAAAGTTATTAAGCCAAACTTCCGTTGGGACTAGAACTAGTCTTTGTAGGGTTTTTTTGGGGGGAAAAACCAAAATCACTTTGGTCAAAGACCAGATCACCTGATTTAACTGTTTAAGCTAAGTGAAGTACAAAAAGTAAGTTACAGTTAAATGGTGAAAATTAATTTAGATGAACAGGGGACTTGTAAAAATCACTAGCTGCATGGTGATTTGGACTTGAAGTGATCAGTTTAGAATTAAAGCGGTAGGCCTTTGAGAAATCTGTAAGAGAAACCTCTGTAAAGTATGATTTGCTAAGTATTTCGTGAAAACAATGCTTCTTTCGTTCCTTTTTATATGCTGTAAATAGACTCTCCCTTTCCCCGGCTGGCAGGGGGGGATGACAGACGGATATAGGTGTTTGAGTCTCTGTGAGCTGCTCGGGCTAATTGCACCACACAGGGTTAGCGTGCTTAGGGGCTCCATAGTACCCCAGCCTGCACAGGCAAGGCTACACGAGTCCTATTGGGAGCCGCTAAAATTCGCAAAGTGATGAGTGAATGGGGTGGTTATTGCTAGCAAGAACCACTATTGGTTTCTCAAGGGATAGAAAAGTGACTCTAAGTGAAAGCACTCAAGTAATATTATTAACTATCATTCTGGCCTCAGTTCCCCTCTTGCATGCTTCATTAACTCGCGTAAATTCATTGCCTTTCCTACAGTCATTACTGCCTCATGCTGGTGACAGTGAGAAAAGCTTGAGCTATAACTTGGTATTTGGATTTCCTTGAGTATTGGAGCATGAGGTGAACCGCAGGCTCCTGACTGTGTGCAATACTGGCTTGCGTCTGATTGTGTTCCTTAATTAGTTGTCCTTTACTGCTAAATTGAAAGAGTCTTTTTTTTTTTTTTTCTTTTTCTTTTTCCTTCTTTAGCATCAGTGCCTGCTGTTACGAATTTTTTTTTTTTTTTTTTGGTACCTTGAAAGGTGGGTGATTTCCCATGAGGACGTCACTTGGGAACCGTATAACTTTAAGCCCTGTCATGGGATGGTTGTGCCAGGAAAGATGGAAATTTGCTGGCAGGAATGAGGCAGTGCAGGACGCAGCTTTTGGGAGGAATAAATCCTTGTTCAGTTCCTCCTCCTCTGTCCTGCAGTGGAAAGGAGCTGAGAGAAATGGAAGAAAAGGTGTGAGGCACTGCCTGCGTCTACACAGGAGGGATTTAGGGCTCTTTGGGGTAATAGAGGGACGTGCACAAGAGTATAGCCATATTCTTCTTAGAGATGAGTGTCTTTCCTCTAGACCTAAGAGGAGTGGGCAATGCTGATGTGTTGGCTGCGTAGCTAACTGCTTCTTAAACAAGGGTGTATTTGCCGTATTCCAGTGTTTTCCCATTTAAGACCAGTTTCGTTGCACCTGTGCCCCAGGAATGCAGCCATGTCTGTTTGTATGGGGGATAGAGCACAAATGGATCGAGCTGAATGCAGCGGGTGAGATAGCTCGTTTGTTTATATGTCGTTTCTGGCCCTTTCATCTCCATAAAGCAGAACAAATCTGGCTTTTGACTATCAACTGCCAAATTTGGCTGAACGAGTCAGCAGAGCACAGCTTTCTGAATGCTCGTGAACATCTGACTGATGAATGAATGATGGCTGTCTGAATGAATTGCGTTTATCAAGTTATGACAAATCAACATGTTTTCCCCTAGTTCAAGATTTATCTTGTCATTGCTGCGAACTGCAGTTACCGAGTGGTTTGAAAACGATTATTCCTTCTCTTTTCTTCTAAAGGGTCTGGATTTGTAGTTGCACACAAGGCTGATGTACCCTCAACAGAGGTTTCTCCTCCAAGTCCCAGTCCTCTGAAAAAAAGCGGATCAATCAACTGGCCTTTCCCTGATAGAATTAAATCTCCCAGGACTGTGAGGAAGCTTTCCATGAAAATGAAAAAGCTGCCAGAACTGAGCAGGAAACTGAGTGTCAAGGGAACTTCAAGCCATACTAGTTCAGATAACCCTCCTTCCCTGCTGAAAGGTACCTGCCGGGATACAAGCCATACGGTGTCTTTGCCATCTGCTGGAAACTCGGCCACAGCTGCCAGCAGGAATGTGATAAGTCGTTACCATCTCGACAGCAGCGTGTCGTCGCAACATACCTACAAAAAGAAAAACTCGAGGAGCTCCAAATCCTTCAGCAAAGGTGGTTACCTCAGTGATGGCGACTCTCCTGAACTTATAACGAAATCAGGTAAACATGGGCATGAAACCAAGTGTGGGAAAGGAAAGGAGAGCCTTCCAAGTAACAGTGGTAAAACTGAAATAGATATCGATGCTTTCAGACACTATAACTTTTCTGATCAACCCAAGTGCTCTCAGTACATCTCTGGACTCATGAGCATTCACTTTTATGGTGCTGAAGACTTAAAACCACCAAGAATAGACTCAAAAGATGTCTTTTGTGCAATACAGGTTGACTCAGTAAACAAAGCAAGAACAGCCCTGCTTACGTGTAGGACAACATTTCTAGATATGGACCACACGTTCAACATAGAAATTGAAAACGCTCAGCACTTAAAGCTGGTGGTGTTCAGCTGGGAACCCACCCCGCGGAAAAATCGGGTGTGTTGTCATGGAACCGTGGCTCTTCCCACTCTCTTCCGAGTGACAAAGACACATCAGCTGGCTGTCAAACTGGAACCGAGGGGGCTTATTTACGTCAAGCTGTCGCTCATGGAGCAGTGGGAGAACTCTCTTGATGGTCTCGATGCGGATCGGGAGCCCGTGATGTTTGGGGTAGATGCCCGAAAAGTTGTAGAGAAGGAAAATGCTGGCTTGATGGTGCCACTTTTGATGCAGAAATGCATTCTGGAGATTGAAAAGAGAGGCTGTCAGGTACTGTGCATATTTTATTTTCTTAATATTTCTGTGTTGGGATAGCTGCTGTTGCAGAGTGTGAGCAGTGAGTGGGAAAGGGGAAATTAAAAACACCTTTACATGTCACTTTTTTTTTGCTTTGCTGCTCCTGTTGTTTGGTGAACACTAGTCATTGTAACGTGGGAAGAATAACAGGACTGTGTGAAATCAATGCTTCCAACTTGGCCTTTGTAGAGGAGGTGTATGCTTGCTCACAGGAGATGCTCACAGTAGTGCTTTAGGACTAGGGAATGTTAAATGAGCCTGCAGCCCTCAGCATGCAGTCACACTCAAAAAGCAGAGCTGAGATGAGAACCTGAAAATGCCTGATTCCTGAGACACAGATCACTCCCTAAGGACATTGTATCTCAATGCAAAAATGAGTATAATGTTCCCTCCTACCTGAAACCGAGGCATCGTGTGCAGGGACACAAAGTGATGAGGACAGGTCTTCTGACAAAGCTTTACTTACGTGTGTGCAGTCTCAAGCCAACATGCCAAAGACTCGTCTCTGCCATCACTTTGTGTACAGCATTAAGATAAGGAGGAGACCCTGAGGGGCTGAATTAGTTGTTTCCCTATGCCACTGCTCCTTGCCTTTCTTCGGATCGTTTTCAAAATTAGGACAGGAGATGTATGGCAGCAGTGCCCAGTGTCTTCTCTTCATCCTGATGCAGTTAATTGGTTGATGTAACCTAATGGACAAAAATATGTATGAGAAACAAGGTATGGAAACGAATCCCCAGTTACGGATGCTAGGCAAGAAGTCTAATGGAGTCCCCATCCCTGGAGGTCTTTAAAAGACGTGTAGATGAGGCACTTAGGGACATGGTTTAGTGGGCATGGTGGTGTTGGGTTGACGGTTGGACTCGATGATCTTAGAGGTCTTTTCCAACCTCGGTGATTCTATGATTCTAAGTCTGTGAGGAAGGGAGATGCACAGTCCTAAGGACGGATGTCCCCCTTGGCAATTAATGTGAACCTGGTGGGAGGACTCTTGCATGCTGTTCCACAGCATGCGTGAGCCCTCTGTCTCTGTTACACCCGTTCCTGCTCAGGTGAAATTGAGAAGTGATCGCACCTACCACTGTTACTATTTTAAATTGCTGACAGGTTGGATGTAGTTCCAGGTGTTATGAGATTAACCCTGCTATTTATAACCTAGGTCATAAAATATAAACAGAAATGGTATTTCTATGTAATTACTTTGCTGGAAGTCACTACTGATAACAATTGCGTGATTCTTATTGTGAATGCTTCTCCTAACATTATGCAAATCAGTGGAAAAGAGAAGTTTTATTCTTTCCAGTGTATGTGTCCCATGGTTTCAGCATTTTATTTTGGGCTTATTAGCACCTAGTCATGCAAATGATATTGGGTAATCAAGGCAACACTGGTAATGAAGCGATGGGGATCTGAATTGTCTGAATGTACCTGGTGCTTTTGAGCATGAAATCTAATTTGTGTATTTGGACAGGGAGAACCAAAAATGCAAAATATACTGTTAACTTCTTGTTTTAACCACGTGTTTGTCTGATGTTTTTTTGCTTTCCTATAGACTGCAGACTACTGTCATAGTGTGTCATCTCCACCTGAATTTCAGACGTGGCATTAGAAAACTTTAGAGTTTAAAATAAATTGTCTTAGGCAAATACTAGATCATATTCAATCTTGGGAAAGAGGGAGTACAAATTCTATTGGGTAACTTTCCATTTATTTAAACGGGAATTAATATATGGCCAGACAAATACTCTTCTTTGCAAACCTAGATTCGCATGGTCTAAGTCAGTACGGTCTAAGTCAGGGGGTTTTAGTTTTTTTTTTTTTCTTTTGAGTCCATGGTAGTTTTGGACTAGCTATTTACTGCTCAGTATGCCTGCCTATAAAGTTCATTAAAATAAAGTAAAATTAATATATTTAAGATTTAGTTCCTTAATATCATAGGAGTGCTTTGTATAAATGGTGTTGATGAAAATGAAAAGTAAATAATGATAAAATGCAAAATTTGAGTGCATGAAAGCACATTATTGAATTAGTAATTCAGTCCAAGAGTATTGTGGGCTTCATTTCTATCACCCTGAGCATGTTGAATAACCCCTGCTTTGCATAAAACTTTTAATACAATTTGAAACACGTGCAAGTCAGCATCTTGTCATCTTTAAAACAGCATATTACAGATGTAATAATAGAGTATTCATAATTCTTTTTAAACCCTGGTGTCAAATATAATTTAAATTTTGTTTACTATCTAGCTTATTCTGTATTTCTTTGTTTCCTAAGTTTGCAGAAAAGCGAAGCACTAAATGATTCCGGTTTAAAAGCCATGGTCTGTCAATAAAATACTGCTCAGCGAGTTCACCGTTACGGAAAACATTAGCGTTACTAGCTTACCGCTTAACAGTCGCACCTGTGTCTCTTGTGTAATGTTTGATAACATACGTTATCATTTGATGTTAACAGTTTGTGCTGTTTGAGTTTTCTTAAAGTTTATTTCCAAACAATTGCCTGAACGTGTTTGTCGCGCTTCCCGGGTGAGACAAAGCATAATGTCAATTGTTAGTCCCCTCTGCAGGAAAATAACTGATGTGAGGCCGTTGTTTTTGCTCCTAGGTGGTAGGCCTGTATCGGTTATGTGGCTCAGCAGCGGTTAAAAAAGAGCTTCGGGAGGCCTTTGAGAGGGACAGCAAGGCCGTTACTCTCTGTGAAAGCCAGTACCCAGATATTAATGTCATAACAGGTAATACATTTACTTGCTTTTCTTTTAATATAGAACTGTGCCCTGTTCCTAACGTACCTTTTAAAAGGTGAAATTGTGCTCCGAACTAGTTTTCTGTCGTCATTTAACAAGCTGTTAACTGCTGCTTTGTATCTCTAAAGGTTAGGTGAGAAGGAGTGGGGTAACCTTGGGGACGTGTAGATACGAAGCAGCAGTGATGTGGAGTGAGGGCGATATGGAAAGAGCCGCTCTCAGTACCCGCTTTACCGGTTACAGAGGGCAGTGGAAGTCTGAAAGGAGCCGAGGTCCCTGGAGCAGGTTAAGCCACTGCTGTTGGTTTGTATTGGAGCGGATCTTGAAAAACTCGGTTGTGATCCGAGACGTGCGCCGTGCCGGCCGCTCCACAGCGTGTGATCCAGGGGCCATCTCGGATCGACCCGTTGTCCTCCCTTTATGCTGGAGACTGCAGGATTTTTGGAAGCAGATTTCCCATCATCTGGCGCGGGCTAGTTAGAGCTGCAGGGAAGTGCCTTCATTTGATCATCTGCTTCTTTTAAAACATAATTAAATAGCAGCTTTCTCCTGCTCGCTGGAGTGGCCCTTTACTTGCTGTCACGCAGCAAGCTCCTGGCAAAGGTGAGAAGGACTGGGAGTACAGGACCAGGAGGTTTTAGGAAGCCCGTCTGCATCTGCATCAGCTCTTTACAGGAGTGTTTACACAGGAGTTGCACTGCACAACTGAAGCAAGTTGTTGAGGGTTTTTTTTTGTTTGCTTAAAAGTGGAACAGTTTTATAACTCTTGATACATGTTATGTAAACCAAAGTTGATCTAATTTCAGGCATCACTGAGTAAACCAATTGCTCTAGGAAATTAGGCAGGAGCATTCGTTTCCTACATATCCAGGGATGGAAAATGTGACAACAATAGTCAGGGTATAAATTTTCTGTGCCAAAGCCCTTTCTGTAACATCCAACATCCAGCTGTACGGGACAGTTCTGCCCTGTTTGGTGGTTTATTTCATTTTGGTGTATTGGGAATGAATTTTGTTCATTACACTTTATAATTATACAAAGCGGTATCAGAAGATATTACTCGGTGATGTTGACTGGGTTAAATAAACCTTTTGGTTCAGAATGTCTAGCTAGTCTGTTCACCTTACTTGCCTTGGCTGGTTTTGCTGTTGGGTTCAGTGTTGCTCACAAGTACCGGCATTCCCGGCAGCAGAAACTTGTGTTTACGTTTTACTCTGATGGGATACACCCTTATAAAGAGGAGGTGTAGAGTGACAGTAAATAGTATAAAAGATCTTTTAAACTGGATAGTTTTCTTCTCTTTACAAATAAATCAATGAGAAAAAGTGTTGATAATTTCTAAGAGCAGATTGTTCCATGAAATTATTGAAGTCCTGTTTTCTTCCCGATTTTGTAAATCAACTTAGAAGGGGGAAAAAAACCCACCCCCTGTTGCTTTCTGCCAAACAGTGGAAACTGTCTGATATTGACTTGTAAGCAGACACATGGCAAACTGCTATTTGGTTAATGTAAACTTTTGGCTAATGGAAAACTTTGGTTTTGGGGTTTTTTTAAATTTATTTATTTTGGAATAATAAAAATGGCATTGCACTCCCCCAAGTAATCATTACAATAAAACAGTATGTGGAGAAACAGTTCAGGAGTGTCATTGGAAAGGGTATAGGAACTTAATTCTAATGCATATAAAAAGAACCTGTAACACGTCATAAGCATTGTGATTTTCCTGAGTATATTGTACACTCAGGACCAACCAGAACTGGCTGCAACCAAAGTCTGAACCGCAGGAGAGCTCGGTACTGATGCAAAGCCCTGGAAGGGCAGCGGTGCAGTCTGACTGATCTTTCCATCACGAGTTTATGATGTGGTGGTTAAATTGAAAAGTGTACTTCGATTTTTCAATATACATTGCTGCAAGCCTCATTGGTGATGGTGAACTTTTGGTGACTCTGTAGGTCCTGCTGGGCTCTTGGTCCTTTTTTGGTTTGTAATACTGAGGGATAATTTTTTGCATTCAGAATTAGTATTCTAAGAGTGAAAAGACAACAGCTTTGGTGTCTGTCTTACAAAAAGACTACCGGGTATGCTTTTTTATGTGTTATGTTGCAAGAGTTGACTTACATGCTGCTTTCCTTACAGGGAAAAAATAGTTTTAAGAAATTACATTTAAAAAAAAAAATAATTCTTTCCCCTGGTTCCCTGCAGCTGCGCTGTGTGATTGCCTGTAGTGCCTGTCTTAGAGTTGTGTTGAAAGGACTGAGCGCAGGGGTCCTGCATGAGTTGGGGGGAGCGGGGAGGGAAGGGGTGTTTGCACCCGTAACTGCTGCTGGCTAAACTGCAGCCCACTCTCTAATTAATTGTAAACAGTGTGGTCTGGGCTGAAAGGGGAACCTGCAATTTTTGCTGAGGTACCTACCGTACTCTAGTGCTAGGAATAAAAGGGCCCAAAAAACCTCTCTCGCATATGCTTAGGGAGCTGGGTTGCGAAGGAATGTTTCCCCTGATGTGTTACTGCTGTATTTGCAATGCTGAGGCTGATGCATATGATTCACACTTTCATAAGCCAAAACATGTGTTCCATAAAATATGAATCCTCAGCATAAATCTTGGTTGATTTGAAGAGAAGTGCTGCCTTGTGTCCTTTTTGAAATTTGAGTAGCGCTGCTTTTCCAAAAGATTAAAAAGATACATTTTTTTTTTTTTTGACAGCTCTCCAAAGACTAGAGAATGAACATTTAATGATTAAATCTTGATTGAGAAACGCTCTTGGGATTGGCACAGGCTTGCACACAGCTAAGTGTGCTCGTGGCTCAGACTGAAGCAGGCAGCCAGTTTTTGGAACTGACCAGTAGTCATGTTGTTGCCCCACGTCTGTTCGCATCCACGTGAATTCATATCTCTGCATAAAGCATGCAATACTGTTAACAGTTCAGTGGGTCAGAAAAATGAGGAATTAATGAAGTAGATGGCAATTTCTGCTCGCTGTCTAAATTGGTTGTGTGTGGTTGTGTCAAGGGGAATGCGCTAGTGGGCTGGCAGCAGCAGGAAGCATAGATTCATGGAAAAAAATAACAGCAGCCTCTTAACAGGGCTAATTTAGCTGAGTGAATAGCGAAAGGATTTAGAAAGGTCAAGGGGCATTCATGGCTCCCAAACTATTCTTTTATTCAGGGTTAAACAGGAGAAAGTCCTTTGGCAGGTGGTAGTCCTATGACTGTGGATGCTGTTACAGGAATTCCTACTAAATTATTATTAATAGATATTATGAGCGTTTCAACAGTATAAGCTGATTTGATTACGACATCCCCCTCCAAAAAAAGAAAAAGCACAGCTGAAACAAAGATGCTGATGAAAGTCAGCATCTCTTGCTAGTGTTTTGCTTTCAGGAAGAGGAAAACATCCCAAACTGTGATGTACAACACCAGCTCCTGCCACATTTGTCTCATAAATACCGTAACCGCTTAATCCACACATGGAACGCGGGCCTCTAAAATGTGGGGAAGAAGAAAAATTTTCTGGGGAGGGGGGAATATGAGTAAGTTATTCAACAAAAACTAGCCACGTAAGTGGAGCACTAAAAAAAGTGGCATAATCTTTTTAAAACAAACAAACAAAAAAATCCCAAGCCACCAGAGGGGAATACGTTTTCAGGAAAATATGTGGATGGTTGGTTGCATTTTTTTCTATTCCTGATGGGAGGTTCCCATTTTAAGCACAGGGTGAGCTGTTAGGTGCTGTGTGGTGGTCTGCGGAGACAGACGTTTTGCCTGGTTGCCCCATGCCTTATGCTGCGGAGAGGGATGGTCTGGCAGCTCCAGGGGGTGATGCTGCTTCAGTTAGCGCTGCTCGTGCAACATGGCTTGAATAGCTGCATTACCGCTAGGTGCGGTGTTCTTTTTAAAATAAAAATATTTATATGGGTAGAAGCCAACTTTTACTTGCATTCTGCATGTGAACGTGGCTATGAAAGGGAAAATGTTAACTTCTGTTCCCTGTATTTTTTTAGAAACGACCTCATAACAAGCCCACTGCTGTACGGTTCAGTTTACAGCTAGGTTATAAAGATTGAGTTTATAAAAACTGTTGCTTTGTTAAATAGCACGGTGTGATGGTATTTGCTGTGATTTGGGATTTTACAAGGCTATGAGGAGTGCATACTAAAAAAATCTTCTACCTTTCCAACTTTGCCTTTTCTGAGGACGGGCTGCTTTGTTAATTACAGTACCCGCTTTCAAAAAGCTTTTTTTAATCCACCATTTCTTCTTAACAAAGTATTTAAAATCAGTTGTTATCTAGCTAAAATGGGTAGATATTTGTGGCACAGAGTGCATTTTTTAAATGAAAATAAAAGCTGAAACCCCACTCAAACTGAAGTATCAGCCAGCTTCTAAAGCCAGCTTACAAGAATGCAAATACTCAATTCCTTCTTGTTTGTTTGCATCTGTGGAAGGAATAGGGGTTAATGCGCTTGCTGGTTGCTGCATCCCCTAGAAACAGCCTCTCCTCCGGCACATCTCCAGCTTCTGAAACGGTGCAGTAAGTCTCTGCAACTGGGAGGGCTCGGTGCACGGGTATTTTAGCCAGTGTCTCCTGTGGATGTGCATTATAGTTGTCACAGCGGAAGCGAGCGGTGTGCTGGGGGGACAGAGTACCCAGAGGCAGGGGGGAGTTGGTGGTTCCCTCTTGAGGACATCTGTCTGGTCTGTGCCTTGGTAGGTGAGAGAACGCCGTGTGCTTTGCCGAGCGTGGCACTGGCACCGAGGTGTTTGCTCATAGTTTCATAGCTGAAAATACACTCGTGGTGGGTTGACCCTGGCTGGACGCCAGGTGCCCACCAAAGCTGCTCTATTGCTCCCCTCCTCAGCTGGACAGGGGAGAGAAAATAGAATGAAGGGCTCGTGGGTCGAGATAAGGACAGGGAGAGATCACTCACCAATTACCGTCACGGGCAAAACAGACTTGGGGAAATTAGTTTAATTTGTTACCAATCAAATCAGAGTAGGATAATAAGAAATAAAAACTAGACCTTAAAACACCTTCCCCCCCACCCCTCCCTTCTTCCTGGGCTTAAGTTTAATCCTGATTTTCCCTACCTCCTCCCCCCCCCGCCAGCGGTGCAGGGGGATGGGGAATGGGGGTTGCAGTCAGTTCATCACACGTTGTTTCTGCCGCTCCTTCCTCCTCAGGGGGAGGACTCCTCACAATCTTCCCCTGCTCCAGCGTGGGGTCCCTCCCACGGGAGACAGTTCTCCACAAACTTCTCCAGCGTGAATCCTTCCCATGGGCTGCAGTTCTTCACAAACTGCTCCAGCGTGGGTCCTTTCCACGGGGTGCAGTCCTTCAGGAACAGACTGCTCCAGCGTGGGTCCCTTCCACGGGGTGCAGTCCTTCAGGAACAGACTGCTCCAGCGTGGGTCCCTTCCACGGGGTGCAGTCCTTCAGGAACAGACTGCTCCAGCGTGGGTCCCTTCCACGGGGTGCAGTCCTTCAGGAACAGACTGCTCCAGCGTGGGTCCCTTCCACGGGGTGCAGTCCTTCAGGAACAGACTGCTCCAGCGTGGGTCCCCCGCAGGGTCACGAGTCCTGCCAGCAAACTTGCTCCAGCGTGGGCTCCTCTCTCCATGGGGCCACAGGTCCTGCCAGGAGCCTGCTCCAGCGGGGGCTTCCCACGGGGTCGCAGCCTCCTTCGGGCACCCACCTGCTCCGGTGTGGGGTCCTCCACGGGCTGCAGGTGGATATCTGCTCCACCGTTAACCTCCATGGGCTGCAGGGGGACAGCCTGCCTCACCATGGTCTTCACCATGGGCTGCAGGGGAATCTCTGCTCCGGCGCCTGGAGCACCTCCTCCCCCTCCTTCTTCACTGACCTTGGTGTCTGCAGAGTTGTTTCTCTCACGTATTCTCACTTCTCTCTCTCTCTGGCTGCAATTGCACAGTTTTTTTTCCCCCCTTCTTAAAGATGTTATCCCAGAGGCGCTACCACCGTCGCTGATGGGCTCAGCCTTGGCCAGCAGCGGGTCCGTCTTGGAGCCGGCTGGCACTGGCTCTGTCGGACATAGGGGAAGCTTCTAGCAGCTTCTCACAGAAGCCACCCCTGTAGCCCCCCCTCCAGCAAAACCTTGCCACACAAACCCAATACAGCACTGAACAGAAAGATTAATTGCCAGTCGTATATAAAGGAGGAGGTGTCACCAGGCTGTGAGAACTTTGGTGTTCGCAGTAGCTCCTTTCCTTGGGCAGGAGGTGGACTGCTAAGAACCCTTTCCTTGTTTCTCCCTCACCCCCATCAGGAGGGGACCCCAGGCAGAACTGCTCCTGGGGTACCTGTGTGCACCCCTCTTCTCTAGATGAGGTGCACCTTCCTCCCCTGGTTTGAGTCCTTAGTTGGCCACGAGCCACCTTGCGTGGGCTTGGAGAAGCTGTCAGAACTGTGAGGACAGGGGTGCTGGTGCCCCTGACTCCCAAAAATGCAAGAAAGTGAATCTGCAGCTTGTTAAAGGCAACTGTTCTTGTGTCTCTTGTGAAGGCGTCCTAAAGGATTACCTGCGAGAGCTACCCTCTCCTCTGATAACCAAGCAGCTCTATGAAGCAGTGTTGGATGCCATGGTGAAAAATCCTTTGAAAATGACAGCAAGTGGTTGTGAAAATGACCCGAGTGACTCTGAGCACACCGCAGCCCTTCTGGATTGCCTGCCAGATGTTGAGAAGGTGAGCGGTGTTAGCAGGTTCAAGTAAATTGCATGCTTCAGAAAATAAAGGAACATTTTCACACTGGATATAAAATGTGTCAAAATGTGTACACTTGTTTCCTGGCTTAACGGTTCACTTGGATTTTTGATGCTCTGCATCTCTGAAAATACTTCCATGCTGTGATTAATCGGAGGGTCTGCATTGCTGGGTTTATTCTAGTTTGCATCTTATATTGTCTCCATAAAACTGAATGAAAAGCTGCGATCATTACTTTTACATCGTTAGATGGGAGATTATTCCTGTGTGGTGTCCTGCTCCGTTTCTGTGGAGCTCTCTGATCTGTATGTCGCAATTACATGGGCAAATGCTTTCCTCTTTCCTAAGCGTATGCACTAAAGCCTTAGCTTCCCATACTGTGCAGCGTAATAGTGCTGTGCGCCATTACCTGCCAGATTCACCTCTGTGGAAAACCACAGTTAGCCCGTGGGAGAGAGCGAGCGAGTAGCCTGCACAGTACCTGAAAGTTACCTGGAAGCTTCTTCCGATGCTGAGGTCATACTGAGGGTTTCTTTATTTTCTAATGTACCTGGATCATCTGTACTGCTTCTGCAGCTTCTCTCCCCTCCCTGATGTCCCCTTTCCACTGTGAGAAAGCTCATCCATGTAAAACTGAGATCAGGTAAGAAACAAGCTGAATTTTACCAGAAAGTCTGTCTTAACTAGTCTGCTCTGTGATAGTCTAATACGGCTTTTCTAGTTCACCACTTAGATGTTCCGTTGATGGGTGCTGGTAGAAAACCATAGCTATCAGCCTTGATGTTATCCCTCTAGAGCAGCGACATTAGGGTGTCAACACCACCTTCGTCTAGTGTTGTGTTTCCCGAGCAGTATTTTGTTCTTTTAGGCTACCCTGAAGATGCTGTTGGATCACCTGAAACTGGTGGCTTCTTACCACGAAGTAAATAAGATGACGTGCCAGAATTTAGCTGTATGTTTTGGGCCCGTGTTACTAAGCCAGAGGCAGGAGACCACCAACCACAACAACAGAGTCTTCACAGACTCGGAAGAGCTTGCTAGTGCCCTGGACTTCAAAAAACACATAGAGGTTCTTCACTATTTACTCCAGCTGTGGCCAGGTACTGTTTCATGAATCTGAGCAAGGGAAAATGTCAAACCATTGCTGTATGTTTTTACTGCGTGACAGTGTACGTTAATTCACAGCGTGACTGAGCAGCATCGGAATTCTTAAAACACGAGGTACTATGGCATCACCTATTAATCTAAAGAAATCATGACAATTTTATAATGCACTCTTTGTATTCAGTCACTTTGTTTAATGGGAAGTTTGTTGTTTTAATTGCGTTCTTACCAGATGGCAGAGTTTGAGTGTAATGTAAGCAGTGCTGAAGAGTGCTTTATGTGAGTAAAGGCACTAGAAAAAACAAACCCAGTGACAGTAAGGTTTCAACATCTGAATTAGGGGGTTCTGGGGGTGTTTTGTGGTTTGTTGTTTGTGGTTTTTGGTTGTGTGGTGTGTTTTTTTTTTTTTTTTTTTTGTCTTCTGTGCTCCTGCTTTGACCATTCAGGATTATCTGTGTATGGAATTCATTAGTTGTTTGGTCTCTGAGGTACCTGAAGGGTTGCTTTGTTTCTGCCCTTGTAATTTGGCAGAGTTGGGAACATCCTTACAGTAAGAGCTGTGCAACTTCTAGTTGTTTTTGCAGAGCTTTGCGTAAGGAGAAATGTTTTTAAAACAAAACACAAAAAAAACCCCAAATCAAACAAACAACAAAACCCAAACCAAAACACCTAAGTACCTTTTAGCTCCCACTTCCAAACTTAAGAGGTCATATGCTTTTGGACAATTTGGGGTCAATTCTCAGTAAGTTAAGGGAGGTGAAATTCTAATCTTCCTAATAAACTGCCAAAGTAGATGTGAAGGTAACTATTTCTGCCAAGATCTGTCTTTCAAATGGGAAATGATTGCACGGTGTTCACGTTTCCCCTGATATTCAGAGAGGCATAAGCCGGTGGAAATAGTCGGGATGACATCTGGAGCCCTGGGTTTCAGCCTGTGGTGAATTCCTGTGCCTTGCTGCTGCTGAACCGCAGCCTTCTCTTGCGCAAGCGCTGCCCGGAATCAGGAGCGGATGAAAGTATTGCAGCTTTTCAGTTAAACAGGGAGAGTTTGAGGGTAAAAATACTGTGAAACCGCTTAACATTGGATCTGATGGGTTTAGTTTTGTTTTCAGATAGTCTTTGGCCAAGCAGTTGTTGAAAGCTACATAACCATGCAGAACACGGGTCCGTTGTGCTGTACTGTACTATCTTCCTTTTTCATAGTGGTCTGGCTGACGGTGTGGAGAACTGATCTGTTTGGTAACCCGAATAATTTAATATTCACTTCTCAAATTTGAGCAGCGTAAACCCTTCAATTCTTGAGGCTAAGAGACGATTCAGCTCATCTAAACAGCTACTTAATTGTTCCCTTTTGGAACACAATAATTGCTCTTGGGAAACGGCTGAATTTCTGCACCAATTGAAACATGACATGGAATGACAGTTAATCTAAATGAATAATATATCTGATTGGGTTTGTTCTTAAATTTATTTTATTTTTACTTGGAGAGGAGGATGTCTGCTTTTTATGGGAGACTTGGGGTCACCTGGGAAATGTGGAGGGTCACGAAGGGCCTGACTTGGCAGTACTGAATTACAGATGCTGTGGCTGCGTTTGAGCCAGCCAGGTGGACTCTGCTGCTCTGTGTTCAGGATGCAAAACATTCCCCAACTCATTTAAAGAGTGTTTGGGAAAAGACTTCCCTCCCCCCATCATCTCCCCCCATTGCAAACATTATAAAGAGAAATTGCCATCCCTAACTAGGTGGTTCTTGAAGCATTTTATTCTGGGGGGCCCAGGAAGGGCTCCTGACATGTAAGCATGGGTTGGCAAAGACCTATGTCTGGCAGATTCTATACAATAATTAAAAAAAAAAAAGAGTGTCTGGATTTGATGTGTATTCCTAGACATGAGATGTAAATGAATGTGCGCTAGCAGACAGGGTGCAGGATAGGCACATGAACGTGTAGTCTTTGTCTTAGTAGTTTGTAATCAAACTATGCAAGAAGTGTGATCTTGCTGTTAATTAAGGGGTTTTTATGATTACAAAAAAGTATAGGAATCTACACTGTATTGTTATTACGCAGGTCATCTTAAACAGTCTCTGCTCTACTTAGCCAGTGACACTTGTTAAGTTTTTATCTAGAGATTTGTTTTAAATTTGTAAGGTGGGGGGGTTTTTTTGGGGGGGTGTCTGTTTTGTGTTGTTTTTTATTTTAATTAATTGTGAGAGAGAGAATTTTCGCGGAAGGTTTAATCCTTTCTTGGGTAAAACTATGAAGTATCAGGACAAGTGAAGCAAATGCAAAAGAAGAGAGTTGACTGTAAGCTCACTTGACCAGCACAGTGTAATTGCCAGCTTTGTGAATAGCTCACTGAGGTCTTTCAAGTGCTCGAACGTTTCTTGTGGTATATCAGATATTGATTAGTATGAAGAATATTCTGGCTGAGACAGTGATTTCAGCCACCTTGGGCTACTTCTTCATTCCTCTTACAACAGTTTCCACCCGGGGAGTATCGCTAGGCTCCTTCCTACTGCCACAAACCTTGTCGGTGAGAGCCACTGTGAATCGGGGTGTGTTGCCGCTGTGCGGGCTGCAGCAGCTCTAGCGGTCAGCGAGCCCCTGCGCCTGCCTGTATCTCCTAGCAGTGGGAAAGATGAGTCTGGGAAAAAAGTCAATACAGACAACTAATGTACTGGAGGGGAAGAAAAAAACCAAGTATAGTCTCAGTTGTGTTGTCTAATTTTTCTCCCCGTGTTAAGTCTGATTTATAATAGTTTGCTTGCATTAGACGTTGCTAGCCACTCTGCTCTGATTTTCAGCTGAGCGGGTGAGTTGCTTTCCAGCAGCTCAGGCGCAGGTGCTGAAAGGATGTCACTGGCTGGGCAGCTTGAAGAGCTGCTTGGGGACGATGTAAATGGCAGTGCTTTTTACATTTTTTTTCCATACCCTGCTGACCTGATGGTGGCCGTGCCCTGGAGTCAACTCCAGTGACAGCTGACCCTGCGGCTGTAACAAGTACACGCTGACCACGCTCTGGGTCAAGCTGCCGGCTGTTGGCTCTGCTCGCTGCAGCCTCACGGAAACCTTCTCTGCCTGAAAATAAGAGCGAGAGGAGAGTTTGTTTGATGTATGGTGCAGCTTCGTGATGGGCTTGAGGTGATTGAGGACACTTCTGCTCCCTTGTCAGCTGCAGCTGGGCAGCCCCAAAGCTGCTGACCACCAAAAATTAAAAGAAGCTTTCAGTCGGGTCAGTGAGCCAGCACAGCAGAGATGGGAAACGTGGGTGGAGGAAGAGGGAGACCAAGAGCTGTTTGGGCAGCAAATACTGCGCAGGAGCTAATCATGAAACCCTGGGGATAGCTTATGGCATGGCTGCTGTGGGAAACATAAGCAGGTAGATGTAGCTCTGCCCATAGGAGTGTGCATTGCTGTAAAGGGGGCAGGAGTAGGGTAAGTAGCAGAGTTTTCCTTCACCTTGAAGAGAAAGCCGAACGCTCTCCCTCAGCTTGCAAGAACTGTGCAGGACATTGTGCTAAAAGGGAGGTAAAACACGAATGCAGAGATGTGAGCAGGTGAACCCCGTACAGTGTAAACAGAACAGTTGGACCCAACGGAAGGGTCACAGTCTGGTCCCTTACATTTAATCTCCTGTAGATTGAGACAGCTTGATAATCAACATGTTGTGCAATACTTCAATTTCCGTATTTTTCCAACCGAAAACAAATAGTCCTTGTTCGGTTAGACCATGTAATACTGGCAAGTTATTGTTAACCCATGGCCCTTCGTCTTAATGAAGCATAGTCTAAACAGAAAGGCTTTTGTTATAGTAAGAGGGGGGGAAAAAAGCGGTGATAGTTATTGCATGTTACTGCGCAAGACGTAAAGTAAGACTAAAATCCCCTGGAGAGACCCAGAAAGAGAAGCACTGGGCACGTCTCAGGGCTGAGCCTTTGTGCTTGCGTGTGAGGAGTCTAACGAGGAGTGGGTGAGATTGTGAACTGCACATGTTTGTGTGCACCACATTTTCAACGGTGAGTGGGAATAGAAGGTTTCTGCTTCCAATTACAAGAGGTAATGGTCTGTTCAAAACAAGAAGAAGTTTTGCAGCTCAGACATTTAATAGGCGCAGGTCAGTAAAAATATTTGTGCTGTTTACCGTAGGAAGCTGGTAACAGTGGAGGAGACTGTTAGTAACTTATGCTGTGTAATCGTGAGCTCAGGTAACATGACCATCAAACCTGTTTGAGTGTTCGTCTGACATGGGGTTGTGGCTGCTTAGAAAAATAATGCATAATGCAAATGAGCTTCTTTTAATAGCACAGAACACTAGGGCAAAAGAGAAACACAAGAGTTCAACTCTTGGTGCATCTTGAGCTTCTCTAGGTGTTTCTCCGAGGTGGTATTTTTGTTGTGTTTTAACCTCTTTTGCTGTGCCTGCTTTCTGTTACTCTTTTAGCCTGGACGAAGCCTGTGAGCTGAGCTGTTTGCTTTTCTTTGACCCAGAGCCAGATGGTGATTAACTCACACAGTGAATTTAATCGGTGCTCTGGGAGTTTCTACTTTTAGACAGGCTTCTCTCCATTGCAGTTTCAATCTGGCATGAATCTTCAAAACTCAGCTTTTACAGTAGTCTTTCTAATTATTTTATATCAAACAGCAGCAGAAGACATAGTAGTGGAATGTGTTGGCTGTAAGCTTGCATGTATTCATGCATGCTGTTAGCGTGTGACGTCGAGGGAGGAGAGTGGGCATCTGTCGTGGACTTTTCTTGTTGCAGTACGGGTTCAGCCCTGACTCTGGCTTAACTTCTTCTCTCTTCTAGTACATCACTCGCCTGCCAAAGAACCAGCACATCTGAATGCATTTCCCGAGCACCCATCCTCCCTGAATTACCTGAGACCCAAGAGGCAGAGACCTCAGATGCTGAATCTGAGCGGTACCGAGATGTCTGGGGTACTCAGACCGAGGCCAGCAGGTCTAGACAGCCCGTCGAGCAACCGCTATGCTGGAGACTGGAGTAGTTGTGGGGAGAACTACTTCTTAAACCCAAAAGACTGCCTGAGTGAAGCAGACTACGATGACGTCCCTTCGGAAGACACAGAGAGCGGGGACGACAGCAGCAAAGCCGAGGAGTCGGATGCCCCGGTAAGACACCCGCAGCCCATCCCCAGAGAGCACACGTTTCAGAGCTATTTGACAATGCAAGCAATAGACTCCGCGGTGGATCACAGAGCGAACCTCAAAGACCTGCAGGAAAGTATTGATACTCTGATAGGAAACCTGGAAAGGGAACTCAACAAAAACAAGCTAAATATGAGTTACTAAATCCTGTCCTGCATGACGCCTCCTCCTAGTGCCTCCGTGCCCCGCACCGGGCTTCCCACAGTCATGTGAGGAGTGATGGTGCCCTTGAATGCCTTGTGGTAAGGCCACGGCCCACCTTGCGTTAACAAATTTTAAGCCATTCCGTTACATTTCTGCCTTTTTGTTAGAAGGTGTTGGCCTGATTCTGGTGTTGGAGACAACCTTAGAGACCGAGAGGTGATTCCACATAGTGGTGTTTCTCCCTAAAAATACTATGCACTTAGGTGGTCTGGGCAATACCTGGCAGAAGATAAAGCAGCATCTCTGCTGTTGGCGGCAGCGGAACTCCTCATTCCTGAAACCCTAGCTCCGGTACAGATGTTCCTCTCAGAAGAGGATGAACGCTGCTTGGCCTGAGTTTTGCAGCATGGACTTCAGATAGACTCATTTTACTATATATGCAATGGCTGCTATGAAAAATGCTTTTTATATATATATATAAAATATTTATATATAAAGTTTTAATTGTACAAATATTAATGTATTCCTGTATTAACACTTTTCAATAATTATTTAAACAAGCAAAAATTAAATATTTTTCTAACCTTGTTTGTATATATCTATGTATAAATGTGCATGTGTCTGTAGCCACCTTTGGAAAGGAGAGGTCTCAGAATTACGAGATGTCCCCGTTTCTAGGAAGACGTGTTCGGTGATGCCGGGATGAAGTTACCCCTTGGGTAACACAGCGTTTGATTTATGCACAGAAACATGGCCAGAGAGAAGGCAGGGTGAATGATTAATATAAATGACCTTGTGTGTTGCAGGGGCATCGGTTTGCAGGTGTTGACTATTAACTCTCTCTCACACCCCCACCACTGTTTCTATTTTTTTTTCCTTCTTTTTTTGTTGCTTTTTCCTCCGTGGTTTTTTTTGTATATAAAGAAGGTCTGGAAGGTATTTACTTTTCAAAAAATACTTCTGGTTTGTCGTTTTAACCTGTTACTTTATTCTTGACGTTTCAATAATTTTCTTTTTTCTCTCCAGAGTTTCATGTTTTTTTGTTGAGGTACCTTTGTCTGGCTGCTGGTAGTTAGATGTGTTTGAGCCCTCTCTGAAGGGCTGTGGCTCTGGAGATGCAAGACTCAAATTCTGCACAAAGGCAGTTATTTTTTTCTGAGTCTTTTTTTTTTTTCCTTCTAAATTAATCTCCCAGAAATGGAAACCTGAGTTGTTACATGAGGTTGAATGGGTTGAGTGATGTTATTCCTGGGGAGTTTGGGTAGGATTGCAGTTCACTGTGACCTTATTAGGTTCAGCTATCACTATCTTCTCAGATGATCTTTTATCTTTATCACATTTATGGTGAGCAATTAAACATTTCATGTTAAGGAAACACACTCTTGGTTTAATTAAAATCGCATACAGATGTTTTGATAGTCCCTCTAACCGAAAGGAGATACGGAGTCATTCCTTGTCCTTCACAGGTCACCCCCCCGTGAGGAAGGGGGGATTTGGGCAGGTGGGGGCGAGAGGGTTATGTGTTTTGAGAGGTCAAACACCAAGTCGCTGTCAGCTGGCAGGGTAGAACTTAATTCTCTTCATCTCTTCGGTACAATGTTGGCGTCCCGCCATGGCTTTCCATTCACTCTGTGGGTAAGCGCTTTTCTGCTAACCCGTACTTCCTTATATTGCTTAATTGAAGAGTTATTTATTTGCAGTAGCAAGGGATTAAGAATTGCTATGGCAAACTTCACCCCTGTTTTCTAAGGAGTTATTTTAGCATGGTTTCAAATGGCTTATTCAATCCCATTAATTTATTTTTTGTAAGTGTTAAAAGATGCAAAACAATTATTGCAATATAATGATAATGTATGAAAATGTAAATTTAACCTGAAGCATTTATCAATAAATCGATGTATTTTTTTAAACTTTTATACCTACAGAATGTGCATACTTTTTAAACTATAAATTTAAGTTCTAAATAAAATTTGAATTAAGAACAAAATTTGACTAAGCCTAGTTGGTGATTATTTAAACCTGTCTAAGCTGATGCCATCCACTTGCACTGGCTGCACATGTGAATTAATTCCATAAAGACACTTAGCTTTTCAAAAGATGTTTTGTTCTGTTGTCATTTCTAGATTGACCCAGAATTTCAGTTACATAATTAAAAAGAAAACCAAACCACTACTCAGTTTAAATCCAAAAGGAATAATATTCTAAGGAAGTTGTCAAACCAGTGTTGTGGCAGTGTTTCTTCTTCTTCTGTTGCAGAATGCTGATGCTTTTGAACGTAGCCTGGCTTCAGCACTGGGTGTGTAGATGTATTAGCGCCAGTTGAAAGGTGTTTGCATTTAAAGTTATTTGATAAATGATATATGAAGTTTTCATTGTCTGTAATAATCTAGATGATGGAAGTGAGCACCTTTTGAATAAGTGTAAGCTTTTTCTACAGGAGGGTTCTGTAACTCAGTGCAGCAGTGCGCTGCTCTGTCAACTTTGATATTTTAACCTTACAACAGGGGAAATTAATGACTTGATAAACTATTAATGTTAATCTAATTAGTTAATTAAAATATAGTAAAGTATTGGTATTATTCAAATGAAACATTTGCTGTTAATCTAGTTATAACAACTTGGGGAACACATTTTGTATCTTAGAAATCCTCTTTTAATGAGACATTTCCCAAGTGGTATTTTTGTTATATGTTGTCCCTTACATATATTCTTAGATATTACTATATTTCGTATAGTTATTTATATGATCTGGTCAAGCTGCATCCTTCTTATGATTGTTACAGATTCTTAAGGAACAGGATAGAGTTAATTTCCTTCCCAGTAGCTGGCACAGTGCTGTGTTTTGGATGTAGGATGAGAACAATGTTGATAACACACCGATGTTTTAGTTGTTGCTACGCGGTGCTTACACTAGCCAAGGACTTTTCAGCTCCCCATGCTCTACCGACTGAGAAGGCTGGAGGTGCACAAGAAGCTGGGAGGGGGCACAGCCAGGACAGCTGACCCCAACTGGCCAGAGGGACATTCCATACCATGGGACGTCATGCTCAGTACAGAAACTGGGAAAACTGGCCGGGGGGGGCCGCTGCTCGGGGACTGGCTGGGCATCGGTCGGCGGGTGATGAGCAATTGCACTGTGCATCACTTGCTTTGTATATTCTTTTATCAGTATTATTATTATTTTCCCTTCCTTTTCTGTCCTATTAAACTGTCTTTATCTCAATCCACGAATCTTACTTTCCCCCCCCCCCCAATTCTCTCCCCCATCCCACTGGGGGGGTGAGTGAGCAAACGGCTGTGTGGTGTTTAGCTGCCTGCCGGGTTAAACCACGACAATGTCGTCCCTTATATATATTCTAGTAGATATTATTATCTTTCGTATAATTATTTATATAATCTGGTCAAGCTGCATCCTTCTTACATTTGTTACAGATTCTTAAGGAACAGGATTAGTGTGGGAATTACCTTAATCTGGAAACACTAAATTGGGAGATTAAAACCACCTGCTTCTACCAAAGTAGTAGTGAACATTTTTTTTAATACAAAAGAGCAGCCGCAGGCTGCGTGTGGTTTGCAGGGTAGAGCTCCTGTCAAACCCCGTGGGCACAGCCAGGAACTTCTCTTACCGTACTAACCCCTGTTGCTGTCTGCTTGGTGTAACTCAGTTTGACGTCAGGAGCAGCTCCTGTTCTGCGGGGGCTCTTGCCGCTGCTAGAAGAGGTTAAAAGCGGAGGGCAGAGCCTGCGGTTGAGTTCAGAGAGCAGATGTCTTTGGAGTGTGTGGGCTTCCTTCAGGTGCGACCTCCGCTTCCCAGGTAAAGAAAATGGATGCAGATGCTCTTACAGAAACAGTCCTAAGACTTGCACCAACATCGCATACAAATAGTTATACGCGAGTATGGGCCAGTGATGGCCGCGTGCTGGGCTGGGTAGCAACCAAGAATCGTAGTTTGTAGTCCCCAGGGAAAAGCAGCAACGCATCTGTAGGTCTGTGCAACTCTTTGCTGCCAAGTGTTAAGGATGTAATACGCTGAGGTGAGTTCAGGAATGGACTAGGCCCATTCGTAGAGTTTTAATCCATTGCTGTTTGTTTAAACAGGATTGTCCAAATGCCGCTTGGGCTGTGCGGCTGATCCAGCTGACGCTGAATCGCTTCTCTCCCTTTTTCAGCTTCCCCAAGTGGCTTATTACAGGAGCGTGCAAGAGATGGGTAGGGATGGTGTGGAGTAGAGGGGGTGGCAGCATGACCTCGGCCTGGCTTAAGCCTCAGAAACTTCAGATCTTTTAGATCTGTCTTTCCCAAATGTGTAACGTATGTGTGTTTATTAATGCACCAGGCAAAAATGTAGCTGCAGCTATTCAGACATGTTCTAAAAATAGAGGGAAACATCCCCAACAGAAGTAGATATTCAGGATTTTTACAGAATAAATCTATAAATCTGATAAGCCAGAGAGACATCTGGTATTTCTGATGCCAGATCTTAACCCCTTCACCTTCCTCCCCGTCCCGAGGTACCGGGTTTTCCTAACAGTAAAAATGTCTTTTGATACAAGAAGTCTTTATCTCGAATTCTGGGGCTAGCAACAGTTGAAAGACGGTTATTTGGGGTGGGGGGAGGACTGGTGTTACATTTTAACTATGATGCATTTGCTTTAAAATGTCATCCTACACAATGGATTAACTGTTTTCATTCTGTTTGACTTTTTTTAGAGCCATGCAGGAAACCCTATAATTCGTCTTGACAACAAAATTTGCTAGGCAAAATTAACCTGTGGAACAGTCTGCCATGAGATAATGCAAAGCCGACCCTACAGGTATTTGGACCTCTAGGATTGCATTAGAGAGGATAAAAGATCGTGATGGGATGTATAATCTCATGTCTCTGGTGTTATTCGGGAGCAGAGATGAGGAGGAAAATGGCTTTCAGGAAGGCTACCCCCTTTCCGTTGGGGGATTCCTGCAGCTCCCCAGACTGCTTTGCCCTAGGGAGGAAGGGGGGCTGATCAGCAGAGCCCTGATCCGCTGCCTCCTTGTCCTCACCGTTAGGAAAACCCGTCTATCTTCCGGAATACTTTCTTAATCAAAACTCTCAAGAGTGCCTCTGTGGTGGGGAACAAGGCTCACGTTGAGGCCGCCGCCTCTTCTGGGTTGTAGTGACAGGGCTACAGTGGAGGGGAGATGGTTGGGCTTTCCAGGTAAGCCATGACCATAAGGTTGGCTTTAATGTATACGTAGTTTGCAGCCCTGTGAATCAAAAAATCTGTGGAAGATGGTCTGAGGTGGTGTTCTAACGAAGTCCAGGCCTGATAACAGAGCTGAGCTTTTTTAATTACTTGGTTGTGGGATATTTACATATCTGTATGGAGCAGGCTGTTAGTTAAATATTGATTTAGCAGAGGAGCTGTGCTCTCTTCCTTTTTGAGCTCTGACTGCAAACACCGTGCTGCTGCAGGTGGTAGAGACGTGCTTGTTGAGTTTTCCTTGGTTTTAATTTAGAGGTAGTTTAATACGAGGGGCAAGGAACATTACTATAATATTTAAACTTCATACTAACAAACAAAATACTATTTTTCAAACCAAGTCCTATCTAGTGGCACCAAACCTCTCTTAAATCTGACCAAAGTTCAATCAGTGTGGTAAAAGTACGTGATGGGGAGATCCTGGCTGTAGAAAACTGAAGGGGCATGTTTTTAACCCTGCCTAAAACCAATTTGCAATGTTTTATTTCAGGACACAGGAGGCTCACGCTGCTCCTGTTTCGTATTTGGCTACGCTTTACTCTGACGAAGCAGAGCACCGGGGCCGGCTATCGCTTGTCAGCCGAAGGTCCTCTCTGCAAATCCCCCGTGTGTCAGTCGCCTTTTGTGCTTTAGTGTCTACTGTGACCATATGGACATTTGTTTGACAGGAGTCTGTGACCCTCAAACAGTTTGGTGAGTCATGGAAAGAGTGAACTCACCCGTATAGAGTTTAATCTGTCCTCCTCTGATAGATTTAATTTCCGCTTGACAGGCTCTGCTCAGTTACATGGTGTCTGACCTGGCTATTGAAACCGAGCAACCAGCAGAACACCGCTTACAAAAGAGTCGTCTCTGTGGGTGGAGGACGAACATTAATATTCATGAGCTGTTACTCATTTATGCTGGTAAATATTAAAACTTCTGTATAACACCGTTCGATCTCTCTCAAGAATAATTGTCCTTTGACAGAAATGCACGCAGCCAAGCCACAGTGTGCTTGGTAAAAGCTGTTTGTTCTAAATAATGCTGGTTTCTTCGAGGGAACAATATATTTTAATGGCTTTGGTCTTCTGTTTGTAAGCATTTTCCAGGCTTAAGTAACGATCATTTTCTAATCTGATGATGGCAAGTAGAAGTGGTTCAGCCTGCAAAGTTTGAAGGGTTTATGAATAGTGTGGTCAGATCTATGCTTTTGGTTCAGCAGCCCCTGTTTAGTAATTTATGTGGTCCTCCCTTAGTGTATCAACGTATGGATTCAGCAGAGGTGCAAGGGGCTTCCCTATCATTTAAGTGTAGTAAGTAATACATAGAAGACTTTATAGCATGGTGAATATTTGTTGTGGCTGCATTTAAGGGAACAGAACCAGGTTGCTGTTGTTGAGGGAGCACTGATGTTGACTATTCCCTGCGTAAGCGGTAGCATTATACATTGCCTTTTGAGCGTTGCGGCAATCTTCTTGGGATAGATCCTCTTGTAGCAGTGATGGCCACCTCTCTTCCCTGCTGTAATCCAGGTGACCGTACGTGCTATTTGGGGAAACAATTGCTTGTGGAAGTTGTGAGTAAAGCTAGCTAACGATGAAATAATCTTCAGTGTAAAAAATACCTTTGTTCCTATGCTTCGTGAACTAAAATGGCTCATTGATTTATAAGAGCAATTCGGGGTCTGGTTTTGATCTTTAAATCCCTTAGGTGAGAGTGGAGCCTTTGCATGAGGAATTGTTCCTTCCATCTCCTGTGTTACTGTGATTGTTGTGGTCGTCTGAGGTACCCGTGTGCCTGCGTGCCTTCCCTTCTCCCTTCAACGGCAGCTGGGGGACATGGGGCTGCACAAGTCTCAGGTGAGCGTTCTTCGCTGTGGAGTGCTCTCTGTCACCATATCTACGGAGCAGGAAATGTCCTGGATGTCTCAAAAAAACCCTACTGCTTGTCCCTAAGTTTTCAAGAGGAGTGAATACTTTGACAATGTTGTGGTTTAACCCCAGCCAGCAACTAAGCCCCAGGCAGCCGCTCGCTCACTCCCCCCTCCAGTGGGACGGGGGAGAGAATCGGAAGGGTAAAAGTGAGAAAACTCGTGGGTTGAGATAAAGACAGTTTAATAGGGAAAGCAAAAGCTGCGCACGCAAGCAAAGCAAACCAAGGAATTCATTCACCCCTTCCCACCGGCAGGCAGGTGTTCAGCCATCTCCAGGAGAGCAGGGCTCCATCACGCCTAACGGTGACTTGGGAAGACAAAACACCATCACTCCGAACGTCCCCCCTTTCCTTCCTTCCTCTTCCCCCAGCTTTCTATGCCGAGCATGACGCCATATGGTGTGGGATATCCCTTTGGTCAGTTGGGGTCAGCTGTCCCGGCTGTGTCCCCTCCCAACTCCTTGTGCCCCCCCAGCCTCCTCGCTGGTGGGGTGGGGTGAGAGGCAGAAAAGGCCTTGACTCTGTGTCAGCACTGCTCAGCAATAACGAAAACATCCCTGTGTTATCAACGCTGTTTCCAGCACAAATCCAAAATATAGCCCCATACTAGCTACTATGAAGAAAATTAACTCTATCCCAGTCAAAACCAGCACAGGGGATGAGGGCGGAGATGCTTGCTGGAGCTGAGTAGCAGAATCTGGATGGCCTATGTGAATGTAACTACTGGAGTAGAATGGCTTCCCCTCTGGTGGGAGCAGGTGGATGTAGATTGGAGGGGTGAATACTGGCACGTTGGTTTGACCGGCCGAGTTGTGTTTAAGGTCTTTTACGGCTTATAGAATCCTGACAGACACAGAACTTTGAAAACTATTATTTAAACAGATAGAATATTCATTATAACTGTATTAATGAAAGATAGTGGGAGAAGTGTGCTGAAAACAGTTGTTCTCTAACCACATTGTGAGTAAACAAATGGATAAAATTAATGAAACAATAATCTCTAACTGCAAGATGCTTTATTTCTGAAGCTAAACGCGTTCTGCTGAAATAAAGAGGTCCTGAAATAAAAAGCTCACTGGTTCTAAAGGTGATAATGGGCTCTAATCTGATGAGGAAAGTATTTCTTGTCCGTTTACTAGTCCTAAATCCGTTAGTATCTGCTTCTCCAGGTCCAGGAACACAGTATAGTCTGCATTTTCTTGCTCCTCCATCTCTTGTTTTCTGTAGAGTAGTCATACTCTGAAGGAAAAACACATACCAGGCAATAATGCACTGTTAAGCTTTGAAACCTGTATGCGACCCCAGTGCTTTCCAGTCGATAGTATCAGTGCTATCACAAATTAATGAAAACAGGCATCACTTAAGGCTACATTAACTGAATTGTCATTTCCTTGGTTGATTAGTTGGTATTATTAAACCATTTACCAAAGAATGGATAGGCAAAATCCTTATGTGAATGAAGAATGGAAGGCTGGAGTCTCTCCTCGCTTGAAGGAGCAATATTGATAGGGAAGTTGCCAAAATGTAACTTTTTGAAAGAGCAGCTGATGTAAAAAGAAAAGCAAATTCATAGCTGTTAAATGTCCATAGGCTCTAATGCTCTTGCAGGAGTTTCACTTGACCAAGAGCTGAACTTAGGTGAACTAGGACTACCTTGTCCACTCCTAAGAACTGTAAATATGAAATAAGGAGCTGCTAAGCTATTTTGATTATGTCCATCCTGATTTTTGAAAATACTATGGGAAATCCTGCCTAGCAAAACAGGTGCATTTTGAAGACCCAAAGAAACAAAGTTTTCTTAATTCCAAGTATAACATACTGTTTTCTCTCTCTGTGCCTCCAGCTCCATTTCAATTCTGTTTTGGCTTGAAATTCTTGATACTCTTGAAACTCTTGTTCACAGTACTTCAGGTATTTGACTTCTTTTTCAAAATAATCAAGTACGTTGGCATGCTATTAACACAATGACAAACAAGGGTCATTACACGCCCAAAGACACGGAATTATTGCTGATGATCTGAACGGTATTATTAGTTTATCTATATTGGGAATGTAGATATCTCTATTTATCCAAATAATTTGCAGCAAAACAATACAAAGATGTGGATTGGAACCAATTGATTTGGGATACAAATGTGCATGGGGTTAAATAATTTCTATTACACTGACTCGGAGTAGATCATCCTTCAGGAACCTGCAGTGAAATAACTAAACCAGTTTTAGGTTAGTGATTTCACTAAGTCAGTCCAAATCCTCACTGACCCAACTTCAGGCACAAAGAAACCATAAAATACCATACTTCAGTATTACACTATGCATTTATCTGGGATTCTGTGTTTTAGTTTTCATTAGTCTCTTCAACAACCTAGTATTTTTCAGTGAATACTTCAGTTAGAATGAGTGTAATCTAAATATTAGTGACTGCTCCTGGGTTATCATTCTGCACCCTAAATAGTGTAGTTCCAAAACACACGTAATTTGGGCAGAAGCAATGTGTTTCCTCACGTTAGAGGACTTAGCTCCTACCTTGCTTTGGAGAAGTTACTTTTACTAAAACAAGGCTGCTGACCTGGTGTTATATTGCTACATACTGTAGCTCTGTGCACAGCAAACCTTTATGGGATGTTTATAAACTATTTAAGTGCATACATTAACTTAAAACTGGGATAGGACGGGATGAAAATTTTGTGATGTAAAAATAACAGACTAGGTAGCAGGCAAGACTGCTAGACTGGATGAGATGAAAACACTAGCCTGATCTTTGGCTGGGAGGTGAGGGAAAAGAACAACTGCAAATGATGTGGAAAGAAAGAGAAATTAAAACTGTTTCCATTGTTCCCATGGCTCTTTGGTGCAGACAGTCCTTATTTCAAAAGAGAATGAATGAGCGGTAATGTTAGTAACAGTTTGCAAAATGTGCTTTAACTAAGCTAGAACCAGATATTAAGATGTATGTATATCGAAGTACCAAATTTACAGGAAAAAAATTGATGCAAATGCCGATAAGAAGGTGTAAAGAAAGAGAAATTCAGTGTATTTACATTACTGTGCCCTATACAGCGTTGTTTTAATGCATGAAAACAGGTGTCATTTTATGCATGTGGCAAAAAAATGCTGAACTCTTTACTGTGTTTTCATGTAGCCAGGTTGGAGCAGTGGAATTCTGCCAACTGTCGCTCAGGTTTCCTTTAGGTGCCTCCTATCTGAGCTCTGTACAAAGCCAGCTTTGCTACGGGTGATCTTTGGAGAATATGGCCACACTGATCTCAGATTAATTGCCATCCATTTGAAGGCAAGTGTTTCCAGGCAGGCCTGTTTCTGTGTTGGAGTTTTCAGGATAAAGTGTCTCAGATTAATAAAAATTCTTACCAACCTCATTCCTCGAAGGGTGACTTAGTGTCTGACAGATTTCCAAAACATGCAGTACTCCAAGATCATCAGAAACAGCTAAAAAATGCTGCTTTGCTGAAAGATATGTGACAAAAACCATACAAACAATCTAAATTCCAACAGTAATACATAACTCCACCCAAACGCAAGCTACAGAGGGTTCATTTTTGTTGTGGTCTTTTTGGTTTGTTGTTCACTGCAGCAAAAAGGCAGGCTTATTGCCCTCTTATTTTCTTAACAAATGAAATTCCCTTTGAAGTTTATACTTTTTCGAACTCTTTTTTTTTTTTATTAAATGTTTTCAGTTGCTTTATGCTGTGGTAGTACACTTAGAACTGATGTATGCATTTTTGTATATACAGTGCAGTGTTAAATTAGTGGAAGTATGTACTTATCTATTATATAAGATCATCTGTAACAAGATTAACGTGCCTTGGAGTCATGGGCCATTTTGCAAACAGGGTGGCACAGTAAAGTGCAATCACCATCAACATACGTGAGGCAATCCAGGGGCTGATGAAAGTGATCATTGATTCGGAGATGTTCTGGAAATGAGATGGCTCATGAGTTTTCCTCAGTAAGTCCCAAATATCTATATTTCCATCTTCTCTGCCAATGAAGAAAACTCCTGGTCTCGTTAAGGACCATTGTCCCGCAGTGTATCTTCCTGCAGAGCAGCTTGACTGAAGGATCGGTCCATTCTTAATTTTTTTTTTTAAAACAAATAAAAGATAGACCCAACAATCAAACAGTACTATCCATTCACTACTTCAAATCTCCTACCATTTAAGAACATTCACAATCTAAATGATCCTATTACAAAAATTATATCAATGGCAAAATTGGTATCACCTTCTGCAGATAAAGAGGAGAATTGTAGGGAAGAAAAAAACCTGATATCTCACTTCCAGTCTAATAAGGTAATCTGTCTATCTGCTGTTAAAATCTGTGGTCTTTAAATTTTGCCAGGTGCAGCTAACCTGGGTTCCTACGTGAGAGGAACTGTAAAAAAAAAACCCCACGTTTCTTTGTCTTCAGATGATGAAAAGACTGCATCCTAAATATTAGTTCTTCAGATCTGTTTAGCACACATTGCCTTTATTCTTTGGTTTCCCTAGCAGCAGAAACAATTTGTTGAGAAGCTACAGTTTTTACAAGGTTGGTCAGGTCACAAGGAAGAAGGTCACTTCATTTTTTCTGTAAAAGGCAAGTTTACAAAGCTATTTCTAAAATAGTTTTCTGATGTCAAGAAAAAGGAAAAGCTGCTCTTATACCCAATTTATTTCTAAACTATGAAGCTTTGTGACTTACAAACATTTCTGAAAATACAGATTCTGAGGTTATAGTTCTGTCTTGTATAGCTATCAATTCTGTTACAGCTGTGTTAAAGTAACTTACTGTAACCCCTTCTTTCCAAATGGCAAAATTCCGGCCTCCAACGCTTAGAACGATGTCTTTAAAAAACGGAGATCTCTGCAGAGTGTTGATAGTTTCAGTGTGAATGGTGTATTTCTGAGTGTGCTTCTGACCTAACGGAACGATAAAAGGCAGTTGCTTGTAACTAGTGCTTTAGTGATTGTCTTCACAATGGGAGTTACGCAGGGGGAAACAGGAGTGCAGGATCCAGCACAGGCTTCAAAGATACTAGCTTCATATGTTTTGGGCACAAGCTATAGGAATTGGAATTGCCGCAAATCTAGTTACTGTGAAGCATGACTTCCATGACTTGTGCCAACAGGTACATAGCGATGCACCTGTGATACTGGAGAGGGCTTCTGCTATTCTGTCATGGTAGCTAAACTGCATACACTTTTGAGGCTGTACTGCTGAATACAGTGTCATCAGTGTCATCAGTGAGAGAGACTGTTATAGCAGATGAGCAAGAACCTTAAAAAGACAGAGTATAGGTGCAAATATTTTAAAGTTAGCAATGTATTAAGGTTTAAACAGGTATTGAGAAACTTGTACTTACTAACTGGTTTTGCCGAGTCACTATCAATTTCCATTTTCCAGTTGGAATAAACAATTTCTCCATCCTGTGATGCCAGAAAAATCAAGTAAATGCATTTAATATTAAATAAGTTCTGAGTAAATTAAACGAAAGTTTGCAGCCAATGACTGAAAAAACACTAAAATTTTGGATCACCATTTTTCAGTTATGTATTGCCAAAACAGCTTTACTTACCATGATGTATGTAGGTAGTCCTTCCTGCAGAATTAGGTGCTCGATTTTTACCGTTCATGCTTTGCTCCAGTATTTGGGGAAAAGGTGACCAGAAACAAAAAGGTAGCTAGAAGCCAAATTTTCATTTCCACATGAACTCAAAACTGGGAAAGATTTTGGAATTTTAGATACGTAGGGTAGGTAGAGGGCTATGAATAGCTGGCACTTCCTAAAGTGGAAATAAGTTGTGGGGGAAATTGTAGTATAAACATTTTCACCTGACATTTGGGGAAACACTAAAAAAGTATTACTAATCTTATGGGTTCTGGAATAAGGAAATACTGTTTGGTTCCTGATGGCAGGTAGTTAAGTTCAACATATTTTGGAAATGTCTTCTAATTCTGCCCTTCGAGTAAGGGTTCATAGTCTACCAAATATTGGGGTTTTTATTTTAAGCATGTAGCTAAATGCATTAAAATGGGAGTAAAATGTGGCATGTCCAGAAAGATCTTTTTAGTTAACACCTGAAGAAAACATGCAAGTCCATACATTTGTGAAAACTCTATTATTTAATTGTTCAGTCTTTTGGATATCTTGGATTAACATTTTCATTAGTAATCTATTATTTTCACTTACTTCAGTTCCAGCAAAAAAGTCGGTGGAGATATTCTCTAGCACTTTCAGGTTTTTGCTTGAAGGAGTACTCATGTCTGTATATGGGTTGTCTTTGGCAGGTACTTCTAGTGTGTCCAGAGATTGCACCTTCTCTGGGAAACAGTACAGATACATCTATTTATTATACACTGGAATTTATCAGACCAAGCAAATCCTTTGTCTTAAAAAGGTAGTTCATGGATACGGAGAATTTCAAGAGGAGAGATGAAGAAAGACTGCTAAATAAAGCAGCAGTTTTGCAGGTTAACTTTCCTGGTGGAATCTCCTCGTTGCTGCAGCTGTGCTGAAGTCGGTGCTTCCCGTACCCAGACAACTACTTAGGGTAGCACCATTCTGTTCTTCACCAGTTTTACACAGCATCTCCCATCTCCGTGGGAACTGCCCTTACGCATCCCCCTGAGCTACTGCAACCAGGAGCTAACATTTCTGCTCCAGGGAATGGCACAACCTGCCTCCTGCAGTCTGTGGTGTGACAGCGTACACTGGAGCAGCTACACCACAGCAGCTCAACTGCCAGAAAGGCATTTTCTGGCATGGTTTGCGGTCACTCTCTCGGGTAGTCCAACTCTTGGGCTACCTGTGTGTCAGCTTGCCGACTTTACAGAGGGGTTAGTACTGTGTCCCTGCCACAAAGCACCATAATAAGAACTGATCTACTCCAGAACGTGAAGAGCTAACTTCACGTTCTGTAGTGAAGAGCGACGCCTCTATCCAAAGCACTACAGAAATACCTACAATATATACTGTTACTCCAGGATTATTTCTCTAAAAATAGTATCCTGTAAGGGCTGAAAAGGACATACTGCTTCAGGGATAAAGAGACTGGGTGGTGGACTTGCATGGGCTATTAAGTGAAATCTGGCAGTTACTGCGGATACGGAACTGCTCTTTTTGTATTCAGTACATGTACATATCTTTGTAGTCAATACATGTATGTTGCACTTTGAATACCTGTATATTTATGAAACCTTTTTCCCCAGATGCATTTAGCTATACAACATTTTGTTGCTCAGCTTTCATGATGTATATACTGAAATACAAGCTTATTAAAAACATTTTCCCCAATAAGGTGTAAAAACAAATATTACCTGAGGTTTTGTAATGATAATGCAGTTCCTTTAAACTAATTCTGACGGGATTGTACTCTGTGGTGGTATCACTTTTGTGCAGGTTTATCTGTTCAGAAAAAATGCATTTGCTAACTCATTTTGTGAGATCTCTGAGGCGCAATACTAAATGTCTTTCTGCTGTAATGGAACAGGTCTTTTCAGTTTGCAGTGTGTTTGTAATACTCCATGAACGGTATTTGCTGCCTCACGTGCAAGCACAGAGAAAATGCAAACCTGTGGTTTCTCTTGTGTTACCTTTTCCCTGTAAGGATTTTGCCACGTTTCTAGCAAAAAACCCAGCTCCAGTGGTCAGGCTTGTTCAACAACTGTACCAGCTGCAGCTATTCTGAGCAGCACAGATCAGCAGGTCCAAAATTTTTTTTTTTTCCTTTTTACCTAACAGATTATTTTCAGCCTCACTTTTTTCACAAATGGCTACAACCGTTTTTATCAGAGTTACTGTCGGGTTGCCAGTAATTATGGTTCTGTTGACTATGACCATGTTTCACAGTTTGGGACCCACTGAGACAGACCGCATAGCAGGTGAAAAGGCTGACAGAAACATACGCTGTTAATACAACTACTTTTGGATCTACTGCAGTTTTTAAGAAGCAGTCATGCTGTTTCTTGTGAGTTATCTTTACAAAATGTGTTTTATTTAAGTTTCAGAGGAACATTGGTCTTTCATTTCATAATCAGAAGGAAATTCACAAGGAAGACACAATTCTGCAGAAAAATTAAAGAGTTGGGAAGAAAAAGAATACATTCCTATGGAGTTCTGGCCATATCTACAGTTTGGCTTGATCATTCTGTTCTATATTTGTGTACAGTACCTTTATGAGAGGTTTCCAGCAGAGATCTAGATGCTTAAAAGTATCTGGAACATCAGGGGGCATACAAAAAATTTCCTCCTCTTCTACTTTCTCAGATGAAGGTTGTTCAGGAAGTTTGGTGGCTGGAATATCCCAAAATAATATTGAGCTGCAAAATGATTGTATAATATTATTCCCTGTTTTTGTTTCAAAGTCAGATGCCGTTTTCCACACACTTTAAAGCTGGTTTTTTTTTTTTTAGCCTTTCATCTTCAAACTTTACATAGCAATAGAGACTCTGAAAAGCAGACAAATGCTAGATACTTAACTGCTTCTTTTGTAAATGATGGCATATATTCCTTTATTCACCATTTCATCAGTTGTTAACTATACCGAAGCAGCTAGATAGCATTCATACAGTTTGCTTATGGAAACTTACTGGGTGAAGTTACTGGCACTACCTGAGTGAAGTTCCTGGAGGCTGAGAGAACTGGACAGGACCATGTAGCAGGTAATCTAGTAATCCAAATCGAACCTCATTCCCAATTCTTGTGTGTACCAATTTATTTGCTGACATTCAAGGCAAACGGTCCCACTCACTTGAATCTGTCATCCCATTGGAGTTTTCAGCCCTCTGATTGTTCCTATTGCTCTACTCTGGACATTGATTCACAGATTTGATATAGGCAATGATAATTTTCCTCATTGCTGACATCTCTTTCCCTTTTCTAACAGGAGTTGCTCAGGGACCCGTGCTCCTCAAGGATGACATTACAGTGACTTCCCTGCTCTTACTTTAGGTGAATACTTTTAATTTGGAGCCCTGGTGTGTGGGTAGTTTAAATTATTTCTTCCACGTGCATTACTTGCATTACACTGCAAACTTATTAGCAATTGTATTTGCAATCATTCTCCTAACTTAATTCTTTGAAGTTTTCTCTGTATTTGATTAGGGAAAATAACTTTGTATCGTTGCCAAATTTTGCTCTCTCTGACCCTCCTTTTGATGGGAAATACATGATTGAGCCCAGCCATGCAGCCTTAAGCCTTTTTTCATCATGAAAGCTAAGCATTTATTTCCACTTTTTGCATTCTGCCCCCTTGCCAGTCTTTCACACAGGATATTTGGTCATAACCATCATGACTACTTAGTCCACAAAAGAGGAGATTCATTCAGAATAATTTTGCTAGCTAAGTCTCCAAGCTTAAATATAGTTTACAGTATTTCTGTGGCCTCAAAATCTTTAACAGCTTTTTGTGCAAGTCACATAATCAATGTAAGTGTGGGGGTGTGGCTCTCCAGGCCAATGCATGTGTGATCAACACTCTTCTTAAGATATACACAGAATATAAACGCATGCATGTGAGGTTTTTCAGTTAATGAACTCTTAATGCCGTTACTGTAAAGGGCTTAACTGGCCAAGAACTTGATGTGCTTGTCTTCTGCATACAGAATTTCAGCTATTCAGGATAGGCTGATAGGAATCCAGAAGTGTGCTAGTTAAATCATGGAGCATGCTCCATAAAGCTTTCCAAAGGAAACTGGAAGATATCTTGTAGAGCATGTATTGTATATACCAGTCAGGGGAGCAGGTTACAAGCTGCACGCAAATTTCAGCTCTGTTTTCAAAAGTAGCACCCATTCGGTTGTCCTAAAAACAACAGTAATAATAATTACAGGGGGAGAAAATGATGAGAGACAAAAATTATACTCTGTTAAGTAAGTACTTCAACACATAAAATGGGCTTCTAGAAATTAAGTCACTGTTTCTACTTCAGTAAGGCTTGAAAATCAGGACTTACTAACTTGTAGTTATTAAGTCAAGCTATTTTACAAGTGTACTTCAGGTGAACTGATACCAGCTTTGCCTGCTAAACACCTAAAATTCTAAATTAAGTCAGCAGGATAAATACTTGCTGGTACCACTGCAAGTCAGGCCCTCCTTAGGTTGCCATGTTTGTAACTTTTTTTTATCCAGCTTAACCAAAGAGCAAATCATTGAGAAATTTAACTGAAACAGTTAAATGTAGTGGGAGTGATATCTCTGCCAAGTTTACACCATGGGTCATCTCTCTTAAATTATCACTCACCTAGACCACAATGCGGGATGGTAGTGGTGCCTTCAAATGTTAATTATTAGTAGTTTAGTTTGTGTATGTGGGGTTCTGCAGGTTTTATAGTACTTACCATTTACCAGGCAGTCATTGTCTTATACCACGTTTATTTTAATTTATTCAGAAAAATAAAGGAAAAGTGTCAGGGGGAACAAGTGATTATAGACTACGCCCTGATCAAATATAATTTCCAGTATATGCAAAACATATATATTTTGGCTAAAACTGTACTTATCAACCATGCAGCAAAGTTTCAGCTACACTTTTTTTTTCTTAGGCCAAATCCTACTCTTATTTTCATTCATGAGTTGCCTACCTGGAGTCAAAATGGTAGTCTCACAACCATGCAAAGCTGAATTAGGTTCTGGATATAACTTTGAATACTTTTTCATTGATATGTAATAATAAACTGTTGACTTTAGGAACTGTGCCATAAAAACTGCAATGCTGTGCAAAGGCTGACACACATTCCACGTTTATATAACAAAAAGTATGTCCCAGTACATGTTGCTAAATATTGACAAAGTGATGCCTTTGTCAGTGTTATTTATCAAGCACGGGTTTCCTGTATCTGTTATCCCAGATGAACATGAAAACAGCATTCCGAGCCTAAACCTTGGTAACCCTCCTCTCCCCCCCCCCCCCCAAACAACAAAAACCACAACAGCATTCTCCTATCCAGTCCTTTTCTTCATGTTTTATATCTGGTACCAATTAGTATCCATGGGTACTACTGTAGCATAATTTAATAATGAACAGTTGTATCAGCTTTCTTTTTATGATGTATGTGCACGCTTTTCCTCACTTTTCTGGTAATGTTGCTAAGGACTGCAGTATCTATGAAGTCTTAAAAATTGGTTTTCAAAAATTATTGACATATTAATTTGCATAAACCTTTTAAAGATCTCAGTTTCCTTCCTCTTGACCTGCTTGTCCACTGTCATTATTTTGCATTTGACTACATTTGTGTTTCAGATCAATTTGGGCAACCATTTGCAGTACTTTGATAGTAAATGAGTATCCAATACTCCTGTAATAGTGTTGGACCCTTTAACTACATAGACCCTAAGTACTATGGAGCTTTAAAACCATCCAAGAAAATGTAACTTTTGAGTACGCAAGCAGCACCTAGAAGAATTAAGGTAACTATAATAACACCATTCTTGGGTGCCTAGATATTTAGGTAATTGAAATTATTTCTCTGAATTTTTGGTGGCAGGCTAGATTGCTCATAGTAGAAATTCAACGTATGTTAGATAGGGAAGGCTTATTATAATTTTGAATTATAATTTTCAGTAAAGCTACAGAAATTTTTTTCCAGTATGAGCAGATTCATATCAGATTGAGAACACAGCACAGTTGTAAAGCACAATGAACAGGACAAGTGGCACCAGATTATTTAATATTTAGAAAATGCAGTAAGAAGTAATGAAGGTTATTACAAATAATTGAATCTTTAATATTTTATCTTGAGTTTACACTAGGATTTCTGAGGTAGTAGATTAGGAAAACAATAAGAAGAAAAGTGAATTTTTAAACTCACCTCAAAATAATCTGGCAGCCAATGTATATCTGTTACTGGTTTTTTATGACTATTCTGTATGGAGGACACTGCACAGTATCTCACTAGAGGTGGCTCTGTGCTACTCTGCTGGACTTGCATAAGTGATGGCTAGAAATGTTTTAAAAAGAGATATCTTAGTGTATTTCCAAAATACAATAGTAGACCTGTCAAAGAAAAAAGGTTACTTTACATACTGTTAATGCTTCTTCACACATTTCAGATCAGTTTATAGAGCTTTCTAGGGGTCTGATACCTTCCCTTTGGAAAAAAAACATGGAAAGCATCAAAACAGGCCTTTGGATACGAAGCTCTAAAAGGAATTCCAACATGCCTCCACAGGCACACACACATCCACTTATGTTATTAGTTCCTCCTCTGCTCTTAGGTCTCTCTTCTGCTTATCCCCCTTATAGTCTCCTTCCACTGAAATCTGCTTCTCATCTTCCAAGGTACCTTTTTTCTGTCCATAAACTTCCAGAATCATTTTTAGTATTACATTCAGCAACAAATGCTATATGTATTTGATAGGCTTCACAAGGCAAGAGTTGAGTATATGTCGGTGCCCATTAAAGAACAGTCTTATTGAAGCTTAAGTCTGCACAAAATGCAGTAAAGCTATTAAACTGGACTAATCAGGTAGAAATGACATTGCGATAATGGTTTACTTTATGAACTCATCATGCTTCTTATGCTTTCTAGTCTCTCATTGCAGATTATCTGTGCCTCTGTTTTGAGTCAGGATACCTTCACCCATTTTTTCCCACAGACATATAGATGTACTGCAATATATTTAGAATGGAAGCATTCACCATATTAACAGCTGTTACCTTGATTCCATCAGCAACGGTTTTTGCATTTTGCAGCTTTTCTTCATGTTGAGAAATATCCCACAGCACAACCTACAATGAGAAATGAGTATATTATGAATTCATCCTTTATATTAATACGCCTTTTTTCAAATACAATTCATGGAGGTTTGGGGAAAAACAAGAAATTCACTCTCTGCACTAGAACTTATGAAGTCTTTAAAGTATTGCCTCTTCAGTCTGATGCAATCAGTTGAAAGGCTATGCTTGTCTCAACAAAAAAAAGAGTGTCTTTACAGCTTGACCTATTTATCAGTACTGCAAAGAAGCATTGTACAGTAATGGTTCAGCTATGGAATAACCAGGCATAACTTCAGTACAGGATCAGAGAATTTCTCAGACTCTGTGCCATCTGTCTCGTGACACTATGTGTTGTTATGGATGTTGAGTACATCTCTTCACCCTTATTTTTATACCGTAAGAAAATACAGAAATATCCAATTTTATTCTTAAACAGAGAATTAACACCTGTCCATTGATGCAGCCACCAGCAATGACATTTGGATCACTTGGTCTGAACTGAAAGCAGTAAATGTCTTCAGGACACTCCAACATTAACTAGAAAGAAGAAAAACAAAATAGTTGAGAAATACAGTCACACTGATTGTTTGTTCTCGTTATTTAAACACTTGGCATATTTAAAAGTCCTGATTAAATACCTGAGGGTGGATAGGGTCAAAAAAACTCCAAAAAAGTATTACTGACTGCTGCAGCAATGATTTATCGGAAAGGTTAACTTGCTCTTCATAAGAAAGCCACGCTCTTGCTGACACTGCTATGGTCCCTGATTGAGAGAGAAAACAAATTTTCTCAGAAGAGACAATTCAAGTTTCAACATGCTGTTAATTATTCTAAGTGACTTATATTTATACCTTCTGAATACAGTGCAAAAAAGGAAAAAAAAAAACCAACCCAACCATGTATTTATGTTTTTCTTTTTACAGGTCAACTTTGAGGAAATTATTTTTGTTGCTTAAAATTAAGTTATTTAACAACGAGTCGTAGAACCTAAGCATCAGGATAAAATTCAACTTTTTTGCTACTACTCCTTAATGGTGTAATACTGCACCTGAAATGATGTGACAGGCATATGGCCCTGGCCACCCATCATGAAATCAAATCCTTTGTAGCTGAATTAGTTTCCTACACAGGCTGCGGTGTTGGCTATTAGTATGCTGCGCAGCTAGGACATTTATATAGAACTTAATTGTGCCTTTAAGCCTGGCTGTGTAGAGCAATAATCTACGGCAGGGAGCAGGAGGAGATCTTTAGTATGCCTCGTGATGCTCCCTGGCGCTCAGCAGAGCCACGTCCCATTGTGGCTGTAACATTCCTCACAAGTATTAGGCATGCTACGAGAACCAGCCATGGGGAGAAGAACAATGGTATGCAGAGCCACCAGAAGGACCTGGCACAGTTGCAGCCCCACTTAAATGAGCCTCATAAGGGAGAAATTTCCCTTTACTATGGTCTCCACTTATACATTACTGTGAGGGACTTTGCATGGCCTGTCTGAACTCTACAAAGAATTTGTCTGTCTCATTTTTCACTTCGTCTCAAAGCAGCAATCCAGACAGACATACTAAATCAGTTTTGATTTGTTTTTAAATTTAAAAGCTGATAATTTTATGAAAGATGCATATTTTATAGCTGTCATAAAATACACGTCATTCAAGTCTCAGATCAGTATTTTAACCGCATTACCATAAATGGTTGGATGCCAGCAAATGCAGCTAATAGTTCTGTCCTTGAGATAGCGCAGATCTGTAAATGATTGGTATGCTTTAAGATAAACATCTGGCTTGCCACCAGAACTGCTTTCATCTTCTGCTAGGGCCTTCCAGTCATCAAAAAAAGCATTCATAATTTCATTTTGCTGCAATGCAATTTCCATTCTGTTTTGTGAAAAGAACAGTTAACACTTTCAGTAATCCAGATGTGACTACTCAGGAGTAGAATCACAAATATTTCTGTAAAGAGGCAGCTTTTGTTTTTACACAAAATTATGACCACAGTAGTAAAAAAAAAAAAGAAAGTATTAATTCCTCAGCGATGCATCACTGTAAGGAAACCTTCTTCCATTTAAATATAAATAACTAATTGTACCAAGAATTTAACTCTAGTTCTGTGTGGGTCAAGTACAGTGCAATTGTCCAATTCTTGTGCAAAAAGTGTCAGTAAGCAGGACTTGTCCCATGACTAAGGGCTGTAGGACAGCACCTTTGCTCTTCTGCATAAGCCTCTGCTTGAGTGAACAGTGTTTGAAAGATCAGTTTTGCAGCTTGTTTGAAAAGGTGTATCACTATTAACTTTAACAGTTCTAATATCTATTTAAACCAACATTTATATGGCATAGATTTCATATTAATTTTCATAGAAACAAATATTAAGTTAATATCTGTTAATATTAAAATAATAAGCAAGAGGAAAAAAAAAAACAACAAAAAAAAGGATATAGAAACAAAAGAAGTATCGGTATTTGACCAGACCAGTGGTCCGCTCAAACAAGAGTTCTTGCTTGTATTCTATATTATTTCAGGGAGTCTTTAATGTGGATTGCTGCAGTAATTTTACCTTAAATGCACTGATGTAAGAAATTCTTTCAGCTTCTCAGATGACAGACTCTCTTCTTTCTCTTCATTTGACAACTGTCTAGGAAAATACTGTGTGGCTGCATTTTTTGGATAGGTCCTAACCAATTGGAATAAATTTGAATGCGAGTAAGTGTAGAAACAATTTCAAAGACAGAAACCCATGTAATGTGTAAAATTAAAAGCTAAGTATATTCAGTTTTTCTAAAAACTCTTTGGAAAAGAGTGAAAGAAGAAAGATGCAAACAGAGCATCCAATTCTGTTCTCTTAATCAGTTTGTAACTGAGTAACTCCAGAAGAGTTGAGTTAATTTACATAACTTTAGCTGAGATCAGAAACAGTGCGTAGCTTAACAAATAAGCTGATAAATATTTTCTCACACCTACCATTTTGTCTGAGTACTAGCTTCTCTTACTTTTGGAACCATTTGTACACCCACATCTTTTTCAAGCATTTTAATACTGAAAGTTTTGTCTTGATAGGACGTGCATTCAACGTAACTGTCTTTTACATGTGAAGCGTTCTTATCAGTAAATGTAACTGGTGCACCAAACTTCCTGCGTACTCGAGAAATCATATGCTTAATCTGGAAAAGAGATATTTCTGTAGTTAGCAGAGGAGAAAGTTCTTTGGAAAGTTCGTTCTGTAAAATGGCAGCATTCATATAATTGTAGAATTAGTTCTAGTGATGATTTCTGTGCTGAGTTTACTTATATTTCTGCATTTTGAAATTCTGAAGTGCTCATATAAATAACCTACATATGTAATAGAAGACAGATTTGTATTTCTAAAACAAGAAGTTGCCTTTAGGTAACATTTTGGATTACTGCTAGTAGGATAAGAGAATTACATTTTCTAATTCATTCACTATGAAAACTGCACCTTTAATTAAAGGATTGATTTGCAGGAGGTCTTATGTAATACTGCATTGGACTTCCAAGACCTAACTTTTCAGCCCTTCCCTCTTAGTGCAATTCTCAACTTTGGGTGAGGTATTTCAGCTTCCTTTGCAGTGCCTAGGGAGAAAAAAGTTACCCCGAAGAGGATCCACAAAAATTTGAGTGAGGAGTTTCCTTATAGTGAGAACTAAGAAGGAAGAAGGTATGTGGCTTGAATTCTACCCACAAAGAGAGGTAGGCACTTGATTTCAGGCAGTAGAGAGGTATCGCTTTGTCTTGGATTCATAGCCAGGTACTTTCTCCCAGCACCTCCCACAGAACTGGAAAGGAATGTAGGCTGAGAATACTTCTGAGTGGACCTTGCCAGGAAAGTAGAATACAGAATACTTGAACTGTGAATGTGGGTTAAATTTAGTGACTGTGAATTAGCTTTAGAACAATCGGACATCTTTTTAAGTATAAGCAAGATGTCCAGTTGCTGAGAACTATCAAAACTTAGTCTTCCCTGCGCAGGGATTTAGGTATTGAGTAAAAATCACTGATGGACAGTGAAATTCTTGCAGATGCCCCACACATCACAAGTTAGGTGACAGCTGTGAGTGGATCTACTTTTCAGATGTATAATTTTCTCAGTATAATCTGTAGGTGTAGTTAATCAAATATGTTCTTCTGTAAAGTCAGCTTGTAATACCTGTAGTCAGTAACATTTATTCTGAGGTAGAGAGCCCTTAAAAGCGTTGCATGCTACTTAAATGCCATCCATATAATGAAACAGAGTTCACTGGGCTCCATGGAAACAGAACTAGGTCCTTAGAACATAATTACAATGACTCAACTTGTAATCTGGCCAGATAGTAAATTGAGCAAAAAGTGGCAGAGATGCTAATGACCAAAGATGATCAGGACTTTTGAACTTACAGCTTAAAAAGTAGATATGTCCAATGCAGTCTCACATGCTTTATTTGCAGGATTTAAAGAGAACAGAGTTGTAAAAAAAAAAAGGTTTCTGCAGCACTTTCAGTTTTTGTTAAAAGTTGAGCTATTTCTCTATTTCTCTCTTTTTTTTGTTTTTGTGAAAGACCCCAAGCAAAACTAGGATTGCAACTTTGAGTTTCCTGACTTTTTCTTTTTTAAGGAACTTAAAATAAATTTGGTTTTTTGGTATTTATTTGATTGACTAACATCTGTTGATTCTGACCTTTGTAACAGTGTCTTTAACAGATTCTTCTTCAACTTCCTTTTCGCTGCCAAGAGAAACCCAAGGTTTGTGGACAGGAGGCTTATAAGGATGGATTTCCGGAGTTTCCTCTCTATTTTCTTCTTCTTTGTCGTCGTCTTTTTCTTCTGCAGTTTCTGGAGGCTGTGACATCAAACAGTGAGAAATGGTACTTTTTCAAAAATTCGTTACTGAAATGTAAGTATGAACTAGAAACCCAGTTTTCAGTCTTTATTCACACATTCTTTACTTTTGTCTCAATGCAGTAAGTCTGGCTAGACTGTGCCCCTGGGTACGATTGGGTGAGGTCCCATTCATTCATTTGTGCATTAGAATTTTCCAATAAACATTACATATTTAATATTTAACTACTCAAGAGAGACTGTTGTCTTGAAAGCAAATCACTGTTATATAGTGATTTGCTATATATAGTTATATAAAAAGAATTTGTAGTGATTTTCTACATTAGGCCCTCCTGCCTGGAATTGCAATTTGCTTTTCTATTAATTGTCACTTCTCCTGATACTGGGTGACAAATTCATGTTGAATTATATAATCTACCCATAAACCTCCTCCTATGATGCAATGCACAAGGGGAAATCTATCTATCTAGAGTTATTTAGAACTCAAGAACATTTTAAAGAATGATTTGAAGAATATATATGTACATATTGTGAAATATAAGTATAATATTTCTTTGAAGATGCCCAATATATTATAATCTTTTATTTTTATGGCTTACTTAGAAACCTAAGTAAGATTTCCTCTGCCTCCTGGCAGAGGAAATTAATGCTTATGATAAATATGCAGCATGGGGCTTATACTGGCCCTCTGAAGTAAAATAACAAAAATTTAATTCAGTCTTTCTCAGCATAAAAGATATTTTTACAGTGATACACGTATTTTTCCATGATCAGATTAACCTTTAGAGAAACATTCTGGCATGCCAAGCACATCAGATGCTTACGAATACAATAGCATTCCTGAAGTATATGTTTGAGACAAGATTCTGAAATATTCATGGATAGAACAATGCTGTGATATACTTGGATTTTCTTACCTTCAGAAGGTTCTCCTTGGCTTCCTCAGAAGCAACAAAGTAAAAGTTCTGTCCGTACTGGAACTTTGCATCAAAAACTACCAAGAGTTCTTCCCCTGGATATTCCTATTTTAATTAAAACAATTAGTGGAAAACTGAAAGCAAATAACATACAAAACAGACATTAGCCTGTGACTGGCAAAGCTACCACTAGTGTAGATTCAGTATCTTTAGTTAATCTTGTGGTCTTAACAGAGAATTTCATGTGCTAATTGAAAAGAACGGATGGATTTTATTTTGTAATAAAAATAAGTCTGGGACAAAACTAATCTTTTCATACAGAGAATTAAACAGAAAAGAAACTGTTTTAATGATTCTCAATAAATAGGCCATGAATTAGGGGAAGCCAAAATATGTGAAGCTCTGCCAGTTCACAGAATCAAAACTAATAATATTTACATTACTTTTAGCATATTTTCAATCTGAAGTTAGTGTAAAAAAAAAAAAAAGTGCATGGTGAGCCATGAGAAACTTTGAATTGACAGTGGTCCATGACCTATAGCCTTTGGATATTACAGCATTAGTGTATTTACACAGAGTCAAACAAGGACAGACCTTATCATTAAAAGAATATGTACTCAGAGAGCATGAAGTCTTAAAGTGAGAACGAAATAAGCTACATACTAGGACAACTTTTTTGACAGGGTGGAAATCAGAAATTGTAGCTCTTGTTTTCAGATCCTGAATGATGTCCTCTTTTTTAATAAGTTTGAAACAATTTTCTTCTGTGACATCTTCATCAACTCGGCAATTAAAAATTTCTTGGGTCTTTGTAGTGAAAACTAAAGGAAAGATTTCTGGGTGGCCTATGAAAGAAAAGCAAAATTGCTTGATAAACAAATTCAGAGTGTTGCTTAAACATAAACATATACTTTAATAACTCTGGGTCTTTACCGTTTCCTAGCAGAATGCCTTTGAATCTCTCAGCTTAGTTTTTGGTATGTTGGAAGGCATGGAATACAAATTATATTACATTTTGTTAATCTTGGAAAAGACTCTACCTAACATTTCCTACTTACTGAATATGTTATTCCTAGTATGAGGGTTTTTTTCCCTCTCAATCAACAGGTGATTAAGAGCTTTAGTGAAGAGTCATTAATGGACTGCTTTTAATCCATTAAGGACACAACTGCATGGCTCTGATTTAAGAGAGCCCTTGAATAAATATACTCTAGTCCTTCCCTGTAGAGCAGTGCCATGTTAAGCCAATGTTTAATCTAGATGAGGCTTCAATACCCTCCCAAATAAGGATGCTTTTCTGATTTTGGACTTTTATCTTCCTCTCATCGAGTTCAGAGTGCAGTTGAGTCTATTTCTCACTAAGCGAGTGAGACTAAAGCAAGGTCACTAAGATTCAAGCCAGATATTTATTTTCAGCTTTGCTGGAGAATATATAGCTGTTGTTTTCTACACACTTGACCTCTGTTAGGTTCATTCATGTTAATTCAGAACAAGCTGCTACTTATCCTAGCTCCGGCAGTTACCTTCATTGGTTTTACTGAGGCTGGGTGCAGTTAGGTGACACGTCAACTGTGCTTTGCAAACACTCAATCTGAAGATAATATACAGTGCTTCTTGTTAAGTGTGTGTCAGCTGTATGTACGTAACACTGGTCCTTCCCATATTACATGTTCTGCCTTCCAGCTTACATGACAGCTATAAGTGATTAAGATCACTATAGGCCCAGCTAGTAGAATCCTGCTGCCTAAGAGACTCTCTTCTTCCTTTGCAATACTGCTGTGCTAGCAGACTCATGCTCTCTCAGCTGCCACAGTAAGAGCATTCTTCATGAAGGCCATTATACTTTTGTCTGAGAAGGCTCGCAGATGTTCGCTTTGAATGTTCATCTTTTTGATAAACTGGAAAGTGTAAAAGATTTAGGGACGTGTATACATGGGATTTTTATCTCCTGAAATGGGCTGGCTTTTGTGATAATAGCTGATACTTTCTATCACCTTTGTTTCATTCTCTTTTCTTTGTTTGAGTTATTTAATATTTTATCTTAATTCCCAGCACCTGTGGGTATTTTTCTCTTTGCGTATGCCTTAAATTGAAGTTGATATATCTAAAATTATGATATTGACCAGCTGGCTCAGCACGTTTTGAGAAGCCATCTCTAACCTAAGCCAACAAGGACTGACAAAACGATAAATCCTCCTTAATCTCTATCATTCAGGAAGCTAAATCTCTGCATAAGCCTATCACATAATACATAATGTTTGATGAATCTGACATTTATCCTTTAAAATCTTCCAGTGCTGTTCCTCCACTGCATCCGCTCTGCTGTAGTCATCTGCTAAAATTAATGACATGCGTGATGCTTCTGGTACACCCTGCACTATACCGAGCATGATTTACTTAGCGTTCACTAGTCATTTTGTAGCATACACAATCCATTTGTAGCATGCACAGTCTGTTAGTTCACTTCCTTCACAAGTTGTAGTCAATATTGCATGACTTTCCTTTTTGATATCTCAGCGATTTCCGGGATTTCTGTGTGAATGCTTCCAAAAAATACAAAATCATAGGGATGTTGATTGGGAAAGACCTCTGAAAGTCACCTGGTCCAAACTCACTGTTGGTAACGCCAGACTAAGTCAGGTCTCATTTATCTTCTGGAGTCCCTGTGCTTGCCTTTTTGACCTCTACTTTCTGTAGCTAATGAGGCCAACACCTAGATTCTTCTTTTGCTTATTGATTTGGCTATGAGACCAGGCTCAGAAAAAGTGTTTATTCCAGGGTGATTTGAAACATTTAATCCTTTTGAGGAACTGCAAAAGTTGATCTGCAGGACTTCCAGGTCACCCTAGCGAAGGGCATGAGGCCTCATTAGGATGTCATTAGGAAGCAGACTCAAACCCTAGTACAAACTGCAGCACTACGGATATACTTTACATTTTGATATATTGGAGCAAAAAAATTAGACCTCCTTTTGCAAATTAAATTTCATAGGATAGAAAGAGGATAGAAACCTAGAGCTGTGCACCAAAACAGAATGCAATTTCCATCCTCTGCTGTACACAGCTGGCTCACAGGACAGAATGGACAGGAGAGCAAAGGAACAAGGAATTTGTACATATCACAGTCCTCAGAGTTGGTTACGTGGCTAGTGCAATTAGGAGGGCTAGAACATACAGAAAATTTATAAACATAATTTGCTGATTCTTATGTAATTTTTTTCAGAAGATTATTCCCATGGCTCAAATAAATTAAAGTAAACCCAAACAATTAGATCTTTTTTTTTTTTGATACATCAAAAATCCTAACCAGGAGTAACTGTTGTTTATTCAAGAAGCTCATATGATGTTATTTTTTAAAATGCTGAATCATGCATACAGCCTTGTCCACAAATGCTAATGCTAAAAAAATCCTTTGAAAGAGATGTAGGTTTCAATGTCAAATGAAACAATACAAGCATGCATTAAAGTTAAGCAAAAATACAATAGACATCGCTACAAGAGGGAGCAGAGTAGGACAGATAGTCTAAGTGTATTTTCTTCAATGCTCTATTGCTATAAGTCCAAGTTAAAAACAAAGTAATGATCAGAATTAAAATATGTACATCTTTTAGTCTAAAGGACTAAAATTCTATGTTATAGAATGCTATATTGTAGCAGATTCTATATATAGAATATGTATACAGATTCTATACATATTGGCTATCCTTATAACATAAGGAGCTGATACTGGAATTCTTACTATTATGAACATTTTTATTGAATGCTCTTTTCCAGTAAAAAGTATGTAGCATCTAATCAGAGGCTTCACATTGTTTTTCTAATAGTAAATCGTACTCTCATCATTTGTAACAGTCAACAGCTCTTAGTGCTATGAGAACTTCACAAAGGACCGAGAAGCTCTAAGAGAAGTAAAGAACACTTGCAGGTCTTACGCTAAGGAGATACCATGCGTACAGTTTAAATCCTGCACGGACAATGTCTGCATATAGTAGCATTATTTCCCTGCTTTTAGCAACAGGTTCCCAGCAAGTTTAGGTATTACGGCTCTAACCTTACGTGCCACTAGGTGGAGGTAAAATCATCTCTTACTGACAAAAACAAGTCTCTCTAGGAACACTGAAAATACATTGGTTTTTTTTTTTGAAGTAACACCTTCATCATCTGAGGGATCGTTTATTGTCCATTTTCATTAATTGCAGCTTAGCCATTTCGGTGATGCTAATCAGAGTGCAATGTTCACTTCCACCTGTGTGCTCATAGGATTATATAGGAAGACAAGTGATTTATGATTTCTTTAAAAATTACCTAGTTTGCATATTCCTAGTTTGCCACATTGTTTTAGCTTTTAGCAATAAAAGCTGTACTGTTAAAAGCCAATTAAGAAGATAACCCTTTGGGCTGTTCCTGTAAACCATACATAAATTTTACATTGACAGCAGTTTAAGTTATATCTGAGGAAGAATTGCACAAATCAGGTCAGAAGAAAAATCCAACCAGAAATGTGAAAAAAAACATTAAAAAATTATTTGGTGTTTAAGAAAAAAGAATATATTTCAATTCAAATAATTCCATATTTTAGCTCTTAACTATGGCCACACTTAAAACTGCACTTTTCTTGCACATAAGCCAAAAGAATATCTTGATATTCTTTCAATTAATAGCTTGATATCTTGTCACTTTTAAATGGCAGATTTTTTTTCCCCTACAAAGCAAAAGATGTTAATCAACGTCTATTGATATCTATGATTAAAAAACACAAATGATATGGTAAAATCATCTTATCACCAGATTTAATAATGACTTGACAAAGATCAAAGTTTAAAAAATGATTAAAATATTTCAAGTTTTTCTTTCAATTGCTTAACTATTACTAATTGCAAACATTTTGCACCTTATAATTCTGTTGTGATGCTTTTTATTTCCCTTGATCCCAGTTCCTCTCAACCCAAGATAAAAACACCTTCTACAAACCCATACCTGTTTCAGCGTTCCTTGCTGCACTGCCTGCTACTCAGAGAGTGGTATTGTAATCACTACTGTAATAGCTGCATTTCTTCATAGTTTCTAATTTTTCTCATTCATAAAAAAATCTTTCCTTTTCATTCCCTGGCATTAGTAACACTGATGCTTCAAAATGCTTAAAGTATTCCAAAACTATTACTTTAAAGCCCAGTCATCATAGCACTTACCTATACCAACCATAGAAAGATCAACTTCATCTTTTTTACCTGAAATATAGCGACATGATGTTATCAGTAATTTGTCTTCCTAACAAAGTAACTATGAATATACAGTCCTTCCTTGTTAGGGCAATATTTAAAATCTCTCTCTCTATTTAAAACTAAACTGTGAAGAGCGAACAAAAAGTGATTTCTATTCAGTTCAAATTTAACACAAGAAATGAGTGAAGCCTTTTAAAATAGGTCTGTATCTTAAGGAGATGTTAGCATATTTTGAAACTGTGGAGATTTAAAACTCATTGTTATTTTGAGCAGGTGGTCTGCATAAGAGAGAAGCCATAAGAAATCTGTCATCTCGCGGTGCACGCTGCAGTTTCCATGGTTGAAAACTGCACTGGCTGCTACCTGATAGCACCTGCTTGGGGCAGTTACCATGCAAATCGTGTCATGGGAAGAGGAGGTAAATGGGCAAGGCTCGCTAACGTCAGACAGTAGCAGAACTGGGAGGTGTGCAGGTAGGAGCAGACGTTAGTCCCCTCTGACAGTGGTGAGGTGGGCAGGCTTGCTTTGGGTGGCAGGGTGCTGCAGGAGCTGGGCTTTCTTCAGCTCCTGAGGGAGGGTCTGCAAACCTCACGGCGAGGTAGGACAGGAAGAGATTAGCACTGGTGTGCAGAATATTCTCTGCAGCACAACAGCTATTAATCACCTGGGAGGGAAAAGGTGATTAAAAGGCGAAAACAACTTCAGGAAGGTGGCTGTCATGGCAGAAAAAAAAATTCATGAAACAAACCAAATAAAACCCAAGCAAGAGTACATTCCCACCTTTTCTGAGAACGTGCGTGGATCACTGGAAAAAAATATTTGTATATAGCAAAGGCTTGTTAGCCTTACACTTCATTAACTATACACTTCATAAATGACACAAGTGAGATAGTATTTCAGCACGTCTCAGGAAAAAACGCAATAAAATGCACTGCAAAATTAAATTGTGAGACTTTGGTGTATTTTCAAGCTCTATAATTGCACCTTTACAGTGTGATCCTGAGCACCTGAACTCCTGTTTCTTGGGGGCACCTCTCTCTGCCTGATGCTCTCTCCCTAGGCTGTTAGCTTGTGTGGATCTCCCCACTTTATATATATTAAGCCTCCCAATTTCCCATTCAATACTGTTGTTATGACACCACAAACTATTAAATCTAAACTACCAAGACAAAGCGTAAATATTGCAAGGTAGATTTGTTATGTTCCATATGGGTTACAAAACCATAATCAGAATTGTAGATCTCTGTTATTTATGTAAAATAGCATGTTCTAATTTCTTTCATGTTTACTTAAATGCATGGGCCCAAAATAATTAAGGTAGCTGTCATGTGAGACCAGATTACTGCTTGTTTCATTGCTGCTATGCCTTACATACCAAGCTGTATTCGTTTTCCTTTTGAGGATTCCTTAGCTTTGTTTTCACCTTTCTGTTTCTTTGCTGAGGTTTTTGGACTTTTCAAGGAGGACTTGCCGGATATGAGATTTTCTGACATTTTTTCAGATTTCTCTAGAGAAAGATACATACCATCAATAAACTTTAAACAGACAACGGAATGCGCCATGTATGAGTGAAAATTTGGTCCATGACTTTATGTGGTTTATCATTATAGTAAGATTTTCATATGCAGCCAAAGGTATGTTCCATAATTTTAAATCATAAACTCTATTTTGATACGATATGTAATAGATGGAAATACTTCTGTCCAGGGTGATTAAAGTATGGAAACTGATTATCCAAAACAGTGAAAGGTTAAATTAGGATAGGGGTTTCCCTTACAGAAAGCTAAGGACCTGAGCTACAGTGGGAAGAGCACAGGTGAAAATTCTCCAGTTGTAAATATTTGTCCCAATGTCCTTAAGTGCCAGTCGTTACTCAGCTGCACAAAGCATTTCTGTGCTTTTCTGTTTCCAGTGCATTTTTCAGCGTAGCTCTGTGGAGGACAAACTTGGAAAGAAGTTGTATGCATAATGACATGTTGTATGCATAATGACATGTAGCAACCACACAGCTGGAGTCGATACTGTACAGAAGGCTACTCTTGTTTCATTTGCTCTCCTTCTTCCCAATATCTAAAGTAAGGATGAGAACAGCGACGTAGAAAAGGCTCAGTTCCATTGCAAAGAAGGAAATGCAACGCAGCCTGCCCACTCTACAAACCGGACAGCACCATCACGTGGAAGGTGCACACATAGCAGCCGATAGAACTAAATCGGGATGGTCCACTTTCTGTTAGAAGTATTGAAAATGGTTTGATGTTATTATTGAACAGCTAGAGGCATTCAACTGGGATAAGGACAATGGGACTCTCAGTTTGTGTCCTCCCTCTTCCATATTCCCACTTTTTTTTAAGACTGTAAACTGACCGGGAGAGGAACCATTTTTTAAAAGTCTACAAAGCGTCTACAGTATTTGGATGCTGTTATAATTCTAATGCTAATAAGAGGAAAGCAGATGCACTTATAGGACAGAGACGGCACCTTCAAGAACTGTGTCATAACTATTTCTGATGAACTCTTACAGGAGCTACAGCCTGTCTGCCTGCACATGTGAACAGCCCATTTACTGTCAAGATGCTTAAGGTGAAAAGGTGAGTTTATAAAATAAACGTTCTGCCTTGAGACTTTCCCAACGAAAGGCCTAAAATAGCACGAGTGTTAAACACGCCGTGGCCTGTGTGTTTGCAATTTCAGCGGTCATCCTGACTTTGGGATGGTCTTTCATTCCCAGACTGAGAAACAGTGTTTTTCTGTTTTGTAACACAGTTCTCATATACTCCAGAAGCAAGCAATATAATTTTAGCTTCCAATCTGAATTTTAGTTTGGAGATGGCTACTGATGGCACGATATAGGTCATGGATTATAGCCTGGTGGTATAGCCTGGGTTTGGGATCTATGTTAACTTCCCATGAATTGAAGGTAAATTTTGCTGTTGACTTTAATGGGAACAGTCTCTGACACTCTTATTACAGTTACTCATTTTTCTTTTTCACTCCAATCAAAATAGAAAAATATACTCTATAAATCCTCAGGCTCTTTTCTCTATCATACTGGATCTTGCAGATCCCAGGTGACAAGCTGCATCCATGGGATGTTAGCGCACTTCTCTCTTGTTTGATCATTACGGCAAATACAGCCCCCTTCATTAATCCATCTGAAGAACCGTAGCAATTTAATCTTCTGCTTTTTCCAAAAAGCAATGATAATACCAATGCAAAACAGATTAATGTTTCAGAATTCTGAAACTTTTGCCTCTCAAGGGATGATGTTTTTGGAAGATTAAAAAAACCCACGTCACGTATAATGAATGTAAGGAGAAAATTAGGAGTGTTTTCTGCCCTCATTCTCACAGTCTTTGTGTCAAATACAAGACTACAAACACTGACAATATATTTATGCCTAACATTCAATATATTTTCCCAGTTATAATCTTTCAAAGGAGCCTCTACACTGAACAATATGCTTAGTTTATAGTTCTGAAACACTTAGGGCTACCTAACTTAGAGTGCATGTCAGTTCAGATGGTTAAAAGAGGCTAATTTTCCCCTATTTAAAAAAAAAAAAAGGCACAAAACTATTTCTTATCCATCTCCTTGTATATTTTACGTAAAAAAATTGTGGCCCATTTTATAAATGGATTCTGTGACTACTCTAATTTGAAACCAACCTTGATGCCTCTGGATAAAAGAGACAGCCCTCCAGGATAGGAGGAGAGGCCAGATGTTTTAGGAATTAGTTGAAGGACAATATGAACCATCTCGTATATATTACAGTCACATTGTCTTACTTCACCATTTCCTAATTATACACTGAAACAAAGCCAATTTGGAAATTTTGAGTTCTTTCTTCTGAGTAGCCTAAACCCTAAGTCACATGAATAGAGGAAACACTGAGAGGGCTGAGATAAGTCACATGCCTATGTTTAGTACAGTAACTTGCAAGTAAAAACATCCTTTTTCCTTTGACTCACTTCAAGTATATTGAAGTTTTTATAGGTTGGTTTTTTTTTTTAACCTATAAAAACAGTTAAAACTTTTGAAAATTGTCTCCCAGCAATGCAGTTCCTCCTCCTTTACTGAAAGAATCGGGTGTAGAGGTACACACAGCACTGTACAGGTAAGGGCAGTGCTGGTGAAGGCAGTGTCGGTGACTGAGTGTATGTATATGCATATGTTAATACAAAAAATATCCCTGTTTAAGGGTTGTAAATGAATACAGCAAACAATAGGACTGCTCGTGGTTCCATCTGTGATGCACAGAAGCTCACCAACTGGAAAGCAGATAGAAAAGTACAAAGTAATTATCTCCTTTTACAATATCCCTAATACCATATCGCCCCTGCCCATTTGTCATCCTGTGAGCGTATGATTGTCAGTGGCTGGGAAACACGTAAGGCCTCCGAAGAAAGCAAAGGCAGAACTTGTAAAAACTCCTCTGGAAGCATAATCATGCCCATAGCCATTTACAAAGTATGTATGCAAAGTTGGTTTTTTACACAGGATTACACTGCTAACCCCCAGGTGATCCCTGCAGGAAACCAACACGCGCTGAGAACTTTAAAGTAGGTACTGAAGAGCAATCTTTGGCACCCCTCCTCTTCCAAAAAAGAAATAAAGGAACAAAAATCCTAATGGTTCTTAACGTGTAAGATAAAAGCCAGTATTTTCGGAAGTTACCTCTTACTTCAGGGGCTTGGTTTTTTTCACTCCCTAAGTTTTTACACAAAGTACCAAATCCTAACAAGAAAACCATGAAAAAAATTGGTGTCTGTATTAGAGGACTGTCTGAAAATATGACAAAAAAGATAATGTCTTTAATCTGTGGTTCATTCCTATCCTCTCAGGGATATTTCTATATTGCTTATTTAGAAAGGACTCTAATACGCGTATTTGTCCAGAAATATACAAATGTATTATGCCTTTCCATTAATGCTTATATAAATTCATGATTCTATGATTGAGGAGAGGTGGGAAATAACATTAAATTTTTAAAATTATGTTAATTTAAAGAGTGCAAAACCTACGAAAAGGAATAGCTCTTGAAAATCAATTGTCATAAACATTGCCATATATTTTATCTTTTAAAAGTAGGTAATGTATTACATTAAAACTTCATTAAATATGTTCAGTCTAATTTTTCAGCAATTTTTCAGTGGAACACACAGTTTTACATTATTTAATTGGTAAAGCCCAAGTAAATATTTGACAACTTTGATATTTTGTAGCCTAGTTTATTTATAGATGGCGTAATATTTTGAACATTAGGCTCAAGAGAAAAAATAAGATCAGAGTGTTCTCCTAATCATTTAATGTACTGAAACATTTACAGTTATAAAACAAATCCGCAAAGTTGCTAGGTACTGCAAAAGGGGAAAGTTAATTAGCTATCAGTACTACAGACGATGCTGTCTGAATTGAGGACATGGAATGATTCATTAGTTGCCTAATTGAATGATTTAAGGTTGAGCCTGTGTGCATTACTGATTTAGCACTGTAATTAACTGCAGTTTGGAATGACAGAAGAATTGAGTGCACTTCCATTTAACAAAAGCACTACAAGGAAATTATCAAAAACTTGTGCTACTTGCTTTTTTGTTGTTGTGTCACTATCAAGCTAAAAATCACATTTCTGTCAGTAGACATTTAGGAACTTGTTAAAAATACCATCTTGAGAATGACCTGATCTGTCCAGAAATTCATATACAATGTTCCCTTTAATTAAATTTATTCTACTTTGTTCTATACAAAGAGCAAATAATACAAACACCTAAAGTTTGTATTATTGATAATGCTTGTGCATATTTGGACACAACTTCATTGTAGAAGTTGTAGGGAGTAAAACCGAAGTTTTGGCAACTGCCAAATCATTTCAGCATACAAATAGTTCTATTTGAATGTACCCGACTTCACACGTACAACTTTTCATTAAATCAGGCCTACTTGAACCAGGTGTAGATTTTGTTATTTGATAGAAACCAGTAGAGGTAGTTACAGGCTCTGGGATGATAAGTATAATACGTGTAAAATTAGGTTAAGAATTAATAAGAAAGGCATAGAGAACAAAATGGAAATCCTCATTAAAACATTGGATAATACTGTGTTCTGTTTCTCTCCTTTCTTCCATTCAGAGAGAAATAGGATAGAATTGGAAAAGGTCTAACGTGGATGATTGAAGATATGGAACTCTTTTTAGAATCATAGAATCATTGAGGTTGGAAAAGACCTCTAAGATGATCGAGTCCAACCGTCGACCCAACACCACCATGTCCATTAAACCATGTCCCTAAGCGCCTCATCTACTTGTCTTTTAAATATCTCCAGGGATGGGGACTCAACCACTTCCCTGGGCAGCCTGGTCCAATGTTTAACCACTCTTTCAGTAAAGAAATTTTTCCTCATGTCCAATCTAAACCTCCCCTGGCGCAACTTGAGGCCATTTCCTCTTGTCCTATCGCTTGTTACTTGGGAGAAGAGACCAACACCCACCTCGCTACAACCTCCTTTCAGGTGGTTGTAGAGAGCGATGAGGTCTCCCCTCAGCCTCCTTTTCTCCAGGCTAAACAACCCCAGTTCCCTCAGCCGATCCTCATAAGACTTGTTCTCCAGACCCCTCACCAGCCTCGTTGCCCTTCTCTGGACACGCTCCAGCACCTCAACGTCCTTCTTGTAGTGAGGGGCCCAAAACTGAACACAGTATTCGAGGTGCAGCCTCACCAGTGCCGAGTACAGGGGCACGATCACTTCCCTACTCCTGCTGGCCGCACTATTTCTGATACAGGCCAGGATGCCATTGGCCTTCTTGGCCGCCTGGGCACACTGCCGGCTCATGTTCAGCCGGCTGTCGACCAACACCCCCAGGTCCTTTTCTGCTGGGCAGCTTTCCAGCCACTCTTCCCCAAGCCTGTAGCGCTGCATGGGGTTGTTGTGGCCGAAGTGCAGGACCCGGCACTTGGCCTTGTTGAACCTCATACAATTGGCCTGGGCCTATCGATCCAGCCTGTTCCAGATCCCTCTGCAGAGCCTTCCTACCCTCGAGCAGATCAACACTCCCACCCAACTTGGTGTTGTCTGCAAATTTACTGAGGGTGCACTCGATCCCCTCATCCAGATCATAGATAAAGATATTGAACAAGACCGGCCCCAGTACTGAGCCCTGGGGAACACCGCTCGTGACCGGCTGCCAACTGGATTGAACTCCATTCACCACAACTCTCTGGGCCCGGCCGTCCAGCCAGTTTTTTACCCAGCGAAGAGTACACCTGTCTAAGCCGATGATTGAAGATATGGAACTCTTTTTGTACTAGGAATAAACTAGGATTCTTTTTAGCCTGGACTGAAGAGGATGTGATAGAAGTCAATAAAATCATGAGAGGCATGGAGAAAGTGACCAGGGGATGATTATTCACGGTCTTTCGTAATACAAGATCTAGCTGGCATCACATGAGCTTACCAAGGGACAGACTGAAAACAAACAAAAGGAGTACAGAAGTATTTCATTGCACAATAGGTAGCTGAATTATGAAGCATACTGCCTGTGGACAGGATAGCTGCCAAAAGTGCACAATTTCAAGAAGTTAACAGGGCAAACTGACAGATGAAAAATTGAGGGCTGCCAAAAATGATGATAATACCTCTGGCTATAGAAATGAAGCCATAAATCCAAGAAAAAAGGGTGCGAAAAGTGGAAGTATGGCTTTATTATAATCTTGCCCAGGCCCTTATTGGCCTAGTCAGAACTTCTAGTGTGAGCCAGTACAGCTGGTCTACGTTATTAACTACTGAAGTACCGACCAAATTGTTAATAAATTTTAGTAAATATGATATTTAAGTTGTCATAACATGATCCTGTCAGGAAGCAAACAGTAGCATATGTTGCCTTGTTACGACTTTTGAACCAGAAATATTATATGTAAAGGTTTGCACTAGATAAGACTTTATCCTTTTTTTTTTTTTTTTTAAGCAAAGGTGAGAAAAATAATCATCTCATCTTTGAAATGTGAGAGCTGGGTTGCTGGAACAAAACCACGTACTGAGACCGGGAACGGGACGGGGCTGAATTTGCAGGTCATTTGCAGAAGCAGAGGGGTCCTGCCGGCGGGGCTGAGGCGGCTTCGCTCCACGTTGAGGGGAGGGTTTGCCGCCGCCCGGCTCTGCTCACTAGCCCCCCCTCCAGCCTTGGGCACAGCCACCCTCGAGGGCCGGCCGGGCCCTTCCCCTCCCACAGGCCGGGGGGCAGAGGAAGGCGCTGAGCCCGCTGGCAGGTTACGCGGTGAAAGAGGCGGCTGAGGCGGTCCCGGTCGCAGGGAGCGGGCCGCGGGCTCCGCGCCGCAGCCTCGGCCCGACCTAACGGGTATTCCCTGTCGGCTGCTGCCCGTGCTCTCGAGCCTGTCATTTTTCACCCGTTTCCGCTAGCGCAGCGGGGCCGCTTCCTCGCGTTGCCGAGTCCCCTTCGCCCCCGGCCGCCGCTTCCCGCCCGGCCGTCCCTACCTGCGCGGCACCGCGGCCCCGGCCCCGCCGCGTCCCTGGCGCCGCGCGGTTGTCAGGGCAACGGGGCTGGCCAGGATTGACGCTTCCGACAGGCAATCAGCGCTCTGCTTTCAAACCCGCCCCCGAGAGGGAAAGCTGCTATTGGGGGTTCCTCGCAGGAACTCGGCCGTTCAGATAAAAACTACAAGTCCCGGCATGCTGTGCGCGGGAGGCTTGCCGCCGCCTGGGGGTAAGTGGGGAGCAGAGCATGACGGGGTCTGTAGGCGGCAGCTAGTGGCAGTGACCTCTGCAGACACGCCGCCCACGGTCCCCCCGACCCGGCATCTCCTCGCCATTAGCTGCCAGGCAGTGCCGGCGGCTTCTCCAGCTGGGCAGGAGGTTTAGGTGATTCGATGCGATTTGGTAATAACGAAGATTTGTATTCCCCATCTTTCGTATTTTTGATGCATAAAAATAATTCAGTTTGCTTTGCTGCAACGTAAAACACAGCAGCCCCGGAGCATCTTTCCCTCGGTGTTTGTGGAGCACCCAGCGCTGGTCCTCGGTGGCACTCCGAGGACCACCCACCCTCCTCACGGTAGGCAGCAGGCATCCTTGCCGTCTTCCATTTCTCCCTCTCCAGCCAGGAAGTTCCCTCTCTTAAAACGCCTGCGACTCCCCTTGGTTTTGCCTTGTCCTTATTCTACCTTCTCTTTTTGTACCAAGGCTCACACGGGTACCTGCAGCGCGAACCAGGCAGCTGGTGACTGGACACGGCTACCGTAACCCGGGCTTTATCCCGAGCACGACCGCCCGTCAGGCAGCGACCACCAAAGCGATCGTTTCCGCACCGCGGCGAAACTGGCCAAGACCCAGGAGAGGAGGCCGTTTCTTTGAAGCCCAGTTAATAACTTTAATGACTTAATTGCATGTAAGTGGAATGACTTAAGCATGTCAGTCGTTCCACTTAGTTCACCGCACCGCTGGCTGCCCTTCATAACGACAATTCCGTGACCAGAAAGGGGGTTTTTGTTACAGACGGGACACAGCTAATTGTAACACCAGCGTCACCTTTTTTCCTCCTGATGCAGAAGCCTAAGTTAATAAATCTGGAGAGGGCACTACCATCCTATAGAAAGTATATATAGCGTAGAGAGCCGCCAGTCACGTGCGGCGGGGGGGGGGGAGACGTGAAGCAGAAGGTGACAGACGCCGCGTGCCTGTGCCCAGCGCCGCGCAGCCCAGGCTGGGGCGGGCCGGCCGGCGGAGGCCCCCCAGCCCTGCCCCCTGCCGAGCCGCGCCGGCCGGGAGGGCGCGGGGGCGGGAGCGGCCAGCGGGGCTGCGGGCGCCGCGCTCCCACGGCCGCCCCCGCCGCGCCAGCAGCCCCCGGCCCCGCCGCCTGCGTGGGCGGGAGGCCAGGGAGCAGCAGGACCTCCGCGGCGCTAGCGCGACCCAGCTGGCAGGTATGCCGAAGCCTTTTCTTTAAGAGCACGGAGCGGTGCCGGGGGGCGCGTCCCCGGCCTACCGGCTTTTGGCTTTGGGTATGCCGCGGTAAATCAGCGCCCGGCCGGGCCACGCCGAGCCCGGCAGGGGCAGGGGCAGGGGCTGCCGCGCTCCGCCGGGGCCGGGGATGGGGATGCGGATGCGGGCGAGGCCGGCGGCGGCTCCCGCTCCCCGGGGAATCTCCGGTGCCCTGCGGAGGGGAGGAGAGGCCCGCGTCGGTCCCCTGCGCCACCCGAAAGGCAGCGCACGTCCTGGCTGGCTGTAAGTGTCAGCCGCCCGTAACGGCTGGGGAGAGAGGCTGAGGCGGGCGGCGGCTGTGCGGGGGGAAGGGGGCGGCCTGGTTGGGGCGCTGCCGGCTGCGACACCCTCAGCTGTGGAGCCCGCACGCGGAGCCCGCGCTGCCTCTGCGCAGGTTAATGAGAAAATACTTCCCGCGTCCTATGTTTGTCTGGAACATCTTCTCAAGCCGATACCGTGAGGTCAATAAGTTGTGGGTTTTTTTTTTTTTTCCGTTTTTCTTTTTTTTTTTAAATCAAGCACCTACATTGGCAGGAATATTGCAGTATCAGAGTAGGGCTTAACTTAGAAGTGATTGATCAGCTGTAAGAAAGATGAGTGGCAACTGTGGCATACAGTATCCCGCAGGACGACGGAGACCTGATAAAACAGGAGCTGAATTTTTTTGTTCAGCCTCTTCATGGGCCTATTCTTAGTGTTAAACTGCCGGTTCAAAACTTTTCTTGCCCTCTCTGACAGCTGGGGAAACTGATGGTCTTGGATCGTATCTGAAAGCAGGCTTGTGTTCTGGTGTGTGCAATGGCCGCTTGAGGAGAGCGGCTTGTGATCTACGCGTTTTTAAAAATTAATCTCGGTGATGATTTTTTGTTTGAGTTATAGAAGAAACTTTTCTTATGCAAATGAAAAATAATTTGTCTAATATGGCACATCTTTAAATTTATTCACAACCTAGGGGGTCTCCTCTGTTCTTAACGTCAACAATCTTTTATCTGAAACAAATATTCCTGGCTACCTCTTCAGTACTTTATAAAGCATTTATAAAATGTTTGGGAGTCAGTGAAGTTAGTAACAGATCAACATCTAAACACGTTGAATACTACAGAGAGTAACGTCTCAAACTGTGTTTATAAGGTTCTCTTCTAATCTTTCCCCTCATACTGATCTAAAATGTGAGCCTCTTCGGTTAATCACGATGCTTGAATACAATTACCTTTTGCTCTTTTTGTCTGGTTCATGATCACCATTGGTTTGCATTCAGTCTTTCATGGCTGAAGGAATAGATATAATCTTGCCAAATGACAAGTTAATGCGCTCAGGTAGTTTATCTGAATTGCAATTTGGCGTGCTGGGTCTCCATTTCCAAGAGCGAACGATGCTAATACTAATGTCTAAGAAAAATGCTGTCTTGAAAATTCCATTTCTTTCAAGGGCTGGACAGCAGGCTGACAGCAGGGGAAAATACTAGCTACAGAAGTAGATAAGTTTTCCAGAAGAGTGAACGCTCGTGAGATGCTTTTGGTATCCTTCTGGACACAGAAGGAAATGAGTCAGGATGTCTGCATACATGATGTTGTTGGCAAGTGAGAGAGGAAGACGTTTTCAGCAAGTGACTCCATAATTCCCAAGGGACAGAAATTCCACTATTAAATAAATGTCCTGACAGCCTATCTGCAAATTTAAGATCTTGCCCAAACTTTTCTCTGGGTTCTGCAGAACATGTGCAATATTATGAGAAAGGTCTTAAATTCAGTGTAATGTGCAAGTGCCTTTCACAGAAGATAAACATCTTGGGAGTCTAGGTTGTCAGTGCAGACTGATGATGCTACTGTATTCACGCTTGCATGTTTTTTAACTGACATGGACTTGTTTTCATTTCAGAAATGGAAAATCCTGAAGTGGCTGTGAGCAGCTGCAGTGCTCACGATGATGAAAATCTTTGCAGCTACAAACGACACCTGTCAGTATCACAGGAGGGGCTTTTGGAAGACCAGCTTAGAAGGAAGTTAAAATTCTTCTTCATGAACCCATGTGAGAAATTCTGGGCCCGGGGCAGGAAACCTTGGAAACTTGGGATTCAGCTACTCAAAATAGCAATGGTTACTATTCAGGTGAGTAACTAGGGACGCAGGGACTCTTCTTAGCCCATGGGAATTCAAGTAAGGAGTGCAGGTGACAAATGCTATTCTTGGTGTGGTGCAGAGACAGGGAGAGGATAGACCCCAAAACTATCTATCTTAGTTGCATACATGTAGCTTAGATCTCAGATGGTGCAATTTTCTCCTAAAACTATTGACTGAAAGAGAGCTTTCCTAAGAGCGGAGGTGAAGGGAACCATGTTTAAGGGCTCTACTTTTTACTTTACTTTTTTTTTTTTCCTTTCCCTTTTTTTTTTGCCCACCCAAAGGATGGCGTCCTTACACATCTATTCCCCCCAATAGCTTCTTCACTCTGTGTTTGTGTTCGAGGGAAGGAACAGTCACTTGTGTTTCAATATCACACTGATAACAACTGAAATGGGTAGCTTTTTCATGATGTTCGCTTATGCCTTGCGTATGGTATACAAACTCTTGTATTGACAAAACCAGAAATTTTGCCCCAGTCTTCTTCTCACCCAGCCTTGCACCATAGATTTCATACAACCCATTCATTTGCTGCCTAAAACACAACTGTTTGTCTCAAAGTTCTGTGGTTAAGGAGGAAGAAGGTCTTTCATAAAATCTTTCTAACGCCTCAGATGATGATCCTTCAGAGTTGCCTGCACGTGATTTACATTTATGGTGGTGTCAGTGCTATAACAATGCAAGTATGGCGAAGAATGGTTTCCACGGTTGCGTGAATGATGGGACAAACTGCAGGAATAATAATTCTTTTGGTATACATCTGGCAGTATGTTTGTATCCCTTACTTACTGCTTTAGTTTAAAATGTATCATCATCCCATGTCATCTGTCCCATTTTGCGATTAAAAATAAAATTTGATGGTGGAAGAACCTAAATAAGAAAGAAACTAATGCTGATTTAGCCTTTTCACAGAAGGTGAGTGCCAGTAGGTAATTCAATCTTAGCAGTGTATTCCTGTGTGCCTAGCACGCTGAGCTTGCCCACAGAGCATTTTAGTATCTCTGTAACTGAGTTATCCTTATCAAACCCTACATATCCAGTTTGCATTGTGGCCATAAAATTAATCTGTAGACTACTGATTCAGGCTTATCTCTGATGAGTTTCTTCACAATACTCCTGACACTACATTTGAAACAATAGTCACTACAGAGAATTGCGAGCTCCCACAAACAATACATCACATTCTTCTGGAAACCTTTTCTACCTGGATAGTAGCTAGCAGAGTTTTATGCTAACTTTTCATGAACAATTGCAATATTTTTTTTTTAACAGCTTCAGAGGTTATCTTGTTACAAGCCCAGTTTTGATCAGTTATTCTCAAAGCACCTTTCACCCAAACTGAGGGAGGGATGTTTGTTTTTCTGAGTTGTCCTCAATTTGCCTTTTCTGCACTGGAGTAAGGACTTCAAAGTGGGGTCTGGTTAAGTCCTGTCCTGCCTTTTTGGCTGAGGTACACCGATATTCCCCAAGGCAAGTCATATTAATGTCAGGCTGAACTAACAAAGCACGTGTAACAGTATATGGGTAGCTTGAATTTGAGATGGTATCCTTTTCTTTGTGAAAATGCGAGTCCTTGGCCAAGATGCTGGTAAACATGTTAAAGGAACATTCTTGAAACCCTTTGTTTCCTAAAGTCAAACTTTCTTTTGACCAGCTGTGAAATGGAGTAGCCTGCATGTAAGTGCCGTGTGTACCAGCGTGATGGAAGAGTGGCTGTTTGCAGGACAGGATTCACATGTTAATCCAGAAGCCAACTTTGTCTTTGAACGGGAAATATAAATGTCTTTTTCAGCTGGTGGTTTTTGGATTGAGCAATCAAATGGTGGTTGCCTTCAAAGAAGAGAACACTGTTGCATTCAAACATCTCTTCTTGAAAGGATACATGGACAGAATGGATGATACCTATGCTGTATACACACAAACAGATGTCTATGACCAGATATTCTTTGCAATAAACCAGGTAAGGATTGTCGCTGCAATGTATACAATACATATGCTCTTTACCTGGGTACCTTTTCTTCTTCCACCTTCCCCGATGGTGTCTGAAATTGAACTTCTGTGCCAGTTGCTTAAGACTAGAATGTTGACTTGTTCAGGTTTTCTGTCGTTGCCAGAGCATTGTACTTGTGGTGACATCCTTAAAGCTAATGAATACACTAATTCTGCACTAAAAGCAGGCCTTGGATTTGAGCCAGAGTGCTTTGCAAATAACAAATTAGGCTTTCTAGTAAGGATTGTAAAGAGAAAAAATTAATAAGCAAAAAGGTATTTAGATCCAAATCCTGCACTTACTGTCTTTGTCAAATACTTTAAAGTATTTGAGGACTCAGCTGTCGTGTGGTGTAGGTTTCAGAGTTCTTTAGGTGACCTTTTAAATAAAAAAGGTGGGTTATAGCACAGATCCAAACACTTCTGGGTTGGTTTGGTTGGCTGGGGTTTTTTTTGTTTTTTTTGGTTGGGTTTTTTTTTTCAGAGACTAACAGTTTTGGTGCCATCTAAGTTGGTTTGTCTGTTTGTTCTGAACTTTAGTACTTACAGCTGCCCAACATTTCTGTTGGAAACCATGCCTATGAGAAGAGGGGAGCAGAAGAGACAGCTCTGGCCGTGTGTCAGCAGTTCTACAAGCGAGGAACCATCTGTCCTGGAAATGACACCTTTGATATAGACCCAGAGATTGTGACCGGTAATCAACCTAATCTATCGTATCAGTTCTTTGGGAGGAGGGACCCTACGTTTATGATGAATTCTCATAAACATCCAGTATTGTATAGTCCTATCAAATGATCTATATTGAACTTACTACCAGCCAAAACTGGCAAGAAAACTACTATGTAACTAACCTCTAGCCCTCACCTCCAAGGTAACAGTCCTTTATGTCTACCGTCACAAAACAAGGGATGAACCGTTAGCGCTGATGATCATCTAATACAAGTATTTCGGGCTAATTTCAGGAGCCTTCCCTATGAATTCATGATGAATAACTTGGCTGGTTCAGGAAAGCCAATATATTTGTCGGCTATCTTCCCAAATGACTCCTCGCTTAAGCGTGCTATCTTGCCTGGTGTAGTCAACAGCTTTTTCCAGCCTCGGGAGTGGGAAAGGCAGATTACAGTTAAAGAGCGTGATAACCCATGAGATATTGTTGTGAGTGCTTATCCGTTGCAGACTGCTTGTACATTGAGCCAATGATGCCGTTAGACAACACAACAGTGGGAAAGCACAATTTGAATTTCACTCTGGATTTCCACAGGTGAGGAGGAATCAGCACCTCCTGTATTGGGGTATTTGTGCATTTTCCCTGTGAAAAGCTAATACAAAGCTCTATTGCAGACTGGTGACGGTGCAGCTCATGTTCAATCTGAAGGCGATCAACCTCCAGACCGTTCGTCACCACGAGCTCCCTGACTGTTACGATTTCACTCTGACGGTACGTGGAAGCCTGCCACGTGTCTTTCTGTTCAAAATGAGAAATCGTCCTTGCTGGTTTACCATGCACAGTCAGTGCAGATGTTTTCTCAAGAGTGTTGGGCACCATTGGCTGGTCCTCAGTGGTGTCTGGATTACTGTGTCATGGCTTAGCGTACCCTGTAAATAACCGCCAGTTGTGACTGTGGGAGGTTAAGCTCTGAGTGCTCGTGATGTGGTCCTGAAGCACTTGCTTGGCTTACTGCCTTCTGTGCTCTAATCTATCTGAAGTATAACGAAAGCATAAACCTCTTCCCTTTAGAGAGATGTTTCTAGGAAAGGTTGTTTTCAGATCATAGAGGGATGAGGCTGTAGCTTAAAAGAATTTCGCCTAGTATCTAGTTGATCAAGCAATTTGTGGCAAATAGATGGTTCTCCAGGTTTGTCTTTCACTTTGACAGCATTTGATTGAATAAACTGGAATTACCTTAAGCTTAAACAAGTTTCGTAACTTCTCCCTAATTCAGAGAATTATTCTGAATCATTATGCAAGCTTAGCAATACAGTGTGCTACATATGTAATGGCTTAATTTTAAAAAGACATGCACTTTTTTTTTGTTGTTAATACAGATAGTGTTTGATAATAAAGCCCATAGTGGAAGAATTAAAATAAGTCTAGACAACGACATAGCGATCAGGGAATGTAAAGACTGGCATGTTTCTGGATCAAGTAAGTGACGTAAATGTGTTCAAATTTTCATGCTAAACTTTTGCCACACTAGCACAATGTTTGTCAACTTTTTTCTTTATTAAAAGATGAGGCACTATTGACATGCATTCTCTAGTGGGTGCGCTCTAAATCCTGATTTTCTAAGGAACTGTTGTTCTTCAACCTCTGATCTGAAATCCTGGGAACCCAGCCATACCGTTACTTTCCTTAGCAGTTCTCAAACCTTGCACCATTGATACTGTCAAACCAAAATTTTTCCACACCTCACTGCGCGTCCTTCTAGCTTTGGCTACTGAACTTAGGCTGCTCATTGCTTAAGGTAGGGCTGTGAACCGCTCTTCTAGCACCAGGCAACAGAAGGACACATGATAGTGGTGGAAAGTTGAAACTGATTCACTCTTATTTCAGGACTTAGCACCAGGAAAGATAAGGAAGCACTGTTGCTAAGGCTTGCTGGAGTGGAATGGCTAGAAACACTTCATGCTGCTGCTTAAATGTTGTTTGGCATGTATTTGGGTGTAACTGAGATGCATGGTGTGGTTAAATAATCTATCTTAAATAGTTACTCACAAGAGCACCCTTTGTTGGCAGCTATTGGGTCTGGTCAAAACATTGTCTGAAATCTTTTTTGATTAGAGAAAATAATCTCTTTGAAAGTCAGAAGCTTTCCAGGACTCTAAATTCCACTTATTTTTTAATTTTTTCCTGAAGTAAGCAATAGGATGAATCAGGTCCATTTTTCTACTTTGCCACTTTCCCCTTTGCTATGCCTACATTAGGAAATGAAGAGCTGGTAGTGAAAAAAAGAGACTTTTTTTTTTTAAAGATCCAGATTGGAATTAATTTTGGGGAATTTAATGAAATGCATCACAGAATACAAAACACACCACATATGCAAATACATGTTCCACTAAACACTCTTTATCAACTAGCTTTACTAGCTGCCATGTTATAAATGCACACCAGATGGCATGCTACGTCTAACAGATTGCTAGTGCGGCAGTACAAGAAGGTTTTGATACCAGGCTTCTGTAATGATCCACATTTGATACCTATGTAGATCACCTCTATAACAGTTTTCAAAATCATCTCTTGGAGTACCCTGTATTATTTTCTGAAAGCCAAGGAAAAATACAAAGGTAATGATTGCAACTGGACAGTAACAAGTTGTTGCTGCTCTGGACTACACTGCAAAACCAACTTAAATGGCAACAGTACACGTGTTAGTGACTTTGGTATAAGCAAGAAGTAGGCGGGCTTCTTCTGAGTAGTGCAGTTTGTGAAGCCAACTAGAACTTCAGTATCCCGTTTTGGAGAATTGCTGCACCTTCTTACAAATTTAGCATTAATTTATTTCAATTTTTTTTCCCCAAACAATCACTCAGCGTTAAAAATCTAATCCTTACACTGTCTCATCTAGTTTCAGCTGTATGATAGGTATAAAAACCAAAAAGAGGTCTAGTGGTAGACTTGGTGCAAAATTTGACCTTAGTTAATCAAGAATATGAATTTTAGTAACATAAGAGATGGAGAACACGTCTAGCTCAATGTTGGTCTTTGCTAGCTGAGCAGCAGTGCAAATTATCTGCACTGCTCTAGGACAGAAAGCCTATCTGGTAGTCAAATACTGGTCTGGAAGAGAAGATACATACTGTTAAGTTCCCGGGATTTCTTTTTTTTTTTTGACAAGTTCTGTCACTCCAAAGGCCATTCCAGTGCTTGTAAAATGGACAACTCCCACCTCTAATTCTGCAGGGCTGTAAGAAGCACTCACACTCTGGTATATTTTTGATGTGGTATCAACCTTCCTAAATTAACTGAAGTGTACTCTGTAGTGCAGATGCACTTGTGTCTCTCATGAAAATGTGTCAGATGATAAACTTTTGTGGGAAAAATGCTAAGATTTTTCTTAATTCAGTTGTATAAACATAGTTAACATCAAAACTTGATTCTTACTTCAATACTCAAGATGGTCAACAAGATGAAGTGCATCTGATTATAAACGTACATTTTTGTTCTTGCAGTACAGAAGAACACTCATTACATGATGATCTTCGATGCTTTTGTTATATTGACTTGTTTGGCCTCATTGATCCTTTGCACGCGATCAGTGGTTAAAGGAATTCAGCTCCAAAGGGTGGGTATAACTCTTTCCTTGGAAAGTCTTCATGTCTTGTGTTAAGTCTGATTAACTTTTTTCTTTCCTCCTTTCCCCTAGGAATTTGTAAGCTTTTTCCTATATTATTATAAGAAAGAAGTATCTTTCAGTGATCAAATGGAATTTGTCAACGGATGGTACATCCTGATTATGGTCAGCGATGTCTTAACTATTGTTGGATCAACTCTAAAGATGGAGATACAAGCCAAGGTAAGCTTTTTATACTGTCAGGTGGAAACAAAACTGGTTGTTTCTGTCCCAGCTAGGTTTAAATCTCTCGGAGGACTTTAGGCTGGCTATAGTTGGTTCTGAGTGGCATGAAATTTTAAAACTCTATCTTTTCCTCTGGAACTATAACTGAGATGTGTTGTTTCCAGTTGCGAGAAATAAAAACTCCAAATATCACCGAATGTTCTAGTTCTAATTATCTTTGCTCCTTTGTGACTCCAAGGAATAAAATGAACTTCATCTCTGAAAGTTTAAGACTGTTGAATTCCTCTCTTCCCCGTTTAGGACCACTTATATTTGCTTATTTGATGGATTTTTTTTTAAATTTAGCATTTAACTTTCTGTTCCCCATTTAACAAGTGTTTAACTAACACAGAGACTCTCTTCTTAAACATCACTTTGCTGCTTTCCCAGCTTTTGGTTTCCAGCTATCACACAGGTAGCCACAGCCAGGTTCTAGGCCTTCAATTTCTAAAATAAACTTGACATAGGAAAAAAAAAAACCCTTTTAAAATCGTATTATGTGCAGCCAGAATTAGGGAGGAAAAATTATTACAATATGCTACCCTGAAGCACTCTAATATTCAGATAATGTTGTTCTTCACCAAATCTGTAGCAGACTTCGAAGTGTGACATTGCAACACAACAGACTTTGGACAGTAATGATGAAAGGACGGGTCTGAAATCCATCTGGTGACAGCTTGACTATCAGAAACGCCCTGTACAAATTGCCCTATCTTACCTTAGGAACTATAAACTCAGTTCTTAGGATAGAAAGAAGCTAGGAGGAAGCTGGCTAAGATAAGAGATAACTCCATCCTGCTCTGGGAGAAGCAAAGACGAGAACAAGATTGGAGTAAGATCTTGCATTTGGGTTTCCGGTATCTTTTATATATATATATATATATATATATATATATATATATATATATATATATATATATATATATAAAAATACATCTATTTATATATGTTTCCTTTCTAAGAGAGTGTTTTACTAAAACTCCTCTCTACAGCTACATTTCACTTCATTTTGCAAGGCTTGTGGACCATAATAACAAGATGGTGTTCCATGTTACTGTATGAAAGTCAATGGCTGAATAACAAGTTCATATTAAAGTAGCCTAAATTTGGTTTTTGTCAAGCTGTAAATGAATTATGCTAATATAAAAGATTAGCCAACTCTTAGAGGAATAAAAACAGAAAATAGTGAAAACTTCCTATTCATGTAAGCTGTCATGATCCATTTCAGAGTAGAGCTGCAGTTCAGGGAACAGAGTATATACTAACTTGGATGAAAACAGGCCAGTATGTGTAGGTGGAAAAAAACAGTGAAGTGCCAAAAAAATATAAATTAAGTTCTGGTTAGAATTAATTAGAAGCTAATTAGTCTTCTCCTTGATAACTTTCTACACTTCACAGTTCCCGGCTACCTAACAAGATCCTCCTTAGTATTTATCTGAGCTCTGCTGACAAGTCATGCTATTTTTTAAAAACCGCTTTGCCTACGTACTGGAAGAACCTTCTTTGCTCTGTGGTTCTAAAGTCACGTCTACACTGTCCATTGGGATGCAGTGGAGAGACTTCCAAGCTGCTTTGGGGAATCTGTCCATGCAGATTCCAGAAGCAGTTGCTGCAGGTCTGGAAGCAACATAAAAATGTTTGCAGTGCCACTCTGCAGGTCTTAGTGAGGCAGGTACAGAGGGGGTGTCTCTGCACCTGCAGTGCAGCTGCGCTCTTGGCCTTGCAAATGAAGCTTGTCTTGTCAGAATCTATTTTTCACATGCCTTTACGTATGGCTGTTTGTAATGAGTTACACTTGAAAGTGCCCTTGCTCTTTGGTGGGACTTCTGCTCTTTAATATGTGTATTGCGCCAAACTAATTTTTAATGGGAGAGATTGCCAAGGAAAACAATGTTTCTTAACAGATCTTTGTAGTAATGAGAGTCGCAATTTAGAACCTGTCAGTTGTTACAATACTTGGCTTTGTTTTTCTTTTTTTTTTCTTTTTTTTTTTAGAGTCTGACAAGTTATGATGTCTGTAGCATACTGCTAGGAATATCCACTATGCTTGTGTGGCTTGGAGTCATTCGCTACCTAGGTTTCTTTCAGAAGTATAATGTAAGGATCTCCTGGGATCTTCGTGCTGTTGGTATTTATTCTGTTTGTTGCTATAAGAGGACTGGAAGAAATGCCTGGTTGAATTCTAACTGTTTGCATTGCTTTGTGCAGCTTCTCATCCTAACACTGCGAGCAGCATTACCCAACGTAATAAGGTTCTGTTGTTGTGCTGCTATGATCTACCTGGGCTATTGTTTCTGTGGATGGATTGTACTGGGACCATACCATGTGAAGGTAATATACTTAACAGGAAAAAAGACAACTTGAATAGCAGCATGGATTCCAAACAAATGAGATTATTACTGTTGTCTTCTAAGTTTCCATGTCAAGGCTTCCCTTAATATAAAAATAGCGCATCTTCAACATGATGCTGCTCTGTTTGAGGAGTCTGACTTCCATGACTCAATCAGACTTTCCTCGAGTTATGAAAGCTCTGAGTCAGAAGTGGAAGCTGCCGTGACTCCCAATCACATGCTGGTATTTTGAGAAATAATTTTCATCTTGCAGAACGCCGGTGTCAAACTAAAGCTTTGGAGACTTTATCCTTATCCCTTCTAAAAGTTAAATCGGGTTACCTGCTCTGGCAGGAGTTTACAGGTGAATGAATTGAATGTGTATGTGTACAGGAGGTGACAAACTTCGCTCATTCCTCAAATATTTTACTGTTTGCACCTTGTCATACCCTGGGCGTACAAAGAGATCCAAGGCAGCCAGTCAACAGCTGTGTATCTTCTTCATGTTATGTGCAGTCTTTGGATCCAAATAAAGCGGCGATGGATGTCCTTGTCTTCTTCCCTCCTCTCTAGTTTCGCTCTCTGAACATGGTTTCCGAATGTCTCTTTTCATTGATCAATGGAGATGACATGTTTGCCACCTTTGCAAAAATGCAGCAGAAAAGTTACTTGGTTTGGTTATTCAGTAGGATCTACCTCTACTCCTTCATCAGTCTGTTCATCTATATGGTGCTGAGTCTCTTCATTGCACTCATCACAGATACGTATGAAACTGTCAAGGTAAGCATGAACTCTCACTCTTCGTTTGGAATAAAAATGCAAGATGGGTGCTATCAAGACTCTCATCTCCCTCAATATTTTGACTTGCAGTGCATGCCAATTTAAAGAATAAATAAAATGGCTACTTTTGAGGGTGCAGAGTGATGACGAGGTTTTTAGTCCTTCTCTACTTCAGTTTTCTTACAAGTCTGTCTGATTTCCTGCCCCAATGGAAGCTAAACATCTACTAAAAAGCAGTAATTTCATATTCAGTTCTCTGAATCTTCTAAATCCAGGCTTAAGCAATGTTTGAAAAGTGGTCTGGGGAGGATTTAGGTTCTTGTGTGTTTTTGCTCTGCTAAAGGTTTAACTAAATATCAATTTTTAGCACTACCAGCAAGATGGCTTTCCGGAGACAGAACTTCAGAGATTTATATCACAGTGCAAAGACTTACCGCACTCTGGCAGGTACAGGTTAGAGGAGGAGAGTTCTGTATCTCTCTTCTGTTGTTGTAACGGTACGTACCTATGTTAAAATTATACATTAATGTATATGCAAAAGCAACACACCACAAAATGTCCCTGGTATAATGTTTACGAAGAGTACTTCAATTTTGGGGAGTGGAGGGGAAAAAACCCACAAAAATCCCAAACTATTTCTAATGCTCTAGAATGGGGCACTTCAGTGAAATGTCTGCAGCCAACAAACTCCTTAGGAGAGGTGAGGGAACTTTTAAATTAAGAATTAATTAACATATGAAAAATAGTACAGAAAGTTAGATAATATATACAGTAACTGAGGAACCCTGTATGTATAATGCGCAAGCATTAACACTTCCTATACTTACTGCAATAGCCAGGACTTACTGAACTCATTCAGTGTCTTCTTTCTAATGACACCTTGTGCAGTAAGGTGTCCTAACTTAAATGGTAGCAGGCCTGAAACCTGGGGAGAAAATCAGCTTGCCAAGGTTGTAAGATAGCATGCAGTTTAAGATATTATCACAGCACTTGGAAAAGGATTGCCTAACTTCCACTATGGAGAACTTAATGCTTCAGTTATTTGAAGTTTTGTTTCTTCAGGAATACAGATTGCAGGTTACGTGGTTTATATTTAACCTGGCTGGCAGCAACTCTTGAGTCTTGCTTGCTGAAGGGTCCCTTGGTGGGGGAGCCTTAAAATATTTGCAGCTTGATTAAAAAGATCAAAGGCGTTTGCAGCTCCTTGGTATTGGGCTTTTCTGGTGTGATATATTGTTATATGCCAGAAGATAGAATATATTTCTGAGGGGGAGGAGAAGAGGGCGTATTTTGGAGCAGGGAGAGAACAGAGCCTGCAGTCAGACGGTCCAGAGCGGAGAGCCGCTGTTCTGACCGAGTGCCTTTCTTGAAATGAAAGTGTGGGATGAAGCAGAGCAGGGCATCTTACTCCTGGGTAAAGGGCACTGAATTGTTAATATTTCCTTTTCTGCACACACCTCTCAGTTTAACCAGGCAAGAAACCCAACGCGAGGCAGGACAGGGTGGGGATGTAATACTTCTCCCACTGACTTGGAGGTGGGGATCAGGACTCTGGAAGAGCATTTGAAAAGGAAAACTTGGTTACTCTCAAGCAATTTGTTCTTCAGGGGCATTGGGCAGCCAGCAGTGCCCTGGACTCAGAGCTGTAGGTGTTTAAGTGCCTGGTTTCAGAGCCTTGTTTCCTGAACTGATTATTTGCTCTTTAATGATTTTGTCCTGGTCCAAAATGTCTTGATCCACATGCGTGCCTCATACTGTGTATGTTAGTGTTACAAACTGGAAATAGTGTGTTTCTTTCTCTAGAAGCTGGACCAGGGGCTGACTTTGCAGTTGCCTGCAAATACTGGACATCGCTCCTTTAGCTCAGTACCGTGGCCTTTTACTTTGAAACAAATGATCTGTAGGAATAAATAAGTATCTCGAGTGGGATGTTGTTACCAGTGCTATGGCTTCTGCTCTTTAAACAGTCATATGGTCCTACAGGACACACAAAGCTTCTCTTAATTCTTTCACGTGTTCAAAATGTTTCATGGTGGTTCATAGCAGTTTCTTATCAGTGTATGTCAAATTAGTAATTAAATAGTTCAGATGCATCTTTAAGGCTCCTTGTAGAATGAAACTATTATTTTGATGCATGTACCTGATAACTTTTTTCCCGCTCTCCTGTACAGGTCCTAGTGAACATATTTAATGGATTGTGGGAGTGTATCATGGAGGCTTTAAAGCAGCATACATTGCAAGAACTGGACAGTGGAGCTTGTGGAAAACCTTATACCTAAAGCCTGAATTTGCTTTTCTCAACAGTGTAAGCCTGTAGCAGAAGCTTGTGATAAACTTAGTCTTTCTGATTAGGCACTCGCACTGCTAGTTCAGGGGTTTTGGGGGTTTGACTTTTTTATTAGATTTGTTCTATTTGTTTCCTCGGTTAAATTCTGCTAGAATGCAGAGGGCATTAAAAAGCTGTCTGTGTTCAGAGACTTGGCTAGATTTATGTGAGTAGACTAGAAATGCAGTAACTTTCAACTATAAGTAGAAATAGTGCTGGACAATTGCAACTTCGAACACCAACCTAGCCCTCAGTACTGCAGACATTATCTAGCTATGGCTGACCCGGCACTGAATGAATGAAAGCTCACTCTAGAGCCCTCAGCATTTTTTGTTTATCTACACTCAAAGTAAACATAACATAAACTAAAACTATGAAATTTGGTGTAACTTGTTTCTAGAGACGTTACAGTGAATTGATGCACAAGCCATTCAAATATGGCTGAAAGCATAAACTAAATATTTCTATAAACATAAGTACCACTTAATGTAAGCGGCAGCCTCTTCTCAGGGAGGCCAGGGATATGCCAGGCCAGAACTGAAGTTTGAAGGGTGACTTGAGTGGAGAAATGTAGATGTTCTCCTATATCCAGCGCTGGGCAGGATCAGTTACAGTCTTCAGCTTTGCTGTGTGCTGACCTTATGTTTTTAAAGGAAAAGTCAGACAAAAGCACTTTCAAAATATCTATTTTTTTTTAATTTGAAATCTTCCTCTGGTACACCAGTCTGTAAACCTGAAGTCTAACCTAAGTTAAATACATGTGTATTTAATAGATATGCCTCTCAGAGTCATAGCTCTCCACGCTTTAGAAACTGGATGTTTCCTAACAACCTGGTACTGTCAGCGGCTGTTTGAAACATTAGATCTTATAAAAGTTCAGTTTTGACAGCTTAGTTTATATACTTTGTTGCTTGTGATGCCATTTAATGGATGCCTTATTTTCTATAGTCTATTCAGTCTGGGAGCAGAATAGAAAACCAAAGGGAAGCATATTTTAGATAACTTGCATTTGTGAGCAACAATCCTGTAGGTATATGTGACAATGTATAATGCTGTGCACAAAGGTGGAGGACACTAAACATGTTCTGTCTGAATGTTTACACATTGTAAATGCGCAACAATAAACACTTCCAGCTGCAGTTAAGTACTGGGTGTGTCAGTGTTCATTGTAAGAGTAAATATGTTGCCAGGTTAATATAGGAACTTTTTTTTGTTTTAATAGCAGTACGCAATTTCTGGCATGAAGCAGTGCGTGGAGTGTGTGAACTTGCATTTCCTGTAGTCAGGATAGTTCCTGTGGGCTCTGGTGAGGACCCGTTCCCAGTTTGATCCCGTTTAACAGCTTTTCAGTGTTTGCCATAGAAACAAATAAGCAAGTATTAAACCTTACACTAAAAGTGCTCTTGTACATTACGTGAAGTCCAAATTCAGCAAAGGCAAACCAGATGCAAGGTGCAGGCAGAACAGATTATTCACAGCATCTGAAAGTTTCCTGTATTGAGGTCCTTGTCTTCCAACAGCCACCTAAGATTGAAGATTTCTGAAGCTTTTCAAGGAGACTCAAGGCAATCTTGCCTCGAAAAGCAAATATTAAGCGACCATGTTTTCTGTTGACACATTAAACTCCTTATGGATCTTCAACGACACACAATGTATAATGTGCACATCACTATTGTGTAACATAGTTTGTGCAAGGAATTCTGGCAAGGATGGCAAGCACTTCAAGATCACTGAAGTGCAGAAGGCTGACTTCTTAGCAAGGCTTTTTCATACAGAGTTAAGAGAAAGCTAAGATTAATAACTTGCTCAAAATGTGGGTGCATTTTGTGAACAGCTATGGAATACTTTGTTTGCCAATACAGTTGTAAGGCAAGTAGTAGTCTGATTTCATTTAGAAACGGGGCAGAGCATATGCTTCATCACTGTTAACATGAAATTGGCGACAAATTTCAACAAAATTTGTCAGAGCTCTAAAATATCAAATTCTTACTAAGTTTTATAGAAGCAGGGAGAAATCATGTTAATAGAATCCTGCAGTATGAGCATAAGGCATGGAAAGCTACAACCGGTGACCCCAGAGCAGGAAAAGATATCGTATATAGATTCTTTCAATTCCTAATAGGAGAAATCTTCCACTGAAGACTGGTTTCTGTTGCCTGAAGAGCAAACTTCACTGTGAAGCCTGATTTGCAGTGAAATCCCTGTTAGAGTCTTTAAGTAATGACACGTGCTTGTGCTACAGCTAAAAGTCGATCAACTGAGACATAGAAATTCATTGGAAGACCACACTTTGTCACTTCTGCTGGACTACACAGCTTTTAATTTAGCATTGCTGGCCGTTGTGTGGGTTTGGGGAGGAAAGAGTTGATGAAAGGCAACTTGCCTTCAAACAGTAATGGGCAGGGTCACAGTGTGAAGCCAGAGGGGAAGGGCTACCTTAAATTAGGAGAAGGATGTGTAAAGCAAAGGATAGGATGGGGTGGGAGGAAAAGAAGGGACAACTGCTTATAAAGTTAGCAGAGCAGCAGTTGCATATTTCTGGCCATGGGTGCAGGCTGTTACGTGGGGGAAAGAAGAACAGTACCCTGACAAGTTACTGGCTTATACCTGCTCAAAATGTCCAGTTCTGACTGGAAAAATGAACGCTGCTTGTATTACATATCTGATACCTATCTATATTTTGTTTTTTAAGAAAACTATGTATTGTTCTCCTTGGTAGTGCTGCTGGCAATCTAAGTGCTTGCTGTCCAGATTTCTGACCTGCTTGATCCTTGGTGTTCAGGATCTTCATCTGCCTGAGTATTTGGCTCATCTGAGCAGAAGCCAGTCAATGCTGTGTTTTCTAGCCTACTGGCTGCATTTGAGATGAAGTGCAGCTCTGCCAGGAGATCTGTGGCTGCTGCTGTTGTGTGTATGGTGGGGCTTTTTAATCTTATTTTGTGTCAATATATGATGTGCTGGTTCTGGCCTTGCAGAGCCAAGAAGTGTGACAATGATCTTATTCTAAAAAAAAAAACCCTCATGACTTCAACAGTATCAGTGATCTCAACGTTAGCAATGGTAGTAACACATGTAAAGCTGCATCCTGGAGACATCGGTATCTTTATGCTGACACAATTAAGCAGGCACAGACAGAACTGTAAAATGCAAGTGGGGAGAGCAAAGAAGCAGATAAAGCATCAGATAAAATCATTATGCTTAAAAACGCCATCCTAAGGAAAACAGGACTTTCGGTGCTGTCCAAGAAGGTGTGGAGGGGTAAAAGAGTTCCTTTGTTCTGATTCTTACTGGGGTCTAGAAAGAGTTGCCTGAAAAATACCGATAGTCAGTATTTCCTCATGAAAATAAGTTGCAGGGTGCTAAACTTGGGCAGCAGCTGTTTTCAAGCCAAGGCTCATTTCAATGCCAATGTTTTGCATATGCCCAGGTAGTGAGAACTTCTTGTTTTCAGCAGAGCTCAGATCTCTTAACAGAATGAAGTTACACTGAGGGGAAGAGAGAGGTGGGGGCCATACTTGTTTCTAAGGACCAGTTTCCATGTTAGATAGAAGCATATTGTCAAGTAAACAGCGTGCATGCAAAAGGGGAAGAAATCAAATCCAGATATGCTCATACCTTTCCAATAAAAAAAAAGTGTAAAGGCATAATTTATCTCTGGCGGATGGAGGGGAAAAACAGATGCTGCTGTAAAAGACCAAACCTGTGACTGCATCTGTCGGGGGCACCTTCCTGCCTGAGGCAGTAACTAATACCAGATGCTTCAGAGGACACCTTAAGAAAACTTTCATGCATGAGCTGACATAATGCTCCCGCAGCTAATTTTGAGTAACTGCACATAGATGTTTGCCCGGGCTTTTGTTCCTTCTTCTCCCTTGAAGAGTGTGACTGTAACCAAACACAGCATCATCTGACAGCATTATGTGAGAGTCCTACCCTGCCCGTCCCCACCGCCTGGGCAGGTGGAGAGCTCACAGTTGCTGCAATGAAGCCTCTTGCAAGCCTGCATTCTGTTTTGAACACCCTAGTTTGGAGTAACCACGTTAAACCACATCCTCTGAGGAACTAAGTACCTTTTCGGCTGCAAAACGACCAGCTCTGCAGTAGCTAATCTAACCTGACAGTCTCCCCTGCACGTTGTCTCCTTGCCTACCACAGCAACCACCGAGCCTTATTTCGCTTAGCGAGAGCCTGAGCACCGGTGGCTCTGCTGCGAAGGGAAGAGGCAGAGGTGGCGGAGGAGAGGGGGCTCCGGCCGCTGCCGGCCCGGCCGGGCGGGCGCAGGGCACGTGGGCGGCGGGGCGCCCTCCTCCGCCCGGGCCCCCATAAAGGGCGGCGCGGCCGGCGGGGCAGGACAGGACGCGGGGCTGGCTGGCGGGGACGGGGCTGGCTGGCGGGGACGGGGCTGGCTGGCGGGGACGGGGCTGCGCGGCGCGGCCCAGGCCGCTCGGGTCGCGGTACCGGCTTCCCCCCCCCCGTCCGCCGCGGGCTGCCGGAGCCCCACGACCCCCCCGACCCCTCGCCCGGGCAGCGGCCGAGCCCCGCGGCCCCATGGAGATCTCCCTCAAGTACCTGCCCGGCGGACGGGCCGCCGCCAGCGGGTGAGCGGGACGGGGTTGGGCCGGGCGCGGCGCTGCCCCCTCGGGTCACCCCGCCCGGCGCGGCGGGGCAGGCGGCGGAGGGGGTCAGGGCGCTCCTTCGCCAACGGCTGCGGGAGGGAGCGAAGCGCCCCGGGGCGCGGGCCGGGCCGCGGCCCGCCGCTCGGGGCACGGCGGCCGTGGGGGACCGCGATAACGGGCGTGCCCGGGTTGGCCGCTGGAGAGGAGCCCCCCCTGCTATCGCGCGCTGCAGCGGCCGGGCGCCAGATTAGCAAACAGGCGGAGGTGTTGCTCCAGACGCGTGTTTTAAACTTGCTGCGCAAGGTAGGTTCCCCCCCCGCCTCACCTCCCGGGGCTTGTTTTCTCCTGCTGTTCGGCAGCTGTAGGCTTCCCTGCTTGTCACGTTGCCGGTGTGCTGCGGTCGCGAAGAGGAGTCGCAGAGTGTTCTGCGTGCCCCTTGCTCTGGCCGCTTTTGGTAGCGTTGCCGCTCCTTCTTGCAGTAGCTTAGCGCTTGGTAAGGTTGGCAGCTCTGTAAAAGGAGTTTTGTTTTGTTTTTTTTCCTCAGTTTTCTTAGAGCTCGCTTTCCTGAGAAGTGCTAGGCGGTGTCCTCCTCTGGGGGAGTTGCGAACTTAGTAAAAGATCGTGAAGGTGAAGCTGGGGTTGCCCAGTCTGACACGCAGAACCCAACTCGGTGATTTTTTTCTTTCCCCTTCTTCTTTTCTTCGCCCCCCCCCCCCCCCCCCCCCCCAATCAATCTCGTTAATACCTCTTCAAGATGTAGAGCTCAAGTAGATAAATGTTCCTGACGTGGGTCTCTGATGGACAGTGTTAGTGTTGCTCCTGTAGTGAATTACTTTTTTTTTTTTTTTTTTTAAAAAAAAAAGCGAATCTGTGCTCTGTAGCTTATTAGCTACTTGATTCAATGGTGCTTTTTCTGCTAGGTGAAGAGCTACGTATTAAATGCTTATTTTATAAGTAGGTAGCTGTAAAGGGTAGTCATTACCGTCGAAACCTCGTTGGTGACTCGAACACTGAGCTTTAACGTGCCTCGCTACAAAACATTATGCAAACAACAGGTTGTCCTACAGCATTGCAACGGTGGCTATCCTAATGCAGCTTTTAGAATTGAATGAGTAACAATTGTACTCGCGACACACAACACTTAATGACACTTAGATATGCATTTAAACATGCATGGTAGAGTTAGTCTTCATTCACAAAACTTGCTTGTATCAGTGCTTTACAAAACATACCGTGGAAACTTACTGAGCGGTGTTAATTACTCTGTCTGAATTGAATTGTTCTGTTACTCTGTCTTGAGCTAGGTGCTTTGCTTGGATTATTTTTAGATTATTAGGCTAATAAACATTTGGTAGAACTCGATGGTTTGTTTTAAATGCGGTAAGTCACTATTAATCACTCGGAGCTTTTTAACTTTTTTAATGCTTCGGTTGAAGGTTCTAGTTCTGCAGATTTAATGCAGTTTATTTGGATGTTATTTTGAATCTACTCTAGAAATGAATGGATTAGAAAACAATTACTGTATTTCACTTATTGCCAAATGAATTATTTCGTGAATATTACACCAGGGAATGCCTGTTCTTTATTGGAAGACAAAGCCCAACAGTGATAGAGGCTTGAATCTCATCTTTTCCTCTTAAGCTGAGAAAGTACATTGCTTTCCTTGGCTGAACTTCCTGCTCACAATTTCTACAGCTAATTAATAAAGGAAGCTAAAGGCATCAGTGAAAATAATCCCTAGCCAGTGGAGTTAAGTGAGGATTGTGTAAAACTGAAAGTATCGTTATTAGTCAACGTCAAGTTTTTAGAATAGCTGTAGGGGCTTGAAAGACAACTTTGGAAAAACCACCATGTCTTCCACGGTATGTATTTGAGTATCGGAGGAAATAGTGTTTCTTATAAGGTTTGCTGTTTGATTTTTAAGATCTGTCACTTCAGATATGCTTTTACTGGAAGCTTATGGGAGGATTTTGCTGAAGTCTTGGAGTGGTTCTTATGTCATACTTTCATGCTTTAAGTCTTGACCAGATCCAGCTTAAACGTGCTCTGTTTCCTCTTTCTTTCCCACCTACTCCTATGACTTTTATTCTGGGTTTGGTCTTCGCTGTGTACCCGCGCAAACGCTGCTGCCCGTTCAAGAGAAGCCACTACAGGAGCAGTGATGTCTTTGGGTGTCAGTGCAGGATTGAAGTATATATGTACCTGTTTCCTTAGACAACACTCACAGCTATAAATTATCATATGCTTTTCTGTCAGATATATTTAAATTTTTCAAAGTTTTTATATCTTAAACATTATTAAAACTAGTCCAGTATGTTTTTATTATAAATTTAGATACGGATGTACTCTGCAGTTTTCTCTTTCTTAAAAACCTTCCTGTGTTTTTCCTGTCTCAAAACCGAAATCAGCCTACCTCCCACCATCTTCACGAATGATTGATTTAAGGCTGTGTAATAAAGATAACCTTTGAGCTTCTAATGTTAAAAACGATTTTTTGGGTTTGGTGGTATTTTTTTTCAGTTCCTCTTGTGAGGAAGCACCACGGTGTTGACTTTACTGTGGTTTTTTAACTCTCATTTCTCGTCTTACAAGATAGCTGGTTCTAGCAAATCAAATGTGCTTTGTGGTCTACAGTTTGGGCTTAAACACCTATACGCTTCAGACAGGTGAGGACAAAAGAAGTAAGAATGCATCTGAAAACTCGGGAATGATGCTTTCGGTTTTGACCTTGAGAGAAAATGTTATCCTTTATAGAATTCAGAACATGGGGAGTAATTTTCTGCGCGGTAAATGGGACTGATAATCGGCGTATGTAGCTGGTTTCGGATATGATTGCTCTACCTTAACACATGGAAGGAGGAAAAAAATTGTAAGTTTGGTTCTGATCTTTGTGTGAAGTAGGAAAGTTCTGACAGCTATGGTACTGGAAAACAGGGTTAAAAAGATTAGGAGAAGGGGAAAGTTTTCAATGTCCCATTCAGTGGAGAGGGAGAAACTTAGAGTGATTTAAGACACCTACAACAGCAGTCCTTTGTGCTTGTTCCTCTGATTTTTTACATGCCCAGATATTTAAATAAATAAATGCCTATGAGTTTAGCCTTTAAAACTGCATGTTCATAACGGAAGCGTGCTGTGAAGCCTGCTCTGGTTGTTTGGTCTTTAAGACACCTTTTTCTGGTGGTAGAATGTGGGTTATTCAGAGAAATGTGTTAACAGTGGTCTCTCTTTATTTCAAATATTTAGTTTTAAGAAAGAGATAAATGTAGACTTGCTATTACTATTACAGATCCTCTTATTTAATGCCTATTTCCTGAGAAATAGTTGTGTAAATGTTGTGTTTTGGTGATCTAATGTGTTTGAATGATGTGATCAATGGGAAATATTTCTTGCATTTTGCTGTAAAACAAACAAACAGAAAACTGTTACAGACCTTTTATGTCATGTGGTGATCTGAGGCGAAATTGCAATATGAGGAAGTTGTCTGCCAAAGCATTCTGTTGGTTTCTAATTAACGTATTTATTTATGGCAGAAATACGATGGCTCAGTCGGATTTAGATCTAAATGAGACGGCTCTGAAAGAGGATTTGAAGTTTTACTTCATGAACCCATGTGAAAAATACAGAGCAAGACGTCAAATACCATGGAAACTGGCTTTGCAGATTTTGAAGATACTTATGGTTACTACACAGGTAATCCTTCCTCTCTCTTTTACTCTTGGAAAGCGTAGCAATGATGTGCAGGAGAAGCAGGTCTGTGGTTCTGGGCCTTTGCCGTCCCTGGTTATTTGTTACTGACTTGAACTTGCTGCTTCAGTCCAGAAAGAAAAAGTACTATGAAAGGTGTGTCGAGGGGGAAGAATAACATAAACTAAGTTACAAAAGCCTCCTGGAGACTTTGGGGCAGTATTTGACCAGGTATTTTGCTGTTTTTAAGATAACACTTTAAAGCAAGTTACTCTTCCAAGTAAATCCAGCACTGTCTTCAGGCTTGCTGTCACGGTGCTGCTCTGTGTTCTGCTTCCTGTTGTGTTCATAGATTATAGTTTCACTGGACCGTTTCAAAAGTGATATTTCTTGAAGTCTAGTCAGTAACTTGAAACGTACATGTTCAATGTGAAAATGCTACAGGCTCTGGTGATGATGGGGATGACTGGGCTACAGGAATCGGACGTGCCCCTCGCTTCTGTCATCAAATAATGCATTTCAAACAGTCGGGTACCTGGATAGGTAGAGGCAAAGAAGAGGGTGGTTTTTAAACTGCACTGGTATCACAGTGTAGCTGGTTAATTTACAGTCCACTAAGAAATGGTGACTGGAGGTCAAGGGAAGCAAAATGGGACACATGTATAAGTAGAAATTATTTTTCTGGACCTTTGCAATGCAGGACTCTGATATCTGACACTCTGCAAGTACAGCTAAATATACAACTCCTGAAAACATGCTGAGTTGCAGGATTCCAGGTTTGTGTTTGCCTTGCCTGCTAGAATGAAGCGTAACCCCGGCTTACGTGTCCCTGTATTTTATTGACCGCTCTCGCTCTTCATTTGCCCGCTGGAAGGACGCGGCAGGCTCCCTGGCCCCGCTGGCACAGGGTCCGGCCGCTGCTGTGCTGTGCCAGAGTCCTGACGGAGCTCTGTCTGCAGGCGGGAGCGGGATGCAGTGGTCGATCTGTCTAGGCAAGGCTAGCTGAAATAGGTTACTTACACTAGTGCTGGCACAATTGCTACCCGTAGTGTTGGAGCTGCTGAGAACAGGGAGCGTATTAAGGTGTGTGGTGGGGGGGAAGAGGGGCGGGCGGTGCGAGCACAGCGTCAGTAAGCTAAGAGGACAGGTTTGCCCCATCTTACTTTACTGGCAGCTGCACCTCAGATGTGGGTTATTGCACTCTCTCCAAATACAGGGCAATAACCTTTGTGTGTGAGTAATGAGACAAAATACAACTTCACATGGCTCTGAAAAGGTTCAGTCCTTTCAATCTATCCTAACCTACTGACTTAAATTCTTGGGGGAGTCACCGAACGTGTAATTTTTCTGTCTGCTGTCCTAGTCTCCCACTGTCCTTTGTGAGCAGAAGGGGTGCTCTGCTGCTTGGCTTTCAAAGGCCACAAGATTTTCTGGGTTGCTGCTTAAGATTTTTCTTGTCGGCCCTGGGTCTTGCTCCGATGCCAGGCAGGTAGTTGGCCAGAAAAGGAAAATAGAGTTTCTGAAGGAAAATGTGTTGCTGCTCTGCAGGGAGGTCTCAAATGCGAGTTAACAGTAAATGGACAGGTTCAACAAGCATCTCTCTATTTCAGAGTGAGGGCAAGACCCTTGAAGGACAACCTAGGAATAAGTTAAGCCTCCTTCTAGCTGCTTCTGCCTGATGCCAGCCTGTTAGTCATGACGCTTGTGGCTTCTTCAGTGTGGTGCAGCAGCTGGGGTGTCTGTGCTTGACTGAAAAGCAGAAGAGGCTTCTGTCCCAGTATGGGGAGTAAGTTTTACTCCAATGCTGTGCTGAAATCCCCTAGGGAGTCCCCTGAGGAAACCCTGCTGAGTATGTTTTATTTCTCTGTATTGCAGCTGGAAGATCCCTGATTTTTTAGAGATACTAACTAGAGTGCTGCAGATTTATTTGTAGCACTCAGTGATTTTTTTTGCAGTCAACTGAAGATATAAATAGTTGATTTAGAACTTGGCTAAAAGTATGAAGATTTGGTTCTTAATCTGAAGACTGTATATACCCGGCAGAGCTGACATCCCCATTTCTCTGTCCTGGCTGTGACTCTGCTGTACAACCAAACAGCCTTGCACTAAATAGTCCGGCTGCATGTATTCATTTAGCCTGGCCCAGATCTAAGCAATTACTGTCTAGGACAAAAGACGACGTATTCCAGTGAAGGGGGGAAAAAAATAGGTGTGCTTTCCAGTTTCCATTGTTTTGAATGAGGGAATTTGGATGTTAGTGGAGCCTGCCTGTTTGCTTTGGGGGATTTCTAAGTTCTTTTGCCTGCAGTTTCTCACTCTTACTACTTCCCTACTTCTGCTAGTTTCTTGTAGGGCTTGGAAACTCCATGCAGTAATGAGACAGTTTCACATTTGCTGTTAGTAAGCAGTTTGAACCTAAGATGAAGAGTTAGCTCTTTGGGGCCTGGGATATCTTCCTGCTACTATGCCTGTGAAGAAACTCTCGTTGCTTGATTTTTCAGCTTCTAGGCTCCATTTATATGTTTTCCTTGGTGGTGGTGGGAATGGGAGCATCCATATGGTAGGGCAACACAAATCCTGAGTAGTAATTCTGCTGGCTGCTGCTGCTTCTTATTATAGCCTCCTTAACCAGCACCTGGGTCAGGCACGTGACGCTTTTTGTTGCTGTGGAGTCTCACATAGGTTTGCTCTAATCCTGTGCCATGCCAGAGGTAGGAAGAAGGTGCAGGAATTTGTCCCATAGCAAAGCAGGGCATTTCTGGGGTAGCAGGCTGCACTTGTAGGTTAGTTCTTCTGCCTTTTGCATCCTCAACAAGAGTTTTGGCAAATTCCAGTTAGAGTTGTTGGTCCAGGATGCGTGAAAGGCGGCAGTGATCTAGCTGTCTGTTTAGTTCCTGTACTGTAAGTTTTAGAAATAGCGGGAGACTTCGTTTTCTGTTTCTCTTACCCTGCATGTGGTAACCTTGACTTTAGTAGTCTTATGGCATTAGTTAACAGATTCTTTGCTCCTATTGTAGCAGGGTTACAGCAACAGGCGCCTTTCTATTTTGTATTTATTATAATTCAAAGCTGTTTCCAAAATGTTGCTGCTTGACCAGTGTTCAAATTTTTTTTTTTCTTTTGTCAGCTTATTTTTTTTGGTTTGAGTAACCAGTTGGTGGTCTCATTCAAAGAGGAAAACACTATTGCTTTTAAACACCTATTCCTGAAAGGCTATTCTGGAGTTGACGAAGATGACTACAGCTGCAGTATATATACACAACAGCATGCTTATGATAGCATTTTTTATGTTATTAATCAGGTAAGTGTGTGTTTATAATGAACAGTGTTAAAGCCGAAGCTATAGCTATAAACTTCTGCTAAGGTTCTGGTTTTCTGTCGCCATTCTTGAATTTCAGTTTTGATACTTCAGCGAATCAGCGTAGGCGGGGTATACTGAATTTTGTGTGTAGATGTCTGCATTTTTGTCTCTTGGAGACAAATCTAAACCGAAATTCTACTCGGTTAGTGTGTAGTACTGAAATCCAGAAAGTTTGAAAATCAGTCATCTTGCATGAACTGGAACCTTTGTTTAGGCCTTACTTTGAAGAGCTATGGGTCTGAATATACCTATGCATGGTATTCAAAAAATCTGTGCTTACAGCTATGCTGAATTGCAGCTTTGTAGTGAGTGCCAGAGGCCTCAAAATGGGGAATATGGTACTTTCAGGAATGTAGGGGCACTCGCCCTGGTTAGGGATGGTATTTTAAAGAACAGTCCCTTTACAATCGTGGGAGGAAAGTGAATAAATCTAGGATGAAAATTCAGTAAACATTTTTGTATTTAATATTAGTACATTTAGAATTCATGAGACGAAAGAGTGTGTGTGTAGAAAATGAAACATCTCTTGTGTTTGGGGATGACGATAAGCCCAGAAATGGTTCACGTGGGATGAACGGAAGGTGGCTTTAAACCACCTTTCATTTTCCCGGACTTTGGGACATCAGCTCTGATGCTTGGTTTGAAACAGTTTTCCCACCGTCAGTTATGCCCAGCAGTCGCAGTGGTGCGAAGGCTATACATCCTTCTTAAACATGCGCTTGCGTGGGGGCTTGCTGCTCCTCGGCCACCTCCTCTAAGCTACAGCAGAGCCATCAACAGATCAAACATGCTGTCTCTGCTGTGCTGGACAAGGCCAAGATTTTCACTCCTGATATGTTAAATGAGCATTGAAGTAGTTTTCTCAGTCTTCCTTTGAACTCTCAATGTTGCCACTATTTCTGCTATAAACTGTGCTTTTTTTTTTTTCCCTTCCTTGCTTTCTTTGTCTCACTTTCCTTCTTTTGTAGGCACTAAGGCTGAGGTGAAGTCCAGATAGAAGACAGTAGAGAAATAGTAGCTTTATATCCTCAAGAATGAGCCAATGTGTGACACAGGCATCAGAAAAAGGTCACTTCATAAAATGTCTATGTTGTATAAATGTAGACATATCCTTTAAGGAGATTTAAACTTGTGTAACGTGGGTTCTTTAGTGTCCTGTGGTGTTCCTGAGGCTTTTTTTCCCCATGTAAGACTTAATGTTCACCTGGAGGCACACTTTTTTGTGACAGGTGTTGCTTTTTTGTTTTGTTTTTTAAAGATGCCTTCTAGGAAGAGACAAGCCAGCTGGCTCCTAAGCTAAAAGCAATGCTGTTTTGTTTTGAGATGGGCAGCTAGAAGCCATAGGTTTTGGTGTTTTTATTTTGAAATGGGGGTTGCGGGGGTGGGGCAAGCAGAAGGATATGATACTACAGAAGACGGTAATAGCGCACTGCAAAACTGGAGTTGTAAAAATGAAATTCTAGGCTTTGTATAATGTGTCACTGCGACATTTTCACACTCTGGGGAAAAAAAAAAAGAACATGCTTTCCACTTGGAAGAGCACACGGCTTTTCCTTACTCCTTTCCTGGGTCCAATTTGGAAGCTTCTATTACAAAGAAGCTGTACGGAGTTGTTATGCTTGTACCTTGCCTGCGGCAGAGTCTGGAGGACCAGGATGTTCTGCTGGCTGCTCTGTCTGAGGCTGCTTAGAAACGTGTGAACGGGAATTTTGCTTTTACTGTTTCGTGGTGGTGTTTGAAAGTGGCGTGTGAGTAACCCAGAGCCACGTGTTACGCTGTCAGGAGGGCAGAGCCTGAAAGCACATGTGGACAGAGCAACAGCTCTTAGATGCAGGGATCTGGAGATGTCCTCAGAGGGGTGTGGAGTCGTGACTAACTACTGTTTCCACTCACTTGACCTGCCTTAGTCAGACTTGACTTCCTTAGTTTACTTTAAGATAACGTTCTGACAGGGCACGGAGGCCGTGCTTTTTTTCCCAGGCTGTCTAAACCTGTTGCAAGCTCAGCTGCGAGGAGTTGAAGCAGCACTGCGAGGCAGAGCTTTGGATGGGAATGTGGTGGTTCCTGTTACAGGTCTTCTGGATGCGGAGCGTGTGGTTGCTAATGACCACTGGGACTTTGTACCCCACACGGTGGGCTAGTGGCCATAATGCCCGTAGGAAGGAGGAAATAGGATGACACTGAATGGTGCATAATAACAAAATCCGTGTTTAAGGGGAAGAGGGTCTAATCTGTATCAAAGCCAGCTGAAAATTTTTTTTAAGGAATGGGAAGCCTTGTCTGACTTCCCACGTTTATTTACTTCAGGCCTCCTGGGAGGTAAATGCTTCCTTCAGAGCGGACCAGCGCTATACACTGCCCCGAGCTCTTTCACTAGGTGAGGTGATGATAAAAACTAATGAATTACTAGATGTTTATGCCTTCTTCCTCAAAGGGCCAGGGGTCTATCTGGCTTCTCTTGGACAATGTTAGCTGGTGCTGAGCTGACCTGGCAGACAGCTGTGTTCACGGTTAGTCATTGATCTCCTCAGCTGTCGAGGAGTCAAGAACCACAGAGAGGGCTGTGCCCCAGGGGTTTGCCTCGCTTGTGCAGGACTGGGAGGTGTGACTGAGGATCAGAGGATATATCTTGCTTCCAGCGGACACCAAGGACATGTGGAAGGCAAGTCAGGAGAGGACTGGCCTTGAATGGAGTTCTTTGGTAGTGCTCAGGGCAGATCCATGCGTGCACAATGCTTGTTGGCTTGGCATAACTTTATCCGCTTCCACTTCTAGTCCTTGTCTTCAAGCATATCTTTACATATGAAGGTGATTTGTGCTGTATTTAGAGTAAGTGAAAAAGAAAGTGCCTTCCTCACAGGCATGTTTTCAGTTGCTTCTGTGCTTGTGTAAAGCAGGCAGGTTAAATTACTTTTGGAGGCTGCTCAAGCTCTGTGTATGTTCCTTGGTTGCCGGTTATATAGCGAACGCGTGGCTTCCCTCTTCTGTAGTCACACAGGGAGCAGCTTTGGTTTTACTCTTGGGGTGTACTTGGTAAGAACTGTGACTTGAATTGTACGTAAAGCAATCAAGTTTCAAGTGGTGTGAAAACTAGCACCTTCATGAGATAAATACATAAGATATCCCTGGAGTGTGTGTGGTTAGTAGCAATACTGCATTGAAGTTACTGCCAGGCATCTGATTAAAAGCTGTCTGCTGGCTTGCTGTCTGGCACATGGGTAATCATTTGCAGGCAGCCCAGTAGGTACGGGGCTCCCAGTCACTGTGTCACCAGGATGCCAATCACTACTAATTAGTGGCCAGCAGCCCTCTTGGCTTCCCATGAGGTATGCACTCTCAATTTACAGACTTTATGTGAAAGTAAATTTTTTTTTTTTAATTGTAAAAAGCTGTATTGATACACATAACTTTGAGATTGCAAGTTACTATTTAATGCAAAAAAGATGACTGTCTCTAACTTCTGCTTCTGTTTTGTTTTTAAACTAGTACAAGGAATTAAAGAACATATCCCTGGGGACGCTTGGTTATGAACATGAAGGATCAGGTTTAAAAATCTGTAAACAACAGTACAAGAAAGGCACAATGCTTCCTTCCAGTGATACGCTGAACATAGATGTTTCTACTGAAACAGGTATAGTATTGTTGTACTAAAAATGTCTTGCTGTGGAGTACTTATATTCTAATGCTAAATCAGTAAAGTTTAAAACCAATAGCTTTTTGTGTGGCAACCACAGGAACATTAACGTGCCTTTTGCCTATTTCCCTCTTGATTTTTAGTACCTGCCTAGAAATGGCAACTGTGTAGAGTGTAGGAAGCTCTTTTCAACTGCTGTCATTAGTGGGCTGTGGGTTTTTTGGTTTTGGGGTTGGGTGGTTTTTTTTTTTTTGGTCAGGGTTTGTGTGTGGGTTTTTTTTTTTTTTGTTACCCCTCCGCAGAAAGTTCAAATACAGAATTCTGGATGCTGGTCAGTCTGTACCTTCAGTGGGTGGGTGTCCTTACCACCTGTCAGAGCTGAGTCCTTGCTGTAAATCTCAAGGTTTACTATGTGAACCTGCTTCTGATCCCACTAGCTGGGGCTCTCTATGGATAGGTTTGCTCAAAATTAATTTTGCCTGGTTAGGACTTGCCATTCTACCTGATTATCTCAGTTTTATGCTGCTCTATGTGAAGTTTTTAAGATTACAGCTTTTCCTCTTCTCCTCCCAGAATGTATCTTTTTTAAGCCACAGGAGCTAGCTGGTAAGAAGGCTGAACTGAAGCTGAACTCCTCTTTTTTCAACCTTGAATTTTACAGGTAAAGCAGCGGTGGAGATTATTTTATTTTTAACTTGTCCTTTCATATGAATATGGTGGTTTCTGAGTTGTGGAGTTTCCTTGCTTTGTGTATGTGTGTATATTTCTGTGTATTTATTTTTTTATATATATATATATTTATACGCTTTTTAAAACATTCAGGCTTATACAGGTTGAAATCTCCTTCAAGCTGAAAGGCATTGCTCTACAGACAATCCATGCCCGTGAATTGCCTGACTGCTATGCATTTCAAAATACCGTAAGTGAATATGGGGTATGGCGCTTCTAACACTGTATATATAACAAGAGCTTAAGCTAAGGGGTAGTCATCATCCTTATATTTAGACTGCAAGGGAAAAGCAGTTGAGCATGTCCTGGCCCTTACCCCTCCTTCCCAAAGGTTGCTGAAATGGTGTTGCCATGGGACAGTATGACTTTGTATCATGTTCCAGCTGGTAACTTCATAACCTGAGAAGGAGATAAGTAATTGTTATTCTTCTAAAGGTTAAACTTGAAGTTTGGCTTCTTGGAATACTGCTTTTTATGCTATATGTGACATGTTCTCAAATTATGTCAACACCAACACTTATGGTGACAGCTTTCTTAAAGCTTACCTGACCAACAAATACTAATGCATTTCATGTCAAAGCACTTACGGAGCTTTTTTTTTATGGAATGAAATTTTGTTAGTCTTGTTTCTGATATACTCTTTGTGTTTCCAGATAACTTTCAATAATAGAGCCCACAGTGGAAAAATCAAAATCTATTTTGATAGTGACACTGATATTCAAGAATGTAAAGACTGGCACATATTTGGCTCTGGTAAGTATGGTGCACGTGTGTTTGCATGATAGCAGTGTTACACATCTCCTCCCGTCATTTCCCCAGCTCTACAACAGTCTCTGTAGCAAGACATTCCCCATCCTGTTCATCAATTGATATGAGTAAGCCAAGGAAAAAACCTGATTTGGGTTCACGTGATGGCTTATAAACCTGTAGATGAAAAGAATACAGTACAGAAAGTCAAACAAGTTTCTGATTGCAGGTCATGGAATAAGAAATGAGGTGGGATTTTTTTTGTGTTTGGTTTTAATTTAATGATGTTGGTATGGGTCAAAGTCTGCACTTCTTTTACCCCATGTAGTTGTAACGCTGTTGGAGTACAGATGGACAGATGAACTTAATGCAAAAAGGGGACACTTGTCTTAATATACCCATTTTTGATTTTAGTTTGAAGAATGTGAACATGCTTTTCACTCTTGTGGCCCAATCTCTGTAGTTGCAGAAAGAACATTTCTTATAACCCATCTATTTATGGGGTGAGAGTGTTTAAATGCAAAACATGTGACATTTTGTAACAATTTGTGCTCACAGAAATGTGAAAAGACTAACTTTACTTCCTTTCTTTGACTCTTTACAGTTCTCCAGAAAAACACTCAGTATATTCTAGCCTTTGATGGATTTGTCATTTTAAGCTGCTTTGCTTCTCTCATCCTCTGCACACGATCCATTGTTCTTGCCTTGAGACTACAAAAAGTAAGTACAGCGCTCATAATCTCAATGCTTATGTTGTCTTTGTCTTGTTTGCTGCTAGTCTTGTCCAGGGATATGTTTTGAAATACTGGGTAGTATATCTGTTGCAGGATGTTGCTCTCTTACTGTATCTCTGTCTCTAGAAAGGATGTGTAGATGTCTGTGATGAACAGTTGCTAGCTGAATGGGTTTTTACTTCTGTTTGTGTAGTGCTGTAATACGAAGTGTTTTGTTGTATCTCTCGAGAGCGAAAGAAGGAGACTCTTTTTTTTTTTTTTTTTTTTTTTTTTTTTTGTCCAGGATTTTATGCAAAAAACCTTCTGAGTCTGTGTGCTGCTTACAGCCAACACATCCCGCACCTTCAAAACATGAATTCTTCCTTACCTGGCTTCAGAGTAGAATTCCCATAGAAGTCTTGTCATAAATTAATGCTTTAATGAACATCCCTCAAAGCCAGCTCTAACTGGAGAAAATGTAAAGCACAGCATATAGTCCAACTCTGGCTTGAGTTTTTTTGGTCTTTCTGGGGCTGGAACTGCCCTTTTTCAGTTCTTTTTTCCTTCTCCCTCCACAATCCCTGATCACCATCTGCTGTCATCTTCTTCCCTGCTCACCCTCCTTTGCAGACTGAGACTAGCCTTGTCTGACTTCATCTCAAGCTGCTTGTAGAGCTTCATGTCAGCAGATTCAGCTCTTCTGGTCCAAAAACTGATGCAGAAACACAATTATAACCATTAATTGATACGAACTTTACAAGCATGTGGCTTATGGGAGTTGGAAAAAGAGTTCAGAATAGGTAGGATCTGAAAGCACAGATACTTGTTTCTCTTGTTCAATATATTCTTTTTGTAGCTTGTAAACAAGACAAGGGTGAAGAAGACACAATTCAGCAAAGGCATTGTCAAACTGCTGTCAGGAATAGGGACATCAGCATTTATTCATGAGCAAAAAGAGCAAGTGAAAGCAGATAGGCAGTGTTGGGTGTGGGAAGTGGCATCGTCGGCTGTACTGGAAATGAGAGCTCTTGCCTTATAGTTGTATTTGAGTTATTAATTCTTTTCACTCCTTAAGTTGGGTGGCCTTGCTCTGTTGGAAGTGGATAGAAACTTTTGTGAAGGGGGCTAAAAAGGAGATAACAAGCCATGGTTAGGCTAGTTGGGATCGGTTATGAAGTCAGCTGTTCTGTGGAAAGTTGGTTTTCACTGGCCTAAACCAATCTTGATTTCCCCCCCCCCCCCCCATTTATTTCTGTTGCTATTGAGAATGAGTTTTAAGCTATTATTCCAGCAAATACTATAGGAAAAGGGGGCATTGCTATACTACTGGGGCATCTGCACATATTTTTCATCTTAAGGTGACCTGTAACTAAACATCTAAATGCTTGTCAATAGAGATTTGTGAACTACTTCTTGGAGAAATATAAGCGTCATGTCTGTCACGCTGATCGCCTGGAGTTCATAAATGGATGGTATGTCCTGGTAATTATCAGTGATGTGATGACAATCATTGGGTCAATCCTAAAAATGGAAATAAAAGCCAAGGTGAGAGTTGAATACTTCAGATGAAATACTAGTTTTGTTACAACCACGTGTAATGTGTTTTAACTTGGGGACAAATGAAAGTGAGCTATCATAGTCACTAGTCATCTTGTTTACTTTTGCTAGTTCTTATTTCTTTACTTCCTGGTGTTAGTTTGACTGATAACTGCCTTCAGTCCCTTTTCCCCAAAGTCTTTCAGTAAGACCATGTAAGCTATTTAAACATCTTATTTCCACAGTGCTAAGTCCCCTAATCCCTGGTATAGGACCTGCGGGTAGACAGTTCCTAACAAAAAAACCAAACAAAACCCAAACAACTTGGGTTGTGTTATTTCTGTAAGAAGCGGTAGTACCTATTGTACAGGGAAACCAAGAGTCATCCCCTTGGATAAAACAGGGGTCTTGATGGCTTGTGGGACTGGAAACATAGCTCATAGCTGTTATAGCTTGCTTTCCTGGCCCGTCCAAACTACAGGCACAGGCAGCGTCACCTGCTAGTCCTTGACCTCCCAGTCTGGGCTTGCTGAAATCAACGTGTTTTGTCCAGCTGGCAGCTCTTCAGGGTTTGGTTGTTTGTTTTTTTTGTCTGTTTGTTTTTTGTTTGGTGGGGTTTTTTTTTTTCTTTTTTTCTTCAATAGAGCTGTATGTCAACGATTCATGTGTTCACAAAACTTTGTATTCTGGGAAGAACAGGGTAGGTAACGTGCTGCTCCTGCTTCGTGTGTATTAAGGCTCAAAGAGCAGATGCCCGGAGCGGCCTTCAGAGAAAGCACTTGAGAACCTCCAGCTGTACGGCGAGGTGGGGGGATAAGGGTAGGAAATCTTGAGCTAGATGGGTATCTCATGCTTCTTGCAACCAGTTCTAGCCTTCTAAAGTAAAATGCAAGTAGAATTGGTTATAAACTTCACTGGCAGTAAAAATGATGTTCAGGCTCCAAACAGCTGGCAACCTGTTCAGAGATCTAAATGCACGTAGCATGGCAAGGGCTGTAGTCCTGAGGCTCGCTTTTCATTTAAATGATGGCTCGTGTTTTACTAAAGAGCGAATGAGAGCTTGTTTGCCTAACAATAGCATATATTAACCTTTTTTTTTTAAACAAAAATGTGGAGATATTCAATCCTAATATTAAAACCGTGTCATAACCAAAGTAAAGGCTTTAGTTCTTCATGCAAAACTACAAGAATATCAGCATAAATGTGTTTTCATTTGCAGCACTATTGCATCTGGGTGATCTTACTAAATAACTGCAGTTCACTTCGGTCTGATTTTTGTGATGTAGCAACATCCTTTCAGTATTGGACTGCCCTGCTTTCTTTGTTTGAACTGCTGGAACTTGAATAGCTGTCAAGCTGACATACCTACTGCTTTGTAACTTGACCACCTGCTCTGTTTGGATCCCTCAGAACCTCACAAGTTATGATGTCTGCAGCATTTTACTTGGAACATCAACTTTGCTTGTCTGGGTTGGAGTCATCAGATACCTCGGATATTTTCAAACCTACAATGTAAGGCAGGAATCAAATATTCACCAATTAAAGCATATATTTGTCACTCTTAGTCAGGTCTCTCTAACTTGTGGCTTTTCCCCCTTCTCCTTTCTTCCACCCTGACGTGTAGGTGCTCATTTTGACTATGCAGGCGTCACTGCCCAAAGTGCTAAGGTTTTGTTGTTGTGCTGGGATGATTTATCTTGGCTATACTTTCTGTGGTTGGATTGTCCTGGGACCTTATCATGAAAAGGTACGTACTCCTTTTCTGGTCTAACGACGTGTGAATATCTGTGTGTGTGTAATTCCTAGTTATAACAGCAGAAATAGGTCTTGAATTCATGTTTTTGTTTAAAAGCTGTAACATGAAGAACATGGGAGGGTCTCTCCATCCATATGTACCTCCTGCCACCTGCTCCATCTAACAAAATAACTGTATTCTTGCTTTCACTGTGTGCTTGAACTCAATGTAATCTCAAACACAAGGCTGTGTTTGTGATGAGCGGACGGTTTATCCGGGCAATGTCTGGCTGGGGACTAGAGGTAAATTGGTCTATTATCTCTTTCGCCCTCTTCTGGCAATCCCAGTTCAGTTGGGTCAGAGGCAGTAGTTCACCGTTACCATTTCTGGGAATCTCCTTGGCTCTGACCTTGTTTTTCCAAATCTTTCCTGTGCCATGTTACTTCAGCTCCTAAATCTTGACTTATAAAGGGGTGGATGAATGCTTGTCTTGTTTACTTTGCTTCCTGTGTGTGGGTGTGTTGTGGGGTTTTGTTGTTTGGGTGTTTTTTGTTGGGGTTTTTTTTTTTTGAGGTTGCTATTGAAGTGTGTGCCTGGTATGTCTTCTTGTCTGAAACCTGGGTACAGCAGCAAGGCTTTGTATATTCCAAAACACAAGCAAAAAAAACCCGCAAAGCTTGTTTGTTTGTTTTTTTTTCTTAGCAGATGCTTTATGTGGCAGTTTGAAAAAAGGCAGATTCCTGTTGTGATAATTCTAGATGTCCATTAATGAGTAACAAATGTATGACTTCTCATTCTCAATTCTTGGTTACACAGTACATATTGTAACAGAGACACATGCTGCAGTGCTTGCTTCAGCTTCTTGCATCCCCAGAGCTTGGATTCCTCTAACGTAATGTAATTCTCTCCTTTGAGAAATGTAGGTATTCAGTCTGCACATATTTCAAGTTGACGACAATACATTTCTCCATGGGATGCTGGATGCTGTGGGATCCTCAGTCATACCAGAGGCTCAATTGTTTATAACAAGCGCAGCATAAATACTGTCGCAGCTTCCCTGCAGCGAGTACATTAATTATCTGAGCAAAAGGAAGCGTAGTCAGTAACATGCTTATCTATGAAAACGTTACCTCTTGCTAAATATCACAGACCGATGTCGAGGAAAGCAGCTGTGGTTGTAGGGGCTTTTCCCGCTGCTGACAGTTCCCCGGTACCCCGCTGGAAGGCAGCGTGGCACTGCCCGGAGCAGGCAGAGCCCGGGGCTGGCTTCGCGGGGCTCTCCGGCTGCGTGAGCTGTCCCCGGTGAGGAACGGGAAGAGCCTTCCCTGCTGTGCAGGTACACAGGAGAAGAGGTCCTTGTGCTCAGAAATTCTGAGGGCCTTAGCTCAAAAACATAGACATACATATGTTTGGGTTTTTTCCTTCTTTTACTACAGCCAGAGAGAGGGATTTTGTGTTATGTCAGTCTAGGGGCTTATAGGTGAGCAATACTTAGCAGGTTTCTCTCTGTGCCCATGCATCAAAACGTGTGGGTTACTCAAGAATTACCCATGCCGTGTACCCCTTCTTCTCAGAAAATGTGCTGCTGGGTCTCATAATGGCTTTAAAAATAAAGAAAAATAATAATAACAAAAAATAAGCTATGGGTAAGACCAGACCTGCTGTTCCTGTGCAACAGTATGTTTTCCTTACAAACATCCTCTTGACATCTTGTTTTCAATATAGGACCGCAATTCAAGTGAGTGTAGTCATGTTACTTCATTGTTAATAGCTACGTTAAAACGTTGTGCATTAATTCATATTGTCCAATAAAGTACAGTTAACAAATCCAGTTATTTGGAGGGACAGAGCGATGGTGGGAAGTGTGTGCTTACCTGCTTGCAGAATGGAATTTAGCCTCAGGGCACGTTCTAGCTCAGGGAAACGGAGTTAGGAATTTAAGAGGATGTCCCTGAAATGAAACCATGATTTTTGCCAAGGGTGTGCTTAGTTGCTTCACAGTACAGCTATAGCTTTTACCTACAGCTCAGGGTTTTCTGAATGACAGATGCATGATGTTATCACAGGACAAATCTAGTTTAGACCATTTGAGCTCTGAAGGCTGTATGCTATCTCTAACTTCTTAATACAATATTGATTAATTACCCCTACTCCAGTAATGCTGCAGAGCTGGGTAACCAGAGGATGTGGGTTCTGTTCCCAGCATACCGCCGCTGATTTACTGTATAGATTCTGTGAAATCACTTTGTTTACATGCTTTGGCAAACAGAATGGTATTTTCCTGCAGGTCTAAAATAGCTTAAAATTCAGTAACTTGAACTTTCTGTGGTGGTCAGTTACTGGCTGTTTTGCCTGTTGAGCATCACAAGTTTATTTCTTGATAATAAATCTTATTTCTGATGTTAATGTATAATGCTTAGTCAAGATTATATTTCTACATGGTTCTATTACTGACATGTATGTTTTGGTCTGAATGTACAGGAAAGAAAGTGTGGTAGCATTTGATTGACTGGGTTGGCTTTTTTCTTGTGCTATGAGTAAAACTCAAAAAAAAAAAAAATTACTTTTGTTTTTATAACACTTTCCCTTTCCCTTTAATCTGGATGATTGATCTTCACATTCTATTAATAACTTGTACTCATTATTTTCTAGTTTGAAGATCTGAACACGGTGGCTGAGTGTCTGTTTTCTTTGGTCAATGGAGATGATATGTTTGCAACATTTGCTCAAATCCAGCAGAAGAGCACGCTGGTGTGGGTGTTCAGTCGGTTATATCTGTACTCCTTCATTAGTCTGTTTATATACATGATCCTCAGCCTTTTTATTGCACTCATTACCGACTCCTATGACACCATAAAGGTAAAACATTTTTTTTTCCCATTACACTTCTAATCAGTTTTGTGTTCATTCTTATTCACTCAACACCATACTGTCTAGCATTAGTTATGATGACTGGTGAGATTATTAAAATCTTCTAGCTTAGTCTGTGGTGAAATTGGGAGGATGACTGGGTAGTCATCCAAACGACTAAGCAATAATTGGTTTGGAAAATCATCCTTAGTGTGTGTCCCTGTTTTGTATTTTTTGCTGCTTCACCTGGCTTCAAAAAGGTAATAGCTAACGGAAACCTAAGTGGAAGGATGAGTGGAAAGAGTCAATTTTTAAGTATAGTTGCAGAGCCGGATAAGTCTTGTTTGGAGTGAATGTTTCTTCTCGTGGCACCAGAAGCTGAGGTCAGGAAGGGTTTGCTGGCATCTCAGCGAATATCCCCTTGGCAGGAGTGTGGTAAGGGCTGAGGAGATAACTCTGAACTCATTTAGGTGTCCAGGCTTGCTTAATGTGCTGCTTGGAAATGTGTGGTTAAAAGGAAATGTCTTCCGAAAGACCCACTACTTCTCATTTAAGTTAAAATTGTGCCATCCATTTCCAGTATAAACTGGCTGAAAGCAAAATGAAGTTTTCGGTAACTACCTTTCGTTCTTGCCCTCTAGTGCTGTCTCTCCTTTGTGCTCCTGGTAGCCGCAGTAACCAGCGGGAAGGCAATGTGGATCATGCTCTTCAGTTCTCGTCCCTTTCTTGTCTCAGTGTCAGATAAACAGGCCAGCAGAATAAGGCTAGTCTGACATGAACCACAACTTCCAGACCGAGCAAGAGCTCCACTTTCTAAGCATCTCAAAATACAACTTAACTGTCAGTGCTTCTGAGTTTATTGGATGGTCTGACCTGCGAAACAGTGTTTTACTGTTACTCTTCCCTCTGAGCGCTTCATGTGGGTCAATGGGGAGCCATTTCAGTGTGCTGAACTGGTGTTTTGCGGAACGTTCCTTCAGCATGGCAATGCTGAATGTCCACGGTAGGGCCCTTCAAATCCAGCATTGGGTTTCCTAGGGAGAATGAGCCCAGAGCACTCACAGTGAGCACAGCAGCTGATGTGAACAAGGGAGAATCAGTGCCTGTATGACTTGAGATCGCTCGCTTGGTCTTATGGACAGCAAACAAAATGTAAGAGAATCTGTGAACAATATGAATTTTACTTAGTCACTTAGATTGCTTTGTTCCACCAACTACATATGTGGTGTTTCTAGGACGGGATTGTATAGGGGGGGTGGGGGTGGGGGTGGGAGTTTGTTTTTTTGTTTGTTTGTTTTTTTCTTCCTACAGCAATAGTGAACCAATGAACCAAATAGTCTAGTTTTGGCTATCACACTCTAGAGGAAATTCTAGAACACTTCGTGCCCATAACTTCTCATGTGTTGTAAATAACGTGCTTTCTCTTTCAGAAATACCAACAAAGTGGGTTTCCAGTAACAGATCTACATGAATTTCTAAAAGACCACGGCAGTGCTGGCTACAGAAAAGAACAGACTTCCATGCCATTCATCTGCTGCTGTAGGAGGTCAGTAGGGTGCTTTTAATGAGTGTCTTTCTCAGAAGTATACCAGTTAGCTTCTCACTGCAAAGTGCTGTTTCACAAATGCTGGAGCATCCAGAATTCAGTCCGTGGAATATTTGGAGTCTGTTGTTCCTCTTTGTGCTTTACTTGGTGTTAGATCCTTAGTCTGCCGATGGTGCAGGGGTGGCAGTTCTGAGCTTAAATGCATGTTTTAAGTGTTTTGCTCATACGAAAACTACCATGCAGAAACTGCAGTCCTCTCATCAACTTCCACCAGAGTATAACATGGAACTACCAAGGAGTCAAGAGCAAACTAAGTCTCTGCTTCTTAGGGTTTTGCAAGTCTTCTGTTTCTAAAAAGCTTTTCCACTAGGCTGGGAGTAGTAGGAGAAAGCAAGATAATGTGATTCAGCCAGGGACCAGCACTTAATGCCAAAGCTATGCTGTGTCTGTGAGGCAAACTGGTTCAATACCATCTGTCAGAATATTGGAAACACGCTTATAAATGTCTGGTTGCCACCAAACTCAAGCCTTTGGAGGTCTTAGCAGTGGTCCTTTTTAAGCTGGTGTTGGTGAGAGATGAACATCTCACCTGGTGCTTGCTGGTATGGAAATCTATTCTTTGAATTCTGTTTCTGAGGAAACCTAACACGGTTCTGAATCCCTGATCGAGAGTGGAGGGATCTTGTCACTGTCCCTAGGCAGTCTGGGAGAATTCCTGCTTGTGCACTGAATGGTCGTGAGCACTGGGCAAGGAAGCCAGGCTATGGGAGAAAGAATAGAGCTGAATGTGAACACTTGTTCAATCCCAACTGGCATAACAAATCCTGTTTTAGCAGTAGGATACTTGTCTGCTTATATACTGAGGCTTTTGTGAAATGTAACTTTATACTTTTGATACACGCTGGCAGAGGGAAAGCTCATAGCCAAAAAGGAGCATGTGAGATGATGATGGGCAGGTATCCCAGCAGTTGCTGCGGACACTTGAAAGCCAATTAGTGAATAAGAACTCCAGCCAGGTACAGCTTCAGGTTTCACATCCAAGTCATTGTGCAGGATAAGAGATTTTTGTCTGCTTGAGCATAATAAATATGCTTTACTGTAATACGCTGCAGAGTATTGAAGGCACAAGCCTGGCAGCTGGAGTGCAAATCTAGAGCTTTTGCTACTATAGCAGTTTCTGCTTGATTGTCCCAGTGCAGGTGTTGGAGCTGTATGCTGAAATGGGAGAGCACAGAACAGAAGGATCAAAACTCAGCTTGGTTTTTTACGGGTAAATGCTGCTTATTGCATTTCTTGCTGAATGAAAAATTGTGAATTTTTTTTTTCTTTTGCAGACAACAGAGTGATGACAACTTGATACTTATTAATTGATGACTACACATTGCAATTCACCACTAATATGCAAAGAAAGCATAGTTGTATGGAGAAGAATAATTCTCCAAATTGAAACCCACTATCTGGACCTGCCTCGTTGTGAACAGACTAATCTTACCTAATTAAGGTGTTGGGGGAAGAAAAGCTGCTCATGTGACATCAGCTGGCTGACCAGGAGGAGAGCGCGGAAGCTGCATCTGGAGGAGAGCTGTGAAGAACTCTGTATTCTTGCCTCAAGTTCTGTCATGTTAAAGAAGGCTGATCCTTGAGCAGTCTCTGTGGGAGCTCTGTTTGCTAATCACCTCTAGGAGGAAGGAAGGTGGCCCTGAACCAACTACTGTTGTTGTTAAGAAAAAGAAATACGTGAAAATAATTTTTTTTAAATAATTCCATGCTAAAAAAATTAAATAAAAAGTAGTCAAGGAGAAGGGAGGAGTTTTTCGCTTCAAGTGATGCATTTGGCATTGAGACTGTAATTTCTACTTGGCACAATTCATTTCCTTGAAATAAATTTATGTAAAACTCCAGAGCTGCACAAAAGTGCAAATTAAATGCTGTTCTCTCTTGTGTATCATTTTAACACACACCATTTATAGATCACAATCTTTTCTTTACCAGCTTTACTAAAAACAAAAGCAGTCTGTTGGGTGTTTTTTTGGCTTTGAGTCTTTTCTATTATATCCACGATATTTGATGTGTACCGTCTCCAAATTAAACTTACTACTTTAGCTATAGGTAAATACTACTTTTGCATGGTTGGAAGCTTCCATAGCAAGCATCATGTGAAGGATGATGAAAAGATTATTGCTGCTTTTTTCTTTTTTTTTTTTTTCTTTTTTTTTTTTTTTATTGCACTGTTGTGTTGCCATAACCTGGAGAGCAAATTCAGGCAAAAACAATGCCAGGGAGTTGACTTGCCTAATTACTTCTGTTTCAAGCACATTTTAAGTGGAAGAAAGTATGTAACAACTGAGTCTGGCAGTTGGTTTGTTCAGCTGATTGTCCAGGCATCTCTACAGCTGACCATCCCAAAGTGCTAGGGGTTTTTTTTCCCTTTGACCTTTAGAATTTATTTTTTTTTTTTCAATGAGAACAGAGCACTTTTGGTAGCTTTAAAGCACGTCCAGTATAGTATAGCACAGGTGCTTCTGAAGACTTTCAGTGGTACTGACTGCCCCTGGGGGTGGGTGGACTATTATATTAGGTGCTCCACTTTGAATGGGGCTGTCTGCTCCCTAAAAGTAAATTGTCTGTAGCAGATGATGTTCGCTTCGGAGTGTGTTGGCTAGGACTTCGGTCTCGATATGTATCCTCAACTATTAATGATGGACCCTGTGCAAGTTCTGGCTTGTTAGTGTTTCAAATTGCAAAGGCAATTTGAAATGCTGCCCTTGTATGAATAAGGTGGGTGGCAGCTTCGTTTGGGGTAAGAAGGAAGTGATGCTGGTAAAACTTGGAACAAGATCCTGACTTACTGAAAGCCGTTCTTAAAGAAGACGCCTCAAAATACTGCATTACATCCCCTTGAAATCTGGCACGAAGAAGAGTATCGGAGGGGACCAGGAGTCTTTGATAGCAGATAACCATAATGTAGGAAAATGATGGTCAGAAACTAACTAGAACTTGGAAAATTGATGCTCTGATGCTGCCAGGCAGTCAGGGGAACAAAAAATCGACTGTTAAAGGAAGGGCTCGCTATCAGCGTTGTCTAAAGTGGGTGTTCTTGTTAATGGAACTACATGTTTACCTGCAGCCCTAGATATAAAAGCCTGATTTGCTGTCCTTGAGCAAAGATATTAGAAGTTTACAGTACCATCCGAGACCTTCAGCAGTGCTTCCACGAAGCCTGCAGTGGGCAGATGTTAGAAGAATCCAATGCCACCATAGCGTTCTCAGCAGTAGTAGTCACCTCCGAGCTGCGAAGATGCAATGGTTGGTTGTAGCGTGGACTGGCTTGAACTTGATATGAAGGGCAAGAGAGAAAATAATTGGTTCTTGAATTAAATGTGAATAAATACTTTCCCAAAGGACAGCAGAAAAATAGACCAGATTTCCCGTGTTCCCGCCCCCCTCCCCTTTCTGGGAACCTGGAGAGTGAATGCAAGGGCAAAACCAGTGCTGGATTCACACCTTTTTTGGTAGGTTGAAAAACATCTTTTTTTAATAGGGCTGTCTTCTTTCTCTGCCTCTCCTCTGGGATGTTTTAAGAAGAGAGGTTAATAACTGCAGCTTCTCCAGCAGCATTTCTGGCCATCGGGTAAGAGCAGTGGTGACTGAGGTCTGGAAAGATTTGCTGTTGTTCAAATCTTCCCCCCCCCCCTTAGTATTTGCCTTCCTGACAATGAATACTTTTTTTTGTTGGAAATGAATGCCATTTCGTCTTGCGTAGGCTGCAGCTAGATGTCTAGAAGAGATGGTTTTCATGTCAGTATTTCCATGCATCCAGGCTCTGCAGATTTTAATGCTTCTCTTGCTGAAATGTCTTTGGGAGAGAGAATCTTCTCCCCATCCCAGTGTGAGCAATGCCTTGCTGTGGCCTCAGCTGTCGCTACAGCTTGCGGATAAAAATTAAATTGCTACCAATAACCAAGACTTCACACTGTTAGCAAAGATTTTCTGTAATTGCCTTTTCATCAAACAGATGCTAATTGCATGATCTAGAACAGAGTCTAGATCCTGTCTTCCACTCAGGACAGAAGAGTCAATTTTTCACGTATAGAACTTGTTGGGGTCAATGTTAGTCTTTTAGCATCTGCTTTGGGGCCCTGGATAAGCCAAGTGCTCTGCCGCAGACTGCAGAAGTGATCAGTGTTAACTGGTTGCTAGCGGGGTTTCTTAGCCCATACAGTGTGCAATCTTGACTTTGTTATGTGTAAGATGCTCGTGTTTTCCATATTTGCTGCTATTTTACTGGTAGCTTTCTGGAATGTCTCTTTCTAACAGTTCCCTAGTAAACAGGACCAAAATTCAGCACGTCTGAAAATGAATTGTATTTTTCTTACTAACCTACCTTCTGCCAGTACTTACGGGAGTCTTAGATTAGAGACTTGAACCTCGAAAAAGCAGATAATTAATGCTATGTTAGTGGATAATTAGTCGTATAATGTGTTCCAGTATGTATTGCCCTGATGGGGCATGCAAATACGTTGGGTAGTACGTGTTTCCAAGGGCTCTTGCTTGAGTGTGCGAGTTCTGCATCTCCTGTGATTGTGAGGTGATGTTGCTGCTGACGGCTGTGAATCGGCAACACTTAACTGAAGCAGGGCAAGTCCTTGGGCTTGGTGTTGCGGGGTTTTTTTTCTTTTATCTCCTCAATTTTTTTGCAGTGCTCCCTGAGGTAGGATAGCATGTTGCGGAAGTGCTTTCTGTTTTATGGCTGGTGGGATAGGCTCATCACCTTCTGAGGTCGAGCGCCTCTCTTCCCTAAAGCAGGTGAGGTACATCCCGTACCCTTGGCACTGTGAGCCCCTAAGCTCTGACTCAAACTGCTTCTTTCCAATTTAGTAGGACATCGAGTGTGACCTGCCAAAGCCATTGATCAGATAAATGCTTGTTTGTGAGAGAACCCTCAGGGAACGAGGGAAAGTATTATCAACCACAGGAACGTAGAAAATTCTTACTGATTTTGAGACCTAATTTCTATAATGGAATCGTAAAGCTTTCTTGTCCAGTATTGATTTTTTTTAAAACATATGAGCTGCTTGCTAGCTAGACTGCTGCTTCAGCCCTACCGTATTAGAGCAGGTCACTAATGTATTGAAAAAAACAATTTGTGTCTTCACCATCTGTTTGGTGGTTTTTTTTCCTCTTGGAAAAAAGATAAGAGGCAGTTGCTGGAGCTTCTCATTGGCTCTCTGTTCCACGGAGGTTAAACTGAACAGGAAATCTGGCATATGTCGACTCTTAATTCTGTGCATTAATACAGATTTGAGTACAGTTGTTGACTGATAGGTGGTCCCACTCGAACTGCTAAGGAGGTGATGCACAGTAAGGGGAGCGGAACTGGAGCATAAGCTTTTGCAAAGTGTTCTGAAAATAAGCTGTTACTTTTGGTTGTCTTGTTCCCTGGGAATACGAAGCTTTCGCTAATTGCTTACAGGACTTAACAAAAGGAGGAGCAAAATGGATAGAAAGGCAGTGAGAAGGTTGCATTAGAAAGAAACAGGCAGGAAGGAGGAGAAGAAAGCTTTCTGAGCCATCTTCAAGGTGAGCGTTCAAGTGAGGGGGACAGGGTGGGTAAGAGTTTGGGCTCTTACTTTGGGGCCTTCTATTGACGGATAAAACAGGAAAAAGCTGCTGGAGTGGAGGCTGTTTGGGATTTCATATATAATGTTCACGTGCCAGGCTCCACCTAGCCTTTAACACTCTGTCTAGGTTTCATGCTGTAGTCATCACCAGGATTTCTGAGAAGTGGAGCAGAGACTTTCTGCCAGAGATTTTCTTTCGTCAGTTCTCCAGCTCTAAGCGGACCCGTGAGTAGCTCTGTACACCTTGGAGAGGTGCCTGCTCTCAGTAAATGATTCCGGTGGGTAGTAATGAGACAGACCCGTCTGCTCGTGGTCCTCAGATAAATTTGATCTTGTACCACCTTCTGCATTTGAGTTTGGCTTGTCCTTTACGGCAAAGCCCTGTGTGCTAGGTCCTGCCCTCTGGAACCGACACGAGCCTCGAGGATTCTGTGTCGCTGTGTTGGGTTGTGAGGTGGATCTTGTTTGACTTTTTGTACCATGTTTTAAAGAACAGCTGGGAGGAGGTGGCGCGTGTACCCGTCTGTACTGTCCTGATCTGCTCACGGAAGTTACTGCTGTTTTATTGGGGTTTTGCTCTTGTTTCCCAAAACGCGACCTTCTGGTGGGCTCTCCGGGCAGCACGACCCTTCAGGCTGCTGCCGCCCTGGGGTGCTGGGAGGGCTCGCGCGCGTGCCTCCTCTCCACCCGCGTCGTGGAGGAGCAAAACCTTCGCCCCCGGCAGAAAACAAAACGCTTTTCCGCGCGCTCCAGCGCGGGCCGCGGCACCGGCGGCGGGGCCGGGGGCGGGTGCGGAGCGGCCGGGCGGCGCCGGGGCCGGGCAGCGCCGGACGGGTTAACGCGGCGCGGGGCGGCGCGGGGCGGGGAGCGGGCGGCCGGGCGGGCCCGCTCGGCGCGGCGGGCGGTGGCGCGGCGCTCCGGAGGCTGCCGGTGAGCGGGGCCGCGGGGGACGGGGCAGAGCCCCCCGGCACCGACGGCGGGGCCGGGGCGGTGGGGCGGGCGCGTCCCGGGGCCGGCGGCGGGAGCACCTTTACCGCGGACTTAATGAACCTCGGGGTTTATTAACTGTTTTCCTAGTGGTCGGGCAGAACAAAACTTTCTGGGGTTTTATTGAACGTGGGTTTTTGGGTTTTTTTTTTTCCGCTCCCGCCCCTCGCCGGTGAGCCGAAAGCGGAGTCAGGCCGGCTCTCCCCGGGGGCTGCCCTCCGGCGGCGGGCACGCTCGCCGTGACCCCGGGGGAGGCACGGCCGCGGTTAACGTAGGTGCTGCAGCTCTGCCTCCTGCGCAGCGTCTCTGTGTGCGTAAATGTATAACGCGCGGGTGAATATATAGATGCTTCCTACACGTACACGCGTGAGCTTCTGTGTATTTGAAACTCGGTTTGCGCATCTCTGGATTTGCGCGTGTGTCGTGTCCTCCTGAGGCACCGGTAGTAAGTATATGCCGCAGGGGGGGGCGGCACAGGTTCTTTCACGAAGTTTTTTATAAAGCAGCATCTTAACCTGTGCAACACACTGAAAAATACAGTGATATTATTTTGCATCGTATCTTTTGATTAGTTTTTTTCCTTAAGGAAAAAAAAAAATGCGTTTTTGTACCTTTGTGTTTCCAGAGGCGTCATGTAGCGTCATGTCCGTTCTCCCTTCTGTAATATGGATCTAGAAAAAGACATTTCTTGTTACAGATCGGTCAGGTGCATTGGTGTAGCTTTGTTCTTTAAGCTGTGCAGAGCATGTGGTTTCTTGCATGTTCTTAAGGGTCTTCTAAGAGGTGTAGTAGGAGGCACAACTCAAATCCAGTTATATGGCGAAAAATCTGATTTCGCTAAATTTATCTGTGTACTGAAAATGAAGTGAAATTAAAAAAACCCAAACAACCCAAACAAGTTTGCACAGCCAGTAAAGAAGCGGCAGCTCTTATCAGCAAGTAAAGCTGAAAGGTGTATTTGGCTTTTTGCAGAATGCCAGGCTATAGTTTCAGACAAGTTGGATTGACTGTATCCTTATCCTCCTGTGCGACTATGACCGTTAACCATTTTGGAACATCCTCCAGCATAGTCTTTATGCTATCAGATAACGAAATAAAATCTCTGAAGTATAAGGTTTGGCATCGTAGAGAATATATTCCTCTTGGGTGTTAGTCTTAAAGATTCACATACCTGGATTCTACTTTTAAGCCATTAGGTCCACTTCCATGTCTCTAGCAAATATTTCTTGGAGCCCACCATTTTCTACCAGTTCCACTGAAATGTTTGCTTGCAAACCAGGGCTCTGCATCTGTTAACAGATCAGATACAGTCAGGTGGCTCGTTTTAATCAGCAGTGGCGTGATTCAGGTCCTCATCAGCTATGTGCTGAAAATAAACAATAAAAATTCACTTGGTTGCGACTGTGCTGAAATAGTCTGTATTCACGTTCTGTAGGTTTTGTGAAAGAAAGCTGATTTGTTGGACTGTAAAATGGAGCTGATAGTGATTGATGAGCAGCTCTGGAAGTTCTGCAGAAATGGAAAACTTAGTTTAGAAGCAGGACAGGTATTTTCTTCTAGGCATGTTTCACAATGTACAGGCTGTTTGAATGGCTTTTAAATATTTTTAAATGCTGTGTCTGTTTCCGCATTATAGGATGACCTGCCAGCTCCTTCCAGAACCACACTTAAAGGAGACTAAATGAAAGCTTTGCAGTGAAGTTTTTAGTTTGAACTCCATATATAGATTTAGTAAACCATAATTTCAGAAAGTCTTAAATTACCAAAGTCTGAAGTCTAAACTTGTGGTAACTAGCGAGTTACTTAGTATCTGTCCCTAACAACTTTCTGCAGTGGATCAGAGCTTTGAAAAGCAATTTAGTGCAGTAGAGCCGCTTTGTACTAAAGGGATTCCAGGAGCTGGAGCCTGAGCTTTGTAAAACCTTGGTGTAGGTGCCCCTGTATCTCTGTGCTTCACAGTGCAGCTGCCCGTGCCAGTCTGCAGCAGCTTCCAGAGGAACAGCGCTGTCACATACATGCACAGGGTGACACTTCTGTGCCCCGACAGCGATTTTTAAGCCTCTTATCAGTCTGTGTGTACAGAGCGCTGTGGTCCGTGGCTGGCGGTACTACTTCCTCTCTCTGCAACTTAAATATTTAGTCTTGAGGTTCTACATTTTTGGTAGGTTTTAATACTTTTCTTTAGACCCTTTGTTTGTACCATATAGCCTTGTTTTTTTACGCAGGATATATGATAAATAATAAAACCTTAGATGTTTCCACCACCAATATGTAAGAGTTGCCAAAGAAACATCTGGATTCCCTTCACCCCACTCCCTTCCCTTTTCAGTCCAAAAGATGATGCCATTAAAATGGACCGTTACTGGAAATGACCAGAACCGTGGTGGAAGTATGAGCGCTGCCGTAGGTTCCATCAAGTTAACATTATGTAGATGAAGCAGGCTTGGAGTGGAAATGGATGCGGCACTCTGCTCTCCTTATTCTAAAAGGCGTTGAAGACCACGATAATGGGATAATGCTGCTTGTGTTGCTTGATTTGAGTTCAGCCAATTATCTGAAATTGGGGATACTTAAGTTACAAAGTAAAAATATAGCCAAACACAACCAGAAGTAGATTCCCTTGCTAATAAATAAGTTCTCTGGATTAAAAACTCACTCATCGAGCCTTACAGTTTTTTAATAATAACTTTTTTCCAATTTGTAAAGCTGAATTTAAAAAATGGCTTTTAAAAAGTATATTCTCAGTTCCTTAAAGTGGATCACACAGCAGGCCGTTCCAAGTACAGGCAGTGCCCACAGAATTTCCTTAATAAACAAAATGTAAAACAGTTACTTCTGAGATAATTTGTCTCTGTAAAACCTGTCACGTGAATGTCGGCGTCCATTGCATCCTCCAATAGTACCAGATAAAAAAGCTTTAGTTTAGATTGAGACATTTGGGCATAACTTTGTGTTCTTGATGTGCTTCCTTTCAGTTTGTTTCTCTAAACTGATTTTTGTTATAATATCGACTAACTATTAAAGACAATTAAAAGTGAACCAGAGTACTTACCTCACAAAACTCCTTACAGTTACATATTAACGTTTTTGGCCTCTGCTGTGTTACACACCCTTTTCTGCTCTGGTATTTCTTTCTAAGCTGAGGTAGCCTGAATGGGTTTCTTGGGTTACTGTGCAATCATTTGGCTGTATTTTCCTCCGTGGCCATACATGTAGGCAGGGTGTGGAGGGCAACAAGGAACCGATTCCCTCTCTGAACTGGTACTACTTTTATGTATAGCTTGGCTGCCCAGCACCCCGGCTTCCTTCTGCTGCCTGCGCCTTCCTCTTGGGAGGGAGGTGAGAGGGAACTTTTCAGTAACAAGAAAAATAAAAGCAGCACCGGTGGCTTATCCAGAAGAAGAGGAAGGGGCAGAGGGTGTTTGTGTCTGCCTGTGGCACAGGGTGCGGGCAAGAGCAGTGCTGTGGGGAGCCCTTGCCAGCAGCTGCGTAGTCTGCAAGCCTCCAGACACTCTTTTCGTGGTATTGTATCCAGGGCCATCTGCTGCTTGTAGGATGAGTTTAAAAAGCCTAAGCAGCACGTGCAGATAGGCAATTACTGCTGCTTAATATTTCTCTGCAGTAACAGTTTGAATGCCAAGAGAGTATTTCAAGGGAATTGCCTCCTCGCTCTGCCACCAATGCCTGCGATCAGCCAGCGTGATAAACTCTGCTTTCTGAAGAGCAACTTTTGTAATAAGTTTCAAAATATCTTAGAGATCTGTATTTAATACCTCGTCTTTGCTAATGGGCAAGAGGAGGCAGGGAGGTGAAGCGCTCCGGCATAGGCTGGCAGCCTGCCCGCTTTGCAGGCTGAGCCTGGGCGCAGCTTGCTCCTCTGTGCTGTCCCACGGACCTGCCTGGACTGTACCGGCCTCGCTGCCTCTCCTTCTGTTCCAGACTGTATCATTTTGGATGCTGAACCGCCCTGAATTTCTGCACAGAAATCCCTGTGCCAGCTCAGGAAAACCAGCGGTAAACCAGGCTGGGGTTCTGCCTGGGCAAACTTCTCTCGCCTCTCACCCAAGCTAACTTTCAGTCCTGCTATAGGACTTCGCTGCTATAGTCCTCCTATAGGTTCAGTCCTGCTCTATGGACTTTTCAGTCCAGCTGCAGACTTGGCTTGAATCCTCTCACAGTAGCTCACCGTGCCAACCCATGCTTGTCTGCTCCCTCCCTGTTGCATTTATACAGGAGCAGGGCAGAAGCCATCAAAGTCCCCCAAACTGACGCCAACTCTTCAATAAGGTTGTGGCCAATGTATTGAAACAATTTTGGTTTTAATGGACAGGAAAGAGGCAGAAAACCAGTGGGGTGTGCTATGAATCACATCGTGGCTTGCAGGCTAAATTTTGTAATGACCTTCTAATTAAAATACTATTTGAGTTTTCCTTCAGAAAAGTTTGCATTAGTAACGAGTAACTCAACTTAGAGCTGACTTACAGGCCGAATTTAATTTTGGATCAAAGTGACTTAAAAGGTGATTTTAATCACAGTTTGAATCGGCAGAATCCTGGATTTGAATAACTGATATTAAATTTCATTATAAATATACAGATTTTTAGTAACTTTCTTGAGGCAAACTAGATTCTAATTGAATAACAACTAGTAAAGCATGTTAGCTTGCAACTAGCTGAAGCTTTTCTCCAAAACATTATCTAGGTGATGTTTTATTTCACCAACTCTTTATTTAGGCAGCTAGTGTAATATATTCCTATACACTCATACAAATTCTTGACTTTTATTTTAAGAATGGTGAAGAACATATTCTGACTTGATACAAGTTGCACTTACATAGAGGAATTTAAAATAAATTCAAATGCACAAGCTGTCTTTAAGACAAACAGAGCTCAAGATGTGCTGGATGGGGAAGAATTCTTAATGCGTGCTTTTGCATTTGAAAGCAGTTTAACTGAACCAAATCCTTTGAGATTTTTGGAACAGATGATTTCTCCCACTCAAAGCTTATGTTTACTCAGAGTGGTAGAGAAAAACACGCTTCACAGTCCATCAGTTTCTGATCTTTGTAGCCACTATTGATGGAACTGAAGTAATTAAATAGATTGAAATAAGGAAAAGAACCTTTTTGACAAGGGTATGCTTTTGGCACTTGCAAAGTTTTGATGTATTTGCTTGCGAGTGACTTGTGGCAAGCTAATAGCTCAACCCATCTGTAGAATACGCAATATGTGGTTACTGCTGTCAAGCTTTTGAAGGTCTATATGGAGGGCTATAAAATGTCGAGTGGCATAGAAGAGGTGAATGGAGATTGATTGCTGCCCTTTCCCATAAAAAACCGAGAAGTATCAAGCTCGTGAGAGCCCCTTTCAAAGCAAAAGAAGGCAATTCTTCATGAAGTGAGTAGCAGAACTAGGGAGCTCTCTGCTGCAGACTCTAGAAGACTCTCTGTTGTCTTGATAAGGCTGGGCTGACCAGTTTAGCTGTTTTTCTATTTCAGTTTCTATTATTTTTAAAACTTTGACGAACAGATGAATCTTCAAATTTGTGTGTACTTAATAAACAAATCTGAAATATGTAACGTTTAAGGGTGTTTTTTTTTCTTTTTAAGTTTAAACCTGCCCTGGTTAAGATAAACATCTCTGATTTGGCTGCAGAAGAGAAGACCTGGAGAATAAAGTCCTGCGATGTGTTAAACTGTGACATGTCAGGAAATATGGGATATCCTATCACACGTCTCCCGTGCCTGGTGTGGACTGGGGCAGGACCACTGAGGATACAGCTGCATAGCTCTGTCACAGCTGCACAGCTCCCCTGAGGCCGGGCTAGTTCTGCCGGGAGGACTTAAAATAAAATGGAGGTGTGAAATAAACCACTGTCTGGAAGGACCTTGGCGTGACAAGTGCTTTTTGTACATAGGCTGGTACAGACAGCCAAGTCTACATCTCTGCTCTGAAGGACTGGGATGCAAACTAGCTCCAGTTCAGCTACCGCTTTGATGCAGCTTCCATTTGGACATCTCCAGAGTCTGCCCTGTGACCCTGAGACCTCAGCTGGATGCTTTTCTACTGCCTCCTGCCTTACCGCAACACCTCAAGAAATCTCTTTCAAAATCATTTGTCGCTTGAGCTCTGCTGTGTGACAGTGAGTGTTTGTGGTGTGATTATTTTGGTGGAGAATTACGGATGTGTAACTTTTTTTTTTCTGGTACTACTTCAAATGAGGAGGGGATCTCAGTAAGCTGAAGTATTTAGTATAAGTTCATAGTTGATATTTTGGATTTCTTTAAGCTTGTTCTCTAGATGAGATGCAAAAAGTAGCTGCAGATCTCTTTACTCTCCTGTCGCTGCAAGTAAAAGAGATTCATCTGTCGAGATGATTACAAAGTAAAATACAACATGTTCAGAAAACTTTCCCTATAATTTTCACAGATTTTTTTTTTCCCCTGCCATTCTTGCCCAAAATGCTGCTTCTATTTGCAGGCTTTTGGGCTGTTCTGTAAAAGCTTCATGTCAAGCTCAGCAAGTCCCTTACTGCCTTGGTGGGTAAGAGCAGAGCTATCTCGGCTGGACAGGGTTCCCAGCACTCGGCTGCTTGAGTAGCTGTTGTCAGCAGCTCCTCAGGGACTTCTGGTCGCTTACAGACTTAATTTCAGTTTTGAGTACTTCCTAGGTGAGACTGGGGAATGTACTGACGGCCCAACTCTACCATATTGCCCTGAACAGGGAGCGGTAGGCATTGAATTCTGGTTGACTCCTTATGGCGGATCTGAGTTGCTGAGGCTTTTTTATTTTTAGATGAAGGGATGCTCTGAATATTTCAGCACAAGGGATGATTTACTTGTTTCCTTCCACTTCTTGTCCTTAAGTAGTTGTTCTTAGTTCTGACTATGTACTTGAATTTGACGCTTTAAGTAATATATTCTTTTATAAAAGAAGTGGCTGCCTAGGTTCTTGAGGGTAATAAAAGGGACAACAACATCAAGTGGCCCGCTTTCATGTTGACTACTAGATGTAGGGTGGGAACCAAGAAAAAAAGGCCAAGGAGCTAGTTCAGAAAAATGAAATACTGAAAAAAAAAAATTCACTTTGCTGAAAATATTAAGCATGAATAGTGCAAATTGATTTAAAATTAGATAATAGAAATATTGCATGAGAGAAATAACACAAGTAGCTTAACTTAAATGACAGAAGATGAATCTTTTTATCTTAAAACTCAGAAGGAACCTTTAATATAAATGTGGCTTGTTAGCCAGCCTGCTGGGGATTGCTTAATTTGCTTCCCAGTCCCTGGAGAGATGAGATATAACTGTTAAGCAACCACAGGGTAATAATAGACTAAGTGAACCTGATCTTTATCTGTGATCAATTTTAGCCGCAGAGGTGAAAAGCTTACGCTTTTTTGTACCTTTCTGCCTGTAACCACTTCTAGGTTTATTTTCTTTTCTGCCCCACTCAGGACAAGGAGCTTTACAAAAGCTGTTAGTGTTGCTGCCTCTCCTGCAGCTTTGTGTCCCCATACTTCCTCCTCTCTGTCCTTAGAGTCAGACACAGGTTTGCCATTCTGTATAATAGCTAACGCGATTAGGATCTTGTGCCATGGTTGGGTTCCTACGTTTTGCTAAAACTATACAATATCTATTAATGAAGTCATTGTTAAAACCCTTATTCAGATACTGACAGTGAACGTGAGGGCTAGTGATGATCAGACACAAACTCTCTCTACTAGGCTGCGAGACCCTGCACGGGGTATGGTCACCATGAGTAATTGCTGTTGGATCTGCCTGTGTAAATTAGTTTGAGTTCAGTTTGGTTCGTAATAAAGGCAGTAAAATTGCCAAGGCAGCTGACATTGACCTCACCGGAGTAGCTGAAGTGTGATGTAATCTGGAACACAGACTCCCCCTTCCATCATGTTTAATAGCCCTGTGTCCAAAATAGTGCTGAGTGGGTATAAGAAAAAAAAAAAACAACCCAGCACTGCTGCTGTTGCTGGGGCTCGCTTTATCCTGTGGTTGGGTAGGGAACTGTGTTTTGGTTTTGCAGATAATTGGGCTGTGCCGTGCTCACAGGGCTCTGGGTTGACAGCCCAATAAAATAATCCCTGGCTTTAGAGTAGTCAAATATGTAGAATATATTTTTCCTTTTTCAGCACGTTTACTTAAATCCTGTAGCAGTAAATAACAGGCATGTGCTCAGAATATATATGCCTGTAGCATCTTATATACATACATTTTTACATTTATTAATATATAATTGAAAACCCCAAAAATATTTTTCCAGTAATAGGCCTTTTATTGCTTAGTCAGTAAAATGGAAGAGTTATGATTTATGCTTCCCTGTCCTGTCTGGATACATTGAGAAATGGAAATAATGATGGGGCTGTGGCTCAAACATGGGATTTCACAGCAAGAATGGCTTGGCTGTTGCTCAGATTTTCTTTGTGACCTCCAGAAAGTCACTTTTAACCTCTTAACTTCCCCTTTGTTGCCTGTACAGTATGACTGCTAGTGCAAAGGGACTGTGCTGGGGTTTTGTAAGCAGGTAAGTCTTTTAAAAATTCCTGATTCATCCAAGCATCATGCACTGCAGTCCTCCAGCGGACAGAATATCTTCTTCCACATTAACTCTGTACAATATGAATTTTTACTTAAGGCCTCCAAATACATACCTGCTCATGTCCTTGTCCCATCCCCTTCCCCGCCCCCCCCAAAAAAAGAAAAAAGCTGTTAGGTATGGTGATTGAAGCAAGGACCAATAGTTGATTTTTAATCCTTCTTTCTTTTTTCCCTTCCACCCTTCCTAGGATGCAGGGGCTTTAATCCAGGATGAACGAATGCTACTATGATAAGCACATGGACTTTTTCTATAACAAGACAAACACTGACACAGTAGATGAGTGGACAGGGCCAAAGCTTATTGTTGTTCTGTGTTTTGGGACATTTTTCTGCCTCTTCATTTTCATTTCGAATTCATTGGTCATAGCAGCCGTGGTCAAGAACAAGAGGTTTCATTTCCCCTTTTACTATCTCCTGGCCAACTTAGCTGCTGCAGACTTCTTTGCTGGAATTGCCTATGTCTTCTTGATGTTCAACACTGGCCCAGTGTCCAAGACATTAACTGTTAACCGCTGGTTTTTGCGTCAGGGTCTTCTGGACACGAGCCTGACAGCTTCCCTGGTGAATCTCCTCGTCATAGCTGTTGAGCGGCACATGTCGATAATGCGGATGAAGATCCACAGTAATCTCACAAAGAAGAGAGTCACCTTTTTAATTATATCAATTTGGGCCATTGCTATTTTCATGGGTGCTGTTCCTACCCTGGGTTGGAACTGCCTCTGTGACATTACTGCCTGCTCATCCCTGGCGCCTATTTACAGCAGAAGTTACCTGGTGTTCTGGAGTGTCTTAAACCTAGTCGTCTTCTTCATTATGGTGGTGGTTTACATAAGAATCTACATGTACGTCCAGAGGAAAACTAATGTCTTGTCGTCGCACACTAGTGGATCCATTAGCCATAGGAGAACCCCTGTGAAGCTTATGAAGACTGTCATGACTCTCTTAGGTAAGAGACTACAAACCATGGCGTGCAAGGCTGGCAGGGCCAATGAATGGGTTTGTGTGTTGGTTTGCTTTTGCTTGTTTTTGTTTTTGTTTTTAAAAACAAAACAAAAACCCCCAAACCCCCTAAACCAAACCAAAACAAAAAAACCCTCACCGAACTCTTACGTGCTGGAGGCATTTAGATTTCTGTCTGCTTTAGATAGTGAAATAAGTGTTGTACCACGCAGAAATGCGAAGTAGAGGACTGACATGTAGAAGAAAAGTGTCTCTATTTCGTAGGCAGTTTGTTACAAAACACGAATTATCGACTTTTTTTGGGGGGGGAGGGGGGGAATACAAAATCACTTTGGAGGAAGGCTTGTGAAGATTCACAACTACCTAGCAGAACATTTTCAGAATAATATTCTTTAATATCTGCACAAGGCCATGGATCCTATGGCTGGATGTGGATAGTTTTCTTCGCACTTCTTCCTCTTGGCTTTTTTGTAAACATATTAACTTCTTCCCCCTGGAAATGCAACTTCCCTGGGGAAAGGAGAGGATGCCTGATGCCTGGTAGGTCTGTGACTTTGACAGAGATTTGCTTTGCAAGGGGAGAATTCACCTTCGTTCTGTGAAGATTGCATAGTGCAAAATACTTTCAGATGATGATACAGTATGGCCTTGGATCTCTAGATCATAACATGAGATTTGACCGGGATTCTGCCCTAGAGATGCTGTTGATATTCGGGCAGTTCAGATCATTTAATCAGCTAGTTGTGATGTAGCTGCCTATTAAATTAGAGATGCACAGTGCGGATGATTGATTGTTGGAACAAAATACTAGCTGTAGCAGTCAATTTTCCCCAGGAAGACTTGAATCCGAGTGAGATGTTTTCTGGAAGCCAGGCATCACACGAGCGTGGCTCATGCAGCTCACTACGGGTGGAACTGGGGGGACACCGGGACACTTGTGAGGCTTGGCTCAGGTGGTGGGGGACTCTAAAACCACAAATATGGCTTTACCACTCTGATGTTGTATGAGCCAGCACAAGAAGGCTGGAGCTTTTGGGAAAGCTGGTGTCCGTGTATACCTGGGACACAGTTGTGTCGTACGGCAGCATGGTAGTACTAGAGAGCTCTGGGAGACAAGTGTCACTTTTCATGGAGGTAGGAGTTGCCAGGGTAGGAGGTTCAGGCTGAGGACACTTTCTTCCCCTTGCGGTCTATGGCTGCTGTTTGCACAGTCTGGTATCTGGTTCTCTTTCTTCTTTTTTTTTCTCCCCGCTTCCCCCCGCCCCCCGAAAGAATAGTGCTGTAGTACACAACACCTTTGTCTACCAAATGATGTTTTCAAATGCTTTAGAAGCTGAGATCACTTAAACTTTACGGTGCCTGACCTTGGAAAAGAAAGTGGACTGATGGTTCAAGCAAGTACAGGGTTCTCGCTTCCAGTCCTGTGTCTCCTGAAGTTGGCTTGTCCACTGCCAGAGCCTTTCCCTTCTAAATCCCTCCCCGGTTGTCCTTCCTTTTTTCCCCTTGACTTTATGGCACCTATAGAGAGACAATGTGGTGGTTGTTCCTGTTCCCCCCTTGACTTGCAGGAGCAAGATTCGATCTTTTGCCTCGCCTGAAGCTCTCATGCAGTGAAACTTAAACCATTCACCTGGAAGGAGAAATCCCTGCAGAAAAACTCTGACTTGCTCCAAATATGATCCTGCCCTGATGCATAAGCGTCGGGTAGACTGTAGTTAGCTGCTGCATTGGAAAGAGACAAAAAGAAAAACATTTTTAAAAAGCAGTTCTCCGAGAATTTCTATTGAAGGCAGAACTGCAGGCTGCTTTCTGGGAAGCCACACAAAAATAAATCATCATGCATAGCCTTGTCTAATTTATATGTATATTTATATAGTTAATATTACTTTGGTTTTGTATAAGCCAAAGTTGGAGGGTGCTGAGCGAGTGTTGGAATAACACTGTTAGCTCTTGGTGCCACCCCTGTGTGTTTGCAGGTCCGGGCAGAGAGGTGGTCTGCGCGCCGGGGGGGACACCCGGCCGGCTGATGTGGGAGCTGGAAGGACAGTGATGGTGGTTGCCGTTCGCTAATCCCTCGTGGTCCGTTAGCCTGTGGCAGGTCTTCAGTGCTCACCATGGCCATGCTGCTGTGTGGAAATAAACCCCACTTTAAACTTCATTTTCACCTTATTCTTTCTTTTACTAGGGAGAGGGGCCTTAGGACTATGGCTTGATTTAAAGATCAGCATTAGCTTTCTCTTACTCGCAGAATATGGCTTTTCAGCCACCAGATTAAACTATTATTCAGGCAAAGCATTTAATGATATTGTACCCTGGCCCAGGCAAATTTAACTTAGAAAGTCTGAGTGCTACTTTAGAGATCATAATTTTGTATATTTACTTTGTCAGTCAGAAACAAAACCAAAACAGAGCCTGCTTCCAAAGAAGTCGAGTGCATGTGTTGCTGGGTGCAAGATCTATCCCAAACTCCTGTGTCAGAGGAATTTTATCTTGGCATGTTCCTTCATATGAATTCTCCAAATTTTGACTCTGAGAGGCTTTTTATAAACGTTTATTTCTAGGAATGGGAATTTATTTTTTAAAACAGTTTGAAACGTGCGTTCCTGGCCAAGTCATTCAAGCACACTGTGCAAAATGTATTAGAAACTGAATAGCATGTTTTCTGGGCTTTCCAATTAGCAAAGGAGTCACCAAGTGACCAAAGTGATTCTTCCAAAATTCTGCTTATATCCACTCATGTAACAACCTACAGCTATATGCAGCATGTGGATTTTGCCCAGGGCTGTTATTTTTAATGGCTTGTTCCAAAACATCTGAAAGTGCTTTGGAGTACACACCTGATACGGTCTTAACTAAAAGCGATTCCGAGATGCTCTGTTGCTGGATGAAGCATGATGAGAACCAGAGTTCTCGTTAGTGTGCTCTGTTGGTTTCATGGGAGGTTCAGGACAAAGTCCTGCTGCCCCACTGCTGTGTGGAGGGAGGCTGCGTGTAGCTGGGTGCTGCTGGCATGCTGCTCCTCCCATCCGCCTCCACCTCCCTTCCTGGGGAGGCTGGGCCCGTGGCCGCCTGCCGCTCCAGCAAAACATCGCTGTCCGCTCTGGATGTTCTCCTCCTGTGGTCCTACAGTTGAGAGTTGGGCAAATCTGGGTTTCAGTGTGACTTCACGGTGATCACAGCTGCAGGTGGCTTTTTGCACCACCCTTTGGGCTTGGATGGCCCCTTCCAGAGGCTGGGACTCAGGTCCCTATCATCTACCTTTTTCTACCTTAATCCCTAAAATGGTCCATCACAGGATAGGAGCAAGGCTTTCCCTTTGGCATGTTAAGCCGTTGAAACTGGAAGATGTGAAACCTAGCAAAAGGGGCTAAAATCCTCTTAGGCTGACCTTGCGGCATAGTCCTAGCTAAGCCTGTGACTAGCTTTGAAGAAGGGTGGCTGCAGGTGTGCGGGTACGTGATTTTCAGGTGGTGTGTATGTGGTAGCTCATCTGAACTTGGCAGTGAGATTCCTGCTGAAATAGCAGCTTTGGGGCGGATGATTTTCAGTTTCAGTGAATTTATAGTTTAATTGGTAACTTGCCGTTTTAACTTGGGTGCACATGTGGCAAAGGCAACTGGAAGCTACTGCACTCTTTTTTTTCTCAGCGTGCTCAGGAAGAGCTTTGATGTGCAGAGTTTTATGACATGATGCTGCCGAAGCATCAGTAGTGCTTCCAGGTACACGGGAATTCATGTGCAAGCAGAGAACATGTAATCTGCAAGAAAATCCATGTTTAAATCTAATGGAAAATCCTCAAACTAACCTTGAGGCATTGTGGCACCTGATCTCCCATAATCTGGTGGGAAGACTCAGCTGTTCTTCTGATCCATGTTGCAGCCAGCCTATATTTCATGTCACTTCTGTGAATGTTAGAGAGTCCCAGAAATTAAATTCTTTTTGGAGTGTGGCATTTTGTCAGGGAGAGGAGCTCCTATGGGATAAGAAGTCTGCAAACAAGAAAATTGCCAAAGGGCCAAGACAAAGGTATATATTTACGCTTAGCCATGGTTCCCTCTGAAAGCTCTGTGGTAAAAATAGCAAAATCCAAGCAAGGCTGCGAGTCTGAGCCATGCCTCGCTTTCATCTCTGCGGTGCTAAGAGCAGGGTGTGAATCGCTTGTGTTGTCTCCATACGCAGTAGAATGTATTTTTGACGGAGTCAAAGCAACAGCCCCATGAAGGCATTAGCCACTAACTCCAGCACTGTCACTGCATTGCCCCCTGTCCTTGTCTTCAGTCGTGGGGCGGGGGAAATGTGCAGAGAGATGTCTGCAGATGTCTTTTATCTTCCCTTACTTTCGCCGCTGAAACCTTTTAGGGTTTTGCCTGTGTAGGTAGACAGGGATATATCCTAGGAGTTCACAGACTAATCCTGCCTGCAATCTTGCTGTTTTGTTTGAAGGAGAGATTTCTGCGTCTTCTGTTAAATGTGGCTTTGGGGTCTGTTTCCTCTCCTTCTGCCTTCCATGAGAGCAGGGTTGGACCTTGCATGCTTTGTGGTACAAGTGGTCAAAATGCTTTCAGTGCTTGTTCTAAGGAGAGTTTGTTACCATCTTAATTTCTGCATGGAGCTGGTGTGTTGGCGACTTTGCCAGTGACCCTTGGTGGCTAGTGAAAGCTCTCTGTCCAAATACTTAACCGAGACACTCAGCTAGACACGGTATTGTTGTGTGGGTGGTCTGGTTCCAGTGCTTGTTAAAATGGATGGGATTTTCTGGTGAACCCCTGGGCAATAAATCAGTAGAGTGTTTTCTCCATTGTAGACTGTAAGAGAGAGTTGGTGTCACAACTGCTTACTCAGCATGCTGGAGCCAAACCAGTGTGTAGTATAGCGACTGACCAGAGAAAACAAGTGTTGTGGTAGCATCTTGCAGCTCCTGATGCCAGTGGGCAATGGAGGAATGTTACTGATCTTAACCAGTATCTCAAAACAAACACCATGAAATTAGTACTTAGCATCACAAAAATCTTGGTACAGCAGAGTAGAAAATGCAGTTTCTGAAGGAGGTGGTCTCTTGCCTTTCTGTTCTGTACAATATTGCCTGGAACATAGTAAATCAGTTGGTTGAATTTTGTCTGGACTCCAGGAGCATAGATTTGGAGCAAGATCCATGGTACCTTGTCATGGATACATTTTTTCAGCAATCCTAATGCTTACTAAATCACGTGAATTCACTTTATATACCATTGCGGCCTGCCCATCAGATGGGCACAGTGTCCACTGAAATCCTCGATGGGGAGAAGCGTCCAGTGCTGCTGAAACCAGCCCGTGTGCACGGCACAGCCGATGGGCTGCCTGAAGTGCTGCCGAGTCCTGGCCCCGGCGCTGCCTGGGTCCTGCCGTGAGCCAGGCTGCCCTCCCACTGCTTGCTTGCACAGCTCAGGTATGGGAAAACCAGCAGCTTTAAAAAAATGAGCTGGACTTGCTTTCCCTACCGAATTGTTGAACAGATACCAACACCCCCAGGAGAGCTTTTTAGCATGTAGCTGCTATCATCCTTATTTGTCTGATTATTTTTTCTAAGCCCGAAAAAGGGGAAACTCTGCTGTTATAAATTATTGGAATTTCCTCAGTACGTTGTTCAAACTGTGACTGTTGTGCAGAGTTGTAATTTTCTATTTCTGTATGTCAGACAGCAATTGTGGCTTGTCCTAAGTTAGTATTACCACGCATATGGCTACTCCTTCCTTGGGCTCAAGGCGAGGGATGGCAGGCTGCGGTGCCGGGGGGAGGCAGGAGGGCAGACGGGGCAGTTCAGGGTCCCTCCCAAGCTCGTGGCCGAGGGCTGCGTTTGGTCGCGATGTTCCCCCTCCCCACCAGTCCTGCCCACACCCCTGCCTTTATGGTGGGGATGTGCAGTAACATGGAAAGATGCAAATGTAATATTGAACTTCCTTCTAAGCTGTGGTTTTTATGTTTTCTTCATGTTGTCTTCATTCTGTCTAAGATCTCTTCTCCCTTATTCCCCCTTTCTTTAATTTTTTTTCTTTGAGGGGCTGGTGGGAGAGGAATGTGTTGTCCTACTTTGTTTCTTTCAGCTTTTATTACCACTTTGTGTCTCAGTTCCTCACAGGGGCAGTTGTCATTCCTGCCTCGCAGCTGAAACACGAGAACTCTGCTGCTCCTGGGCTTGTCCTGCGGTTTCTTGCTACATTTTGGGGAAATGCATCTCTTGCAGAGTTTTCTTGTTCTCCTGTCGCTACACTCTTACTTCCTCATCCTTTTTGTCTTTTCTTTTTCCTTTTTATTCTGTTCTTCGCTTCGTTGTTTTGCCCTGACTGCTACATCCTTTGGTTCATCTTCGTTAACTCATCTATTTGTTATTTCTCTCTTTTCATTTACAACTGAATTTGTTTCCTGGATCTGAGTTGTTGGGTCTCAAGTACCCAGCACGCACAGCCCGCGAGGGAGCAGTGGAGAGAGGTGGGCTGCTGCTTCGGCCGGGGAGCCGGCAGTGCTTGTGTGTCGCGGAGAATGGCGTGCATCCTACACTAGCTGTGGGGTTTCCAGCCAGGACGTGTTTAAATTATGTGACTCTTGTTTTATGAATTGGGCAGTGTGCCCATAGCTCTGCAGAGTCAGCTGTAGTGTGACAGAAGACATCTCTTCTTTGGATCATGTTGCGGCAGCGGTGGAAGTGGGCCGCCTGGTCTCTTCTCCTCCAGCATACGCGAGAGAGAGATGAAGAGAGGAAGCCCGTGTTCAGAGCGCCAGTTCTCTGCTTGTTAGTGCTCCAGAGCTCTTGTTTATTTATCAGCGTGGACAAATCACTGTTGTGATGACCTTTCCCCACTTGTGTTTGAGCTGATGCTGTCAGCAGCTGGATTCTTCCTCCGTGCAGCCTTCCGAGAGGTGCCCTGCCTCGTGCTCAGGGCTTGGCAGAGAAGCTGTAGTAGATGCAATTTTGCTACTGTCATTAGAATTTTGTCCTCTCCTGCTTTTATCATTTTTGTGTAGAATTTTGATGAACCCAATAATCTTGTAAGATGTAAAAAAACCCCAAGCCCTTAGCAGTTTGAAGTCTTTTTTTTTTTTTTTTTTTTTTGGTCTCCTTTATTTCTAGGTGCCTTTGTTGTCTGCTGGACCCCTGGCCTGGTCGTCTTGCTGCTCGATGGTCTGAACTGCACCTACTGTGGGATTCAGAATGTTAAAAGGTGGTTTCTTCTCCTGGCCCTGTTGAACTCTGTCATGAATCCAATAATTTATTCATACAAAGATGATGAGATGTGGGGTACCATGAAAAGGATGATTTGCTGCTCCTCTGAGGATAAAAGCCAGGACAGATGCTCATCACGGATCCGCTCGACGGTTCTCTGCAGGAGCACGGATACCTCGGGCCACTACATTGAAGATGGCATTATTCAAGGGACAATTTGTGGAAAAGGAGATCTTAGTGACAAAGGAAACTCCTGAGCTATTCAAGGGACTGGCTTGGCTGGAAAAGGAGAGGGGGAAGGGAGAGGTTTTGTAAGAGAAGATTGACTGGCAAAGCTAGTAAACAATATATCCACTTTGTTCCAGAGCCTAAACTCCAGTGTTAACAAAAGTTCTTATAAATAATTGCCTGATGGAAAAACACTTTGTAATGAAGAAAACTTTCTGTGCTGCCGCCTTTCTCCTTTTTTTCCTTTTAAGTACATGAAATTGTTTTTTCGTATGAATGGAATAAATACATCTCAGAGACTTCTTGTGCATGGAAACAAAATGTAAGCAACGTAGTGAGACCCCCCTAAACTCCTACAGAGAGAATAAACCTGCCTCACTGTGCAGGCTTGGCATTCATTGCGTATTTGTGCTTTGAACAGTTTCTGTGCATCTTGAGGAGGATCGTAGGCTCGGTTGGACAGAACTGTGACCTGTTTTCTTGGTTTACGAAGTTCATGAAATAGTTCATACTTACCCTCTCTCTTCCTCCTCCTCATCTTGCTTTCAAAATAGGTAGTTCGATGGTTTATTAAAGCTATGCCAGAAACCTGGCTGTGATGGGAACCCCAGACCCGACACCAGTGTGCGTGAGTATATCCGACCGTGGATTGTCAGGATCTGAGAGTACAAAAAGCACAAAAGCCATTATTGCTTCCATAGTGGGGTGAATGCTGCAAGGAGATACATTGCACTCTCTGCTGCTGTTGTGTAAGCAGACGTTGAGGGTGGATTAACAGAAGAGCAGTGTGGCTGTGTTCGTTAATGCTCATTTCTTATTTCCCCAGATAACCCCAAATGGGTGTGCTCACCCCTCTTTAACTGCTATGCCACTGAGAGAAATGAGATCCAAAACTTTGTTTTAAGAGGGCGAACTTTTAATGGAAGTTTAAATATACATATATACAGGTTCAATCAAGCTATTTAAAATAGAAATTAATTTACAAGAAAAAAGCCTAAAACCAACCTAAACCCCTACAAGAGTACAGTATGCATTGATTGTCTGCCCTTGTCTGGACCACATTTAACCTCTGGTTTGCAAGCAGACCTTACTGGAAGGTACTTGAGGAAGAGGCCATGAAACAGCAAGCAATGAAGGGCTTTCAGCATTGTGACAAATCAAGTCTAGAGTCGATGCAGACACAGCCCAAAAAGCTGAAGTCTTGACTTATGGAGTATGCTCTAATGGAGGATCCAGCAATTTAAAGCTCTAGGGTAAAGTTTTTAAATTTAAACTTTTAAATTAAAAATTGGAACGTAGGTTTCTCAGTACTCTAAAAACCTGGCTCCTGCTGTCTGGTTTCAACAGCAGTGAGCTCCCTGCTACCGGTCTTAATTTCAAGAGGAGTTACCTGTGTTGTGTCCTAGAGAAAGTCTGCTCCCTGGTCACCCTAAAGCAGGTGACCACGACCAGAGGTCACTTTGGAAAGTTTTGGAAGTTTTGACCACTTGGAATTGTTGGAGAACACCACCAAGAGCATATTGTGTGAGGCTGAAAGATAACGATCAGCTGTGGTTTGGGCAAATTATTCCTTCGGTACAACTTGCATGTGGATATCTGGACTGTGTTGGTCAAAGCAGAACCAGCACTTGGCTGAAAGGCCAAGCTGCAGTTCTGTAGAAGGCACTGGGGGATTTCACAGCAGGCCTTAGCTTATGAACACAGCAAGCCCCTGTTCAGAGAGCTTCCCATAACACAAGTTACCTTGTAGGGATATGGCCTAACATTTCAAGGTAGATGCTGTATTTGAGTAACGCTAAAAAGGTTTACACATGTTTTTTTACCATTATAATGCAATGTTCTTGTGCAAATACTACTTCATTAGTTTGGTGTTTTGAAAAGTATGTAAAGTGGTGCTTTCTGGAGCCGGTGGCATTGCAAAGGCATAGCATGCAAGCATTCCTGTCCCTACAGCTACCTGCAGTGCACAGTTTGTGTTAACTAAGCTGAAGCTCCGTATACAAAGCTAATGGAAAATAAAACGCTACTTCAAAATGAAACACTTGTTTTGTTTCTTGTTTGGATGGTGATTGAACATTACCTGGCACTACAGTCAGCAGTAAGTGGCTGCTGTTACTCCTACTCGTTTCCACAGATCCATCCAAGCTAAACCTGATCAAACTGCAGATAAAAATGAACGTGGGGAAACGTTGTTTCATGTTACCACGGGGCGGTGGGGAGGGAGGGACGTTTTATTAAAATTTTAATGTTTACTAGCAATACTAGGCAGTGTAATACTTGGTTGAATCAGGCCCTGAAGAGAGCTTGGATGAAGGTCTGGAACACCTGCAGCAGTGGAGAAAACACTAGGTCTTTCCTGCAGAGCTTGGGATTCGGGCTGCAAAATAACTACACGTGGATGGTTTTTCCAGGTAAGCAGGAAAAGGTGACTCCTGAAAAGGTAAAGGACTGTGTTGTTTGTAGAGCACCTCATACAGTGGTGCTGGATTAAGATCTGAGAGGTATTATCAATCATTCTGCTACAAGTAAGTGGGAGGATTTGAGGTCTGCACTCTTATTCTTTCCATTGTCTCATTTTAAAAAAAAAAAAAAAAAGAAAAGCCAACAAAACAAACCCCCAAACAAACAAACCAACCCCCAAAAGCCTGCAAACTGGTGCTCTGTGCATGGTATTACTTGCAGTGACGTGCCCTCTATTTCGGCATGATGCTTCCCTCAGAGCTGCTGCCTTCTTGTCTACTACTATAAATTACAATGTGACAGGACTGGAACAGGAAAACCATCGTGCATCAAACTTTCCTACAAACTGCTACAGCAGAGGCTGTGTAATGTTTCCTATATCAAGCTGTCTAAACATCCAGCTACTCATGTAGTGGGGAATTTCTTTTTAATGCCATAAACATTTATCAGAATGGTTTGTCTCAAGGAAAACATTAACGCACTATTTGTACTTGAGTAAAAAAAAAAAAAAAGAGACAAAAAAAGCAAAGGGCAGTTGATGAAGGCAAGTTCTACGGGGTTTCCCTGTTGCCTTTTTCACTAATATCCCAGAATAACAGATATTGGTATCTGTTGACTTTGCCTGTGCCTGCTCCTATTTATGTATGCCAGTCTACTGATGTGCGAGGCGAAATTCATTCTTTTGGAGAAGGCTTTAGGGTGAACATCCACAGAAACCCAAGGACATTAATTCTTAGGAGGCAGAGGAAGGCAAGGGTAGAGTTACCATTAAGTTGGATAATGATAAGGTTTTGTGTGTTCCTGGTGATGCTGGAGGCCCTTCCGTGTCTGAGAGAGCGTTGAGAGCTGCTGTATAGCAGTAAGTAGCAAGCAGATACCTCTAATACAACATCTTCACAGCAACTATGGTTTGAAAACCTTTGTGATATTCTCCTCCTTTTCCCCTCTCCATCTGCTTGTCTCCCAAACCAAAGTTGCTCTTCCAGTTGATCAGTGGGTCCAGGAAGAAACGCTCCACGGCTTTTCCCAGGGCAAAGATGTATGGTCTGTCCTCCGTGCTTAGCTCTCCCGTAAAGCCTCTGTGGTCACGATCATTAGAGATGCTTTTCAGAGAATTATTATTAAAAGCCGGGAACAATGGGCTTTTATTTTACACGATAGCTCTTTTGAATCTTTCTGGATAAGCAGCTAGGCTGATCATTGCTTAATAACTGTGTGCGTGGGAGAGAAGTTTCTCTAATATCTGTGCTGTCAGTTTGACCTAGGTGGTGTGGGTGATGAGTCCCTCTGGGAGAGCAGCCAAATTGCTACAGCTTGAGTGGCTCTGAAGCATGGCTTCTCCACCGCTTTGGGGCTGCTTTACCGTGACTACTTTTCCCTCAGTGTAGGTTTTTGGTTTCTTTTTCTTTTAGTAATTACTGCAGACTGGTGAAATACATCTGCATTTGTGCATGTGACAGCTTGTGCACGTATTTGTGAACTGCAATAATTACTGCAGCTATATGACATGATGGTGCCTTTCTCTGATCAGATCTATATTTTTTATATATATATTTATATGTTTGGGTTTTTTTTTTAAACTTAAAACTCTCTTCCAAGTAGCAGTTAACTATAGGAGCAATACTTCTACTATGATTCTTTCACAGTTTTAGTGAACTCTGCATGAAGATTTCTAAACTACTGGTTATTGGAAGCTGATGGAGGAAGGGTCATTTTAAACTTGTCATTATTTCTTAGGCTCTTTCCCTATAGTTCTGGCTATTGGCCACTATCCTAGCAGATGCAGTGCAGGGTCAGCCTTTGGTCTGGCCCAAAGCAACTGCTGCTTGCAAGATTAGAGCCAAAAAGTGAAAATATATAGAAATGTTGAAAAGAAGAAGGCAGGGAAATTCTGTTATTTATCCTAGCCTATAATACTAATGAATGTTTTAAATCACTTGAAAGAAGTGATCCCACTTTTCCCCTTGTACCCACTCCATCCTTACGCTGGTGCAGCCATTTGTGAGACCATATGGTGAAGTGTAGTGGGTCTGAAAAATAACCCTGGATAATATATGTTGCTAGTAACCAGAGAAGATTTTCCACTTGTCATGAACTAGCAGCTGCATTATTTCCTCGGTTTGTTATATAGAGTCACACAGATGATTTGTTTCCTGGAAATCTTTGTAAAATACAGTCCTCCTTGAATGCTACACTTTGCAGTGCCTAGGCACACTTCTGTCAGGGGGAAAAGGAAAAAAAATCCATCTGGAAACAAGGAATTAGGTCATGATAGTCTTCCCCCCTCTCCCCCCCTCCCCCGCCAAGGTCTTCTGGAAGATAAGAAATTTAGACACTTCTATGCTTTGAGCCATTCTTCAAAACAACCTGCTTATTTTTCAAGTAGTAATTGGTCCCTGGACTTCTTTTACACATCTTTTTATAATATTGAGGGTGTTTTTTTCACTGCAGCAGGCAGAAGCATCTGTTTTCTTCCAACCCACTTAGAAGTGCTATGTTGCAGCCCAGAGGTATGGTATTTTGAATTGTCTTGTATATGCATCTATGCGTCTTCTCCTGTGTGCGTTGAAATAAATTAACTTTCAGACTAACCTCTGCTATGTTTACCACAGACAGCTGTGCTAAGAACAGCTTTTTTTTCTGAACTAGCCTTTACTAGTATCCCAGTTGTGCACTTAGGACTCTGATGTACAGCCCTGTAAGAAAATCAACGTGCAGAATAAGAAAAGCACAAATCACTTATTAATCTGTTCTCACCAATAGCTGTATTTTAACTTAAATGTTAACTTCATTGAAACCATAGATATAGTCTAACTTCTCTAAAAAACCCAAAACAAATAAACACAAATTCCCATTAAAAACCCACAACAAAACAAACAAAAAACCCAAGACAACAATCCTGCATCTCTGTAGGCCAGGAGTAAGTAAGTGTACTTATCTTCCCTGACCTTTAGTTTACCTGACTTGCTTTGATATATATGAAAATACGGAAGTCGTGTTTCTGACCACAAGTAATTGCTTGGGGTTTCGGCAGGTGATCTCCTGGGGACGTGCTTCTCAATTAGAGAGGTTCTTTAGATTTCCTCCTAAAGCTGCTGTGGAAGGAGATGGGGTACTGGCCTGGGAGCATCGGTGTTGATCTCACTCAGTATTGCATTTTGTATGTGTAATAGTTAAGAATACGTATCTACTGTCTTGACCCTAACTGTTAAGATTCTCTTGCATATGCTAGACCCTCACAGTACTGTACGGTTAATTTTATCTCCAGCTTCCGTTTATATTTATGCAAACAAATGCTTGGTGTGTTGGCTTTAATTAGGTTTCTATTAGGAATATGTTCAATTACTAATGGATGTCGAAATGCATGGGAGTGAAAAGGCTTGACCTCCAGAGATGGAAGTGTTATTAATGCTTAAATGATTCTATTCAAATCCCAGTTAACGCATCAGTTGTTATGAATGTCACTGTATTTGTTTGTGCAGTGCACTCTGTGATACTGGGCTGGGATTTTCCCACAGGTATAAATGAGTTAATTTAATTAGAAACATACGGGTTTGTGCCTATAGGGATAAAGGGCCCGCAGACTGTGAACTCGCAATTGCTCACCCACATGCTTAGCTTTAACTTTCTGCACAGTTGCGTTGCTTTCACGGTTGCTGTGAAAGGAGTCCCGCGTGTGTCGGCATTTGTGAGATGAAGACATTTAATGTCGCGTTTTAGACTGTAAGTTTCTGCTATATGGGAAACTGTCCCTTTACCAGGAGGCGCAGCTGCAGCAGGCTGGCTTCCTTCACACACCCGTCCCTCGCAGACGCAACTGTTCATTTCAAAGAGGAAACATTTGGGCCCATAAGCACAAATTTAGAACGTTGGATTATGTCCCAAATTTGACCTACGTTGTTTTGCCCTATTTTCTCCTTTATAATCTCTTCGCACAGTCCATGTAATTTTTTGTGTGTTCTGCTTTGTTCTTCAAAGCATAGATTAAAGCACACTTTTCTCTAAACAGATAAATTCCAGCAGTATTGGGTCCTAGAGCAACCCTCCAATTTCACAGACCAGAGAGCCACAAAAAGAAATACATATGGTTGAGCAGAGATTTTAGTCTTGGGTTTTTGCAAGGTCAGAATACCAACAATAACAAAAAAAAGTTATGTTTGTATGTATTAGTTAAAAACGTTGGAGAACAATACTTTGGCAAAATAAAAGTAGACTCTAAGCTTATGACTGATTTTTGCAATTAAAATGTGAGCTGGGAGTCCTAGACTGTTAACCAGTGAGTTTTCTGAACAGCAGATCCGAAGAAATGCGTTTTCTGATTGACTTCTTCTCTGAACTGGAGCGAAGCTGCCGCGTGCATTCAGCTCCTTCCTGGCACAAGGGGACCCAGGCAGAAGGGTGATCTCCTGAACCCCTTCCCCTGGCAAAGCTCCAGCCCGTGTTTCTGCCTCCACGGGCACCAGGGGCCTTGCTGATTCACGGAAACGAAACCAAGCCCGAGGATGGAGGAACTTCTGCTGAACACAGCGTGGGCTCTGGCTGGAGACTCCAGCAAGTGCTTGTGCCCCCTTTCCGCAGCGGCGGCTGAGGTTGCACCACGGTCCTTCCTTCTGTAGAGGCAGGAGCAGACTCTCTTCTACCCAACTGCCTATTTTCCCAAAACTTGTTGGTGAGGCAATACCTTTAGATCTCTTCCTCTCAGCCAAGTTTTATTGAAAGTGACTGATGATTTCAGAAATTATGAGGGACTAGTCAGGTGAAAAGCAATACAGCTGCACATGCCTCATTCCATTCAGAAATCAGGATAAAATTGTTTTCTGGTTCAAGCTATGTAAGTCATGGATGCAATTTTACGCTTGCCTATGCATGGGTGAGGACTCCCTGGGGGAGGATGAAGGCAATCCCCAAAGCTGCTTCACAGCAAATCCCCAGCACCCTGATATCCCACCACTACTGTGCCTCTACTCATCTTCTCACCCAGTCAGTGCCAGGAAAATATCAGTATTTGCCGTCTTTATCCCATTTTCTAGCCAGCAAAATTGTTAAGGAATTATTGAGGTGAAGCAGCTTTGACTCCCTCTCTTTGCAGGAGTATGAATATGGCTTGTGGTTCTCCAAAAGGTAGCAGGATGACTTGCAAAGAGCCGTGAGTCCATCTGTAAACACAGTTATAAATGAAGGAAAATCAGGCTCCCATGCTCACTCAGCTTGTGCATGGTCTGTTCACTTCGTGACGGCTGAGTTTCAGAGGTTTTGCGAAACAGCTTGAGGATTTGCTTCTGTGTGTGAATCCTGAGATCTTTGTGTCCGGTGGGAGTGGTTCGAATGAGCCAGAGATCACAGATTGATTGACAAGAGGGAGCCTCAGGGGCTGCAGACAGTCACAGGAGATTCCCAGTGCAGAGGGCTACTCCTCTTATTAACTGAATCTGATGCTATTGACTCTTCATTGGGTTGTTCAACTAACAGCTATGGTTGTAAGCCCTTTTTGTCTGAATGGGAATGGGCCATCCCAGTGGTGCTGTGGGTGTTCACAGCCTCAGCTGCCACGTTCAGGGGCAGCAGGACCAGGTACTGGCATTCAGTGCCCAGGCATGAGGGTAGGAAGCTTAAAGGAATAGTAAGAGGTGACAACTCAATATCTCAAGGGATTTAAGCCCAAATGACTTGCTGAGAGTTGCCAGAGAGGAGTCTCTGATGGATGACAATTCACTTCTCTCTGTCCCCTCTTCTCTTGCCCTCCGTCCCTTCTCATCCATTGCAGCAGCAGCACAAGCTCCAGAGTTGAAGTGCAAAGAGCTTTTAGTGAGTACAGCCAAACGTTGATCAGAAGAGGTGCCAGGGATGAGATAACACTTGGATTTTGTATGAGCAGTTTGTCTTCCCCTGCGGCAGTCACACCGAATATTTTAACTTGCTACAATAATTTCCTGTGGGCTGATATCCACTGATTTGATACCAATGGTAGCAACAGGCTCCATCAGGAGCTGCCCTGAAGGGTTGATTCATTTAGTCCCACAATGAAGATTGAGTGAGCCGTTATTTCAAAAGGCAAGCTGGATCCAGCATGTATTTGTATCAACACGCCAAAGATGAAACAACCGGTGCCTCACCCAGGCCAGCAAAGTGGGTTTTTGCTAATGCTTTATTTGCTCTCCATGTTTGGCTGGGAGACAAGCAATGCTCTTGTGATGTGTTATCTTTATGAACAGTAAACTAAAAACATTCTCTTTGAGGGGGTGGCACTGCTGTGTTCTGCTCACTTGATTTCCATGCACCTCTCTTCTGCATATGTGAAAGTGGGAGACGTCGCTGTGAAGATAAGGACCTTGGGTTTCCTGAGATGCCGCAGAGACTGGGACTGCCTGCCCACCAAATGCAGCTGGGAGCTCCTTACAATTCCTGCCACGTTTTGCAAGCGACGGGGAGAGCCGGTGGGCGGCCTCGCTGATGGAGTCCCGGTGGTCCCGGTCAGTCAGCGTGCAGCGGCCGGTTCCCACCTGCATGTGGGGTCTTTGCAGGTTCCGCACCACCGCTCTCCCTGGAGAGCCCGCAGGCACTAACGCATCTTTCCAATCACGGCGTTTAAATTTTTGTCCCTTTAGTTTTTAAGGAACATTTCTGACACTGTCAAAGTTGAAGCAAATGGAGCTTTCTTTGATCCAGGAGCGAAGTTGACTCAGCTCTGCTTTGCCCAGTTTTATTTAAAGACCATGACTACCACTTCTGAAATGTTATTTGCGAATGCTATATTATTACATTATCTGCTTTTCCATCTGTTAAATGCCATGGTTCCAGCAGCAAAAATACCACTGTCTGACAGTAGCAGCTGTCAAAGGTCTTATTTAGTCTTCTTCAAAAAGTAGTAAAACCTGATACCGCTAAAGATAAGCCAAGTTTTGTTACAAGAAAACTTTCTTTGGATGTGATTTTAGGAATGTTACTATTTATAGCACCTCTGGATTTTTACTCCTTCATAGGAGGGAGGTTGTACACATCTATAATTTTAAGTACAATTATTTGCTTATTCCTGGTTTAAACAATGTTGTGTTATTGTTTATAACCTGTGTGCAAATATATAACACTGTGTAAATCTGGCCTCAGCATTGTTCACGGTTGTTCCCCAACCCTGGGAGACAGCACCTATGACCAGGCTGCTTCACACAGGATAAAAAAGTATCGCTTGGGCCAAACCCATCTTCTGTGTAACCCCAATGACTTAATGACAAATCAAAAGTCGAATTACAAGCATAGCTCATGAAGCAGGAGATGCCCTGAACCAAGTCCTGTGCGTCACTTAGAAACGAAACTTACAATTCCGTAGTGAATAGTGCACTTAAATATGAGTGATAATTGGGACAACAAATTAAATGAAGCATTGTTTATATTAATTAAGTAGTTCTGAAGACTTCTTCAAGTCAGGTGTCCCATTAATAAGCATCGCCTAATGGACTGTATTTCCCCGGGGAGCCTCGCAGCCTCGGCCCGGCGCGAGGAAACAACCAAAGAGGTTCTGCAACGCTGCGGCTCCGTGGTGCTGCACACAGACAAGCTGCGTGACTGCAGGAGGCTGGGGCACCCCCTCCCTGGTCCTGGCTGCTCTTACACCTCTGTCCCCATGGGCTCAGTACCTGCTGGTCCTTCAACCCGCCTGGAGAATTACTGAAGAGTGCAGTTCTCCTGAGCAGAGCCCAGCAGGGTCAGGGGCGATGCTGTGATGGCCACCAGCTGCTCTCGGGGTTGGGTTTGCCCCACGTGGAGGGACAGAGGTGAGCGGTGGCCTACGGCAGCTCCCGGTCCCACGAGAGCTGGAAGACACAGCGGCAGCACTGGCGGCTCTCCTGGCATTGCACAGGCATCTCCCTGCTCAAGGCTGGGGATGTGTAAATAATGCGTTAGAGAAATGCATGTTTTAGGGCTAAAACCAGAGGTGGGAGGGGGTTGTGCTGGGGCCCAGGCTTTTCGTGGTGGCAACCACCACAATCTGCTGTCAGGTAAGGGATATTTTTGGTGTGGGTGTTTTGTTTTGTTTTGTGTTTTGTTTTGTTTTGTTTTGTTTTTCCCCCCGACAGCGCTAGCACCCTTGGTGCTGCCATGGGGTGGCTGGCAGGAGCCACTCCAGGGGGTGGCACGGCACGTTCCCTGCACGGTACACGGTGCTCCCGGGGGCCCCCCTCGCCTAGGGCCCGCCGGGATGGCCCAGCGCCTCAGCGGCATCATTGTTTGGTGCCTGCTGGCCGTGTGCCGCCCCGGGGGCTTTCCCATGTGGCGCTGATCCTGCCCAGCCCCTGGAAGCCCCTCACTGGGGTCTGGGCAGGGGGGTGACGGGGTGGTTTAGGGGGAGGGCAGGCAGAGGAGTGGGAAGATGGGGCTGTTGATAAGGCTCCAACCACCAAACCGGTCTGAAACCGTGTGATTTGGCACGGCGCGGGGAGCTGTAGCTAACAACACAAAAGATGAATAATTGCAGGTCGTGGCATTCATTCTCCCAATTTAAAAATTATTAAGCTCTTGGTGAGGGCAGGCAGCTGCAGGTTTGGGCTGCCTTTGTCCCCCCGGCAATGGCTAAGGCGGCACCGACATCCGGCGGGACGGCATGGTGCGGCCCGGCCGGCGAGCGGGCGCCTCTCCTCCTCCAGCAGCGCCCTTCGCCCCAGAACGGGGCTGCCTCGGGGCCTCGCTGCGCCCCGTCCTGCCGGTGGGTTTTGGAGGGGATAGGTGAGCAACGTGAATGCCAAGGGTCCTCCTTCTGCTGCTCATTTCTCCACCTGAATTAGCGGAGGGGATGTAAAGCTGCCATGTGGGGGTAAGTCACAGCCACTGCATGTGCCTGCCTCAAGGAGACGGCAATGAAAGGGGCAGGAAGGGTGAACATCAAACGTCGGCTCAAAACAGGCATGCCCAGCCCGGCTCTCGGCTGTGCTGCTGCCTTGAGTCACTTCCCAGGCCGTGGGGCAGAGCTTTAGAGGGGTTTATGGGCTAATCCACCTGTCTAAATCGACTTTAGTTTTGTATTTGAAAATAACAGGTATGTTTAACTAAAATGAAATAGCTAATGGCCGGGAGCAGGGAGCTTTTTATAATGTTAGTGAAGGGGCAAGTAAAAAGAAAAAGGGCTGATTTCCAATTAGAAAATTGTAACCTATACAGAAATATCTCTTACCAGGACTGTTTTATCTAATTTTACATTCTCCTTCAGTGCTTGTGAGGTACCGTGTGTGCCTACAAGTGAACGTGTCCTTGAAAAAGAAACAGTAGCTGCTGCGAGTTACTGCAGAGGGCTCGGACTGAATAGGAAATCCCGAGGATCCTGCTAGTAAGTGTGGAAATGTTGACTTTGGGACTGCTGCTGTATGTTTTGAGCTAAGGGTGTGCGTGAGCCTTGCCGTCAATCCACAGGGACAATGCTTTGGTATGGTTAATGTGGCACCTCAAAACCTGAATCCTATAAGCAGGAGGCTGAAGCTAAACTAGGAGGGAATGAAACCACCAGTGTTTGCTAAATGCTCCTTTCCTCTGACTGCTGAAGGTCTTTTAGTCCCTTCCCCATTGGAGTCTAAATGACTACTGGCTCTTCTCAGAGTTGCAGCATTGCTGGCCTAGGAAAATGCATTCTTTTCTTTTGTCTTCCAAATTTTTTCTCATTTCACTGACCAATCCTTTGCAAACCCCCTCACTGGCTGTGTGGCTGCTTGTCCTGGTTTCGGCTGGGATAGAGTTAATTACCTTCCTAGTAGCTGGTACAGTGCTGTGTTTTGGATTTAGGATGAGAACAATGTTGATAACACACCGATGTTTTAGTTGTTGCTGAGCAGTGCTTACACTAGCCAAGGACTTTTCAGCTCCCCATGCTCTACCGACTGAGAAGGCTGGGGGTGCACAAGAAGCTGGGAGGGGGCACAGCCAGGACAGCTGACCCCAACTGGCCAAAGGGACATTCCATACCATGGGACGTCATGCTCAGTACAGAAACTGGGGAAAGCTGGCCGGGGGGGGCCGCTGCTCGGGGACTGGCTGGGCATCAGTCGGCGGGTGGTGAGCAATTGCACTGTGCATCACTCATTTTGTATATTCTTTAATCATTATTATTATTATTATTATTATTATTATTATTATTATTATTATTATTTTCCCTTCCTTTTCTGTCCTATTAAACTGTTTTTATCTCAACCCATGAATTTTACTCTTCCCCCCCCCTGCAATTCTCTCCCCCATCCCACTGTGGGGAGGGGGTGAGTGAGCAAACGGCTGTGTGATGTTTCGCTGCCTGCCGGGTTAAACCACAACACTGCTATTAATGTGCCTTTGCTGCAAAGCTTGCAGAGGTGTCTCCCTGGCTAATCCTTTACAGCAACAAGTGATGTTGCATAGACCTTCAGCACTGGTAATCTTGGGGAAGAGGTGAAGTCTGGGATGGTGAGCAAGGCATACGATCGCTAAGCATGGGGGAGAAAATACTGCCTAATGGAGCAGCAGTTGCAAGTCAAGGGTGAAAGGAGTGAATTACAGCAGACCTGGGAAAGGCTGGTGTTTATCTGTCGCTTCCTTTGTCTGCACATGGGAGAAGTGAGGGATGCATCAACCAACAGCATCAGAGCAAGTCTACGCAGCGCATAGCACCCTCAAAGGCTGCATAAACTACCCAGGCAGGCGAATTGCCTCCTGTAAAGAGCAACTCCAGATTGTCCTTTAGTGGAGAAGCCCAAGTAGTGCATGGAGGGTCTGTCCAGAGCCAAAGAACAGCTTCAAAATGGCAAAAAAAAATGGCAAAGCCACACGGTGTTTATTGGGGACAAGGTACAGCATTCACCTTTGCTCTGCACACAGAGCCTCACAGAGCTGCTCCTTTAGGGTCACCCCACCGCATGTATCTGCACAGGAGGGGATAGCATCTGTACACAGGCTATCAAAGTGCATTTGACATTGCATAAAACTCATAAGAAAGCTTATTTAAGGTGCTCTGTGATGCACACAAGCCTTGAACTAGCTATGCATCTCTCCTGAGGGTTCTTCCTGTTGTATGAGATTATGACCACAGCTTCCAAGCACTTCTGCTGTTGCATACCTCTGCGGTTTTCCCTGGAGAATGTTGAGTGCAGTTGCCTTTCAGTTTACAGAGAAAATAACGCCAAAAAACCACACAGAAAGAATTTTGAGAAATTCTTGGCCTCTCCAATGTTTATACTGAGTAGCATCTGTCCAGCCTGTTAGCACCCCATCTGCACTGTTAGCTTTCAGCACTCGTCTTAGCCACCAAATATCCCACTGCTTGGGAAATCCCTGCTCCTGAAGGCTATGGGTGCCTGCTAATCCTGAGTCCTGACTTGCACAGGTATCTTTACATTTTACTGTATAGATGGAGGTCTTATCTTTGAGCCTTTGCTCTCAGTAATTTTGCTATATTTTCTAGAGAAAATAGCCCCCAAAATTTTGTTCTTTTAATGAAGAAAAGCAAGGACCACCTGAGCTTTCATCTGGGAGAACAGTGTTCTCAGGTGGCTTGTGGAGATCTAAGAGGGGCTAAGTCTATTTTTTCAAGGCTGATGGTAAAGCACGTTTTCTAGGCCATTTTCTATCCTCTCTTTGCAAGAATTAAAATATTGCATACTGTGCTGTGATTCACAGCTCTGTCATGCAGGTTTGAAAAGCATTCAATACATCCTACTATTAGGACTCATTCTACTACTCAGGGCGGGTTATACCTAGCTAGCAGCTGCTTATGGGATATAAACATTCATTCAGTTTGGTTGACAACAGCTTAAAATTGGACCAAGTTCTTGTTCTGTAAGACTGACTTCACATTTCCCTCCTTGCCTGCATTGTTCTCTCAAAGATCCCTGTGTAATTTTTCTACATTATTTTCAGTGTCATTCTCTGTACCTTTTTCTTTTATTCATTTCCTTCTCTTTCTTCTTTTCTTTCCCATGATGTGTTTTTCATTTATTCTGTAGGCTTTCTTTTTCCATTTCTGATTTCTTTCCATTAGACTCTGCTTTTTCTGTTCCCATCATCGTATTTTCACGCAGCCCTTTCCCTCCCCAACACACATCTCTTCGCCTGCCTCAGATTCTTGCCTGTGCTCAGCCACGCCAACGGCTTTGGGCATGTGGTCCAGATGAAGATAATGAAAAGATGAGGAAAGCCTTACATTTGGAAGAAGCAGCAAGTGCAAAAATAGAAAGGGCTGTCACAAAAACAAACCAGTGAAGAATACTGGGTCGCAAACCGGGTATAAAACACTAGTGTTGGGCTGTTGCAAGCGGAGAAAAAAAATGCAAGTCTTGTTCTGAGATACGTTAATGGGACGATTGCACCGGCAGCATGGGGGGCAGGTATCTTGTTTTGCTTGACAGTGGGAGGCCACGTCCAGGACACTGGGTTGAACTTTCTGGACAAATTGAGCGTTGTCCAGAGGACAGCAACACACCTGGTGGTTGTAGAAAATATGACCACTGAGGAAAAGCTGAAGGAATTGAGCTGGGCCCTAGACCTGCTCATTAGGGAGGATAAACACCATTATCGAGTCTTTTAAAAAGAGAGGAGATGAGTGTGTATGTGGGAGCCTCCAGGTATGGTTAGGTACATTGATTTAGACAGAATAATCTTAGGTTTCTTCCAGTGCTGCGTTCTGGGGCTTTCCTGTGGTATTGTAGATACCCAGTTGGGGCTATAAAACTTTCACCCTTCTTGTTTTGCAGGATAAGGTGGGAGGAAGGCAGGCTGGCGGCCACAGCACAAGCCCTCATAACCACTGCTCCCAAACTCGACTTCTGGTTCCGCTGCCGGTCCTGAGCAGTGTTATCTGTAGGTAATAAGATTACGATTCCTGTCCTTCTTGAAAGGGTTAACAGATAAACTCTTTCCTGAAGCAGGTTGAGGTCTCTGTGTGAGTGGGGCTAAAGATGTGCAAGTAACGTTACATTGCTGTTAACAAGGCATGAGGGATAAACTGTCCTGGCTCACATATAAATATTTGCAGTTACAAACAGGAGCAAGAGTAACTGGAGAAAAATGTGAAAGACTCATGATTTTCTGTTATCTTTTAAAGTTTGCTTTCCTGGGGTGAAATACCTTTTAAATAATTCTATGGCAACCACAGCGCAACAAACCCCACATCCCCTTCCACTCAGTTACTTTGACCAGCACCGAAACGCAGGTTGGTCACTGAGTCTTGACGGCCGCTGGCATTTTAGCCAAAGCACAAGTCTGCAGGAGCTGGGTCCTGCTTCTTTCTTTGCCCAAGTTTAAAAAAAAAAAAAAAAAAAAAGTTATGGAAATGAATACCAGGCAGTTACAGCAGGGGAGATACAGAAATAACCCGTTTTATTATTAAAAGATAGCTCTGAGCATCCAACGAGTGCTAGGCCACTCATCAATTAAAAATTACCTCAGGACCATAAAGCAAGCTGCGTGTTATACACTCCCATTTCAGGCAGAACAATTATAGAAAACAGCTTAAAACGGATACTAAAAATAGCAGACATCTGTTTAATAACCATCAGGCTTGGGTACATTAGGAGATAAGAGGTTTGCCTATTTATTTGCAGTTTTTTGGCATGAAGAAATGACATAGTTCACAAGCCTCTCCTCTTCGGGGCTGAGAGCACTGCTAGTGCAAGGCTGTGCTGGAAAATCTGCCGAGATTCATGACTGCCAGTAGCAAGTCCTGTAGAAAAAGCAAAGGCAGAGTTGTTAAGGGTCATCTCCTCAGAACCAGGACCAGGAGTGGTGAGCCCCGGGGTGCCCTGCTTTTTCACCAGCACCTCATAGGTGGGGTGAGGTGGGGTGGAATGGGATGTAGCTACAAGGAACATCCTGGAAGGAGAGGGTGCTAGTGCAGGAAAACCCTCCTGCACCCCAGGAGAGCGTGGGCACTGTGGCTGTGTTGGTGCAGAGCTGCCTCCTTGCTGCTCTCCACAGCCCTGGCTGAGGTGGGTCTAGTTTTGCCCACCAAGGGGATCGCAAGCGCTCTTGGAGATTAAAATGGGCAGAGGGTGAATAGGACCTATGGACCGCCACCGCCTCCGAGGCAGAGCTGTTCCCAGCAATATATTCCCAAGCACTTTGTTCCGTTTAATTTTAAATGACTTTCTCACTGTGGCTTTCCCTGCTTCCCCTAGGAGGCTTGGTTCATTAGGTCCATTAGTGCAATTAGGGATTCGACAGAGCAGGTCACTTGAAAAACATCAGTCCAAAGGGCATTTCACTCACAGCTGGTGTGGCTTCTCTTACTCCACGGGAAAAGCTGCGTGTGCAAAATACGAATGCCTGAGTGTGGCATTTCCTGGAGAAACTTCCTTCTGCCATGAAAAAACATGGGTGTTCATGTGGCGCTGCAGTCTGATGGCAAAGCAGAGCTCGAGAGGCTCTGTGCTACAGTCCGGCTGTGCGGCAGAGCATCCTGGGGCCCAAACGCTGTCATGTCTCCCTGCCACCTTGGGCTCAGCCCTCGCACCCTGGGGAGACTGTCCATGCCAGAGGAGCAAGCATGGCCCCTTACCTGGAGGCAGAACATGAATAACTGGAGGAACAGAGGCACTGCTGATCGCACAAAGGCGATCAGCATGGCCCCGTATCCCCAAAATGTGCTTGCGGGTCAGTGGCATCGCACACAGCTGTCTGCTGGAGGTGGTGGATGTCTACCATGAGCCGAATCCTACCATGGCTGCTCTTGGAGAGCAGGGTGCCTGGGACCGACTTCCTTAGGAGACAAGTTTCAGCCTCCCTTAAACATCAGTTTTCTTCTCTCTCACCTGGAGGGGAGCTGGCCAGGGTGTGGGGCAGTTCTGGCATCGTTTGGACCAAGCTGCAAGCCAGGATCGAGTTATTTCTTGCTGCGTGGATTTGGAAGAGGCACGTTCTCCATGTTGTCCTGCTAATAACCTTCTGCTGAATCAGAGGACAGACAGTGCAATGAGAGGAAAATCACTTTTCAGGGAAAGATTGATGGCATATGCTAGAGCTGTTATGGCAGTGTTGCCTGGCTTTGGACAACTAGTTTTTATGTGATAATGTGGGAGATGATCATGACCCACTTTTAGATTTCAGTATGGAATAATATAAGACAGCATCTCTTGATGTCAGTGGGAAATGAGCCTATTTATGCCAGACAGAATTTGGGCATGGCAAACCAGAACATCCATATGCTGCACAGTATTACGCTACCCTCCCCATGTACTTTTCTAGTTAGTTCCTTATAATTCAATATGCTCAAAGTAGGGGCAGGCTGTGCTGTGTTTCTGGCACTTGTGCAAGCAGAAAATCCTGTTAGGAGCATAAAGCTGCCTAACCCATCGATTGTTTGTTGCATGCTCGGCGCCATCAATCACTGCCGTGCCGCGGCAGCTGGGGAAGGTGCGAGTGTGCCAGAAGTGTTTTGGCAAAGAACAGTACCGTTGGGGCTCATGGCTGCGGTTCGAGGGGGGCGTTAACTGCAGCGGTGAAACCACAGCCCCCGGGCGACTGCCTTGCCCACGCCATGGACGAATGTCTTTGTGGGAGATGCGGCTGAAGGGGTTGTACAGCTCCACCCCGGCCACCACGTTTTACAGCCTGGCGTGTTAACCTCGACCTTGAAGGGTTTCCACTTGAGTTAATATGCAGGACTGTGAGCTACGGCAGCTGTTCGGCTGTCAGGGAAGGGACAGGACATGCCCCTGCGGCAGCCACGGCTCCGAGGGCCACAGCTACGTCCAGCTGCTGTTCAGCCCATAACCAGCATGTGCAGAGTGCGTACCTTCAGAGGGCTGTACTGACTCTTGGGTTAGCTGAACACCTATGAATCTTCCAGAGGCTTGAGTGTTTTTCTCACACAAACTTTATTAAGTTGAACAAATTCTTCCTTAGACCATCTGACCCATCACATCCTGAGTCTATTCAAACTACTGTCAGTCAACAGGTCCCAGTGTATAAAACCGCACCTTGCACTGTGTATGCACAGTGTTACAGGGGCTGTTGCCCCCTGCCAATGGCCGGGAGCAAGTCGGAGCTGAGGAGAAAGGGAGAAAGCACTTCATTTAAAAAAAAAAATAGATCAGGTGAAGTTTCTGGCTGCAAAGTCTTGTGCTATAATTAAAATGCAGGTATTGGATTTTCCTAGTCAATAAACATTCCTTAAAAAGATTTCTTTTATGAAATCTTTAAAAAGAAATTGTACAACAAAAAAAGCCCCACAGCCCATTAATAGGATTTTTATTTCTCTGTTTCATTTAGCTAAAAGTACTGCAGTGGAGACTAGTTCCTATAAATGTGTGGATTGCCGCTGTTGGATTGCCATCAGCCGTGCTCGGCACAGGAACCAAACGTCACAGCCTTCTGACAACTTCGCGGACAGCTGCATCTCCCGTTGCCATGGAAATGGACCTAAGCTCACTGAAAGCTGGGTAATGGGCTCTAAAATCATCACTCCTTATATTGAAAAAATGCTGGGGGGACAACAGGTAGTAGTAGTAACAATAATAATAATAATGTCTCAGCTAGTGGAATATAGTCTTTGTTGGTTTTATTTTATAGCCGTGTTATGTTCATGTTTGTATTTGAATTATCTGGTCAAATATAACCCTCCCATTTATATTGCACTTACTGACCACAGCGTTGCAGGGGTTAGATACCACCCAGACCCAGCAAGAGGGAGAACATCACTAAGAAAATGGATTTCGGAAGAAGGATCGTTTGCTTTAACTAACCAGGCATATGGTCACGACTGACCATTTCTTTTATCATGGCTGTCCTCTTGCACAACCACTTTCCGTTAGTCCAGAAGTGTTTGCTTGATCCCTTGCCATTATAATATATGATAAAGTTCAATATAATTATGTCCCACATTAATGTCCTTTCATTTTGCTCTGTTCAGCCATCTCCAGCTTTACCCTAGTTTCACAGGGTTCTTAGCTGTACTGAAAACGTTTGCCTCTAGCATCGTAGTAACATCTTACTAATCGGACAATACTGGCAAGGAAAACTATGCTATGCAGATAAACTTGACCGTGAGAATTTAAACTGTAAAAAATTTAAAGCTTTTAGGGAAAAACTGTGGCTGCAGTCACAGGGTGAAATGCAGGGCTGCAAACAAAGAAAAGAGTTAGAAGCCATCTTCTCAGCCTATGGTTTTGTGGAAAAACCTTCTACACTTACCAAGAGTCCTATGAAAACAAAGTGCTCATATGCCAGTCTTAACTTTGGGATATTTTAATTATTTGCCTTCATCGAATTAGCAGAAGAGTCATTTTTTTACTCTAATATCAGCTCTTGAGAAACAGTATTGTATACCAGAAACTATTGTGTTTTTTTATTACTGCAGCATATTAAGATATGATCTTGAAATGCTTTTAAATCTGAGCAGTGAGCATATCAATACACTATAGCAAAATGAGATGTATGCTTTTAATTCTTAGAAAAATCTGGCCCTCTTAGAGGATCTGCAAACATCTTACACTGAAATAATGCTGAAATTAACAGTGTGTAGGTACTCTCCACCTTAATTTGTATATTCATGGCGTGCTTATTTTTATTTATTGATCAGCTGTTTTGTGGGTAGATAAATGGGTTTTGAGGCTATTTGCTTTCAACATGTCCTTTGTCAATCCTCTGTCAAGTTAAAGAGAAAACTCTGTAACCATTTTAATCCATTTCCCAAAATCTGACTTGCCTCCTTATGGTGCCTAACAGCATTACTTAGAATTATTTCCAAGCCTATGCAGAGAGTTCCTGCTATATTTGTTTAAAAAGATGTCTAAACTTTGCCCATTAGAAGGAGCTCTGTGGCAGAGACTGAGTTTGCACTTTTAGAGGGGATGCTGGTAATGAAGCGCTTCTGTAGTAAAAGTCATTAGGCATGCAGCCAAATTCAGATCTTATAGTCTTTCTCCAGGCCATGCTTGTGAGATTCAGGGTTATTTTAATTATATTGTTTCTTTCAAGTAGATTTTATAGGAAGAGGATTGCACTGTTTTCCTTCAGTGACTACTTTTTTCAATCTCGGAGGCCAAGTAAAGGATCTCTGATGGTTAATTAATTTCTGCAGAACTTTCTCACACCCACTTTTGTGTGGGTCTTGTATTTTAGAGTCAGGATTGCAATTTAGAGAGCTGAGCTGGTGCAGACTGCCACTTGCAGAATAGGGTTAAAGTTCTCCAAGCCGCTGTCAAATCAGCACAGTCAGTTTAGGTACTATTTACAGGCACCGCCAAACTAACACGTGGTCTTCTGATGCTCAGGAGACATTGAGGACTGGAGCAGACAGGGTAAGGGTGATCTCCAGAAGAGACAGTCAGTACAGAGCTCTAGGAAGAGTCTTTCACAGGCCTTGTCTCTCTTTCAGAATGATCGGAAACCCGCATCCCCTTTTGCTCACGTTAGCTCCCAGTTTCTGTTCGAATGAAGTCAATGGCAGATCTCCCACTGACTTTAAAGCAGCAAAGTTTTGGCATTTAGAGGAAAATCACTATGAAGAATAACGATGCAATATAAACACTGGTGTTATAAATGCAGAATGTAAATAACACTCTTTTATAGCATTTATTTAAATCCCCAGGCACTGGTGGAAAATAGGTCTCCAAATAACCTAAATAGTTTGGCACATTAAACTCTCAGCCTTTACAAATATTGGTAGTGTTTCAAAGAATGCATTTTTAAGTGAGCAGTAAAAAGCAATTAGGCATGTAATTGTTGTTTTAGAGATTTAATCCAATTCCCACTGCCGTCAGTGGGAGTCTTTACATTTACTTCAATGGGGACTGGGTTGGGACCTTACACATTTGAAGAGAGGGAGGGAAAAAGAAGGGGGGGGCAAACCCCTACAAAATCAGAATTGGGAATTTCATAAGTCTACATAAAATGCACACAACAATTGAGATAGCAGACATCTTTTGTTAGGTGGAAAGCATCTACTAACCACAACAGAACAAGATTCCCCCCCTCTCCTCCATACAATGCCCCTTCTGTCACTCAACAGCCATATAATTAAATTAAAGGGTAGTAAACTTTTCTGAACTTCCCAAAGAATTTCACTCAGTTTCTCTCTATCAGATGTCACAACATATAATTTTAATTCATTGTATTTCTCTGTTTGACAGTAGCACAACTGTTGTCATTAAGGCAATGTATAAACCTGTAACAGGCTAAACCCTACAGAACTTACATTTAACTTATATTTAGGCCAGACAGGAATGCTATCAAAACAGGCAGATGTAAAGCTTTGATATGTATTTTACGATGCTACTTTGATTGAAAGTAAAACCTGTATTTAGTTTTTAAGGTGGAAATTGGAAAGATGATAGATAAACTATTCAGAGCATTCACAATTACTTGTGAGAATCATGGATGGTGTATCAATATCTATACTGCAGAGATCTGAGTCCAGGATTGTAAGTATTTAGTTTTCCCCTTGGTTGATGTGCAAATATATAATGACTGTGAAGATGTAGAACTCAAAACCAAGTGCCCTGGATGAATCTTTAAACTTTTAAGTTGTCAGAAGTACATCTGAGGGGAAAAAATACTATGCTTGTTATGAGATTGTAGTGTAATTTTACTGCATTTTTTTCCTGAGGTATCGCAGCATCTCATTTACAGCACTTTGTTTCCTGCAGAAATGAGACTGCAGCAGACACTTTTGTCATTACCAAGTCAGGGTTAGGTTCATTGCTTTAGCTGAAATCTAAGTGAAATGGCAGCAGATGGATGTAAATCAGCTACTTGGAGGTCTGGTGGAGTAAATACCCCCTTTCTTTTCAGTGCAGGAGGAGAGGCAATGGGCATTAAGATGATCAGCCTGGTGTGAATGGAAGCTCTCCATCCACAATTTAAAGGTGAGGCTTTAAAACCAAATATGACAAATCATATTCTCCGCTTAAAACTTACTTTCAGTCTAGGAAGAAATGGTATAAAGCTACACAATCCAATGATATTTTCATAATATAAATGATGGCTAGTAAGGAGACATGATGCAACCCACTTCAGTGACATGGCAAAAATAATTTTCCAAGGATTTATAGCAACTGAAGTATTACTTCTGGTGATTTATAAAGCTGCACACAGATCTTCCCCTAAACAATCAGAGGAACCAAACAGAACATAGCTGCAACGATGTATTACAGTTTGTTTGACCTCGTTCACCGCAAGAACAGGGCCCTTAGATCAAATGGGTTTGCACCAAGGCCAACTGCCCTCCCTACTAACTGCTAACTACAATAGGGCCTCAGACAATTAACTTTTTAATTATTGGACTTTAGAAAATGTATTTTACTCTTTCCACTAAGGTGCAAATACACCCCATTTTCAAGGAGAAGTATTAATTTTCCACCACCCAGAAAAAAGCAATCAAGGACAGAACACAAGGTGCCTGAGCAGACCACAGTATCCCAATGAAACCCCAAGGAAGGAGTGCTTTGAATTTTGCTGACTGACCACTGGATGCCACTATTGTTCCACTGAAATAAAGTGTAGTGTTGTCATTTTCTGACTGGCTTACTACCCCTTGAAGGAGGGGAGTTTAAAAAGCACCGGTATGTGCAATTTTCCACAGAAAATAAGCGCTTAGATTTGCAATTATTAATGGCTTTTACTGTGTTTAGACATTTGACCTTCCTCCTTGCTCGGAGCCCCTTCTCAGCCAGAATCACAGCACCAGTCTCTCCCTTCAAAGGCCCTGGTGGGCTACACCTATCTTTTGACTCAAGAAGAGCAATTTCAAATCCACATTCTGGTCATGCACAATATTTAGGCGTTATTCGGGAAAAGAGGAAGAGATGAATGATCTAAGATTGGTCCCCAACAAATCGGAGACCCGAACTGGGGAGCCGGTCGGGCAGACTGCTAGTGAGTGGCTCATCCTCCCTCTGCCCCACGGTACCGTGGTCCCCAGCTGACAGAGGCTGCAGCGGAGCTCACAGCCTCTTTCAGTAGTAAGCTTACTACTAAGTAGTAAGCTGCATGTCAGAAAGACCTTAAGACTGGAAGAAAACAGTGTTAAAAAAAAACCACAAAATTTTCTCTAAATGACTGTTTTTGTGTTATCTTGCTTTTAAAAGCCTTATACTGTTTTCAACATTTAAAAATGTGTATTTGAAACCAGACCAATTCTGCCTCTGTCTTCAGAGTCACGGGTCATGGATTGCCGTATTTCTCACCATCCGCAGCTCTGCGTGTGCAGCTCCTCAAGATGTACCACCTCTCGAAGCCCACAGGAAAACCTTGCAGCTCTCAGGACACGGTGCAGTGCTGAGGTGTCCCCAGGGCTGCACCGCGGCTCTGCAGCCTTCCCCCTGGCAAGGGAAGGGCTTTCCTTTCACCTCTGTGATAAGCCACAGGGCGTAGCGCTGCCCCAAAGACTCCACACACTTGCATCCCATGACACCAAACCTGTGTAAATATTATTTCACGCTGGTGCTTTCCATGATTAAATTGCCCCTTGGAGCTGGCACTGAGCCCTGCTCTAGTAATAGAAAGCATGAGCAATGATGCTGCTTGTGAGACCCTCTGCTCCCAGCTTTTCTTCAGGCATTCTCCTGTGCAAGCTCTCTACACACCAACACCGTTCATCCCTCGCTGTCTGTGCTGTGCAGCCATACTGTGTTTTTTTCCTTTCCAGGAGACAACTCTCCTAATGGTGTTGTCAGGAAGGAATAGATGTTCCCCTCTTAGCTGCTCTAGTTGATATTCTAGAGGCAGTCACCTCCAGCAAGAGGTGAAGACAACAACTGCAGGTCTTAAATCCTCTGCTCTAAAACTTTGCACTAAATCAGATAATTGCATACTGGCACCTAACTGTAGCACTAAAAAGAAGTTTTTCCCTTTCCTATAGATAGTATAAAAGGGAAACATAGGTGCTTTTTTCCTTATGAAACACACACACGCTCCTTCTTCTATAGGCAATTTCACACACCTGAAAAATACTGGATGTTTGAAATTAAAATCAAGATTGCTTTATCCTAGCTGAGGGATCCCTAACCTCATTTTGTAACTGCCTTTCAGAATCCAGCAAGTGTACTTTAGTCACCAGGGAAAGGTGACTGTCATCTATGTGGATATGGAGACAAAAATGACAGTATAACTTATGATCGAACCTAAAAAAAATCTTCTCCATGGCTCATATTTTTTCTTTTGCAATTTTCAGCAGTTGAAGTGATTTCAATATGACAACAAACCTTTTCCACCATGCTTCCTGATACTATTTATTTGAAAAAAGGCCTTTTTTTTTTTTTTACTGCTGATTCCTTTTATGCTCCACCCCAGCTGTTTAAAAAGATTTCTTTGCCCTCATTTCAAAAGGGTACTCTTTAACTTCTTGTAAATCCAAGTGTACAGTGTAGAATACCAGTTTTCATTTAAGAGGGACCTGATGTAATAATAATCTCAGTGTCCTAGTAGCACATGTCACAGCCTAAACAGTGACTGAAGGGGTGTGTAGTACAGTTGTTACTATGCCCACAGCATACAACTTTAGACGTTGTTTCTACAGACATTCAAAGAAATAACCTAAGCTTACGGAGAGGGGCGTTCAGGTGTTTGCTGGAATGCAACCCCTGATAACAATTTTACAAAAATTATTTCACTTAAGGACATTTTTAAAGATCCATTTGTTGGCCTGAATCTGTTTGTAAAGCAGCTCACTTTATTTCTTCAAATAACAGAAAACCTTTCTTAAACCATTACCCTAGAGACCAGTAAGAACAAGTTACTCATCGTTGTCTTTCCAGTTCTGGACAGAGAGCTATTATGCTAGCTGTATTTGTGATGTTTAAACTGTGTGGGTACGAGTGAATGAGAAGTTTCTTTGTGCAGGTTTCAGATTAAGAACTGAGGAGAAAACAACTCACATTACCAAGATTTTCTCATTATCTTTAAACATTTAGATTTTAAAATATTTTCTTCTTTTTTGGTTTTGTCTCTGCTTTTCTGTTGCAGGTGCAGTGTGCAGGAGGCATGCCAGCTATCTGCAGAGACAGCATGTCTTGGCAGAGCTGAGAGATACTGCTCGCTTCCATATTGTTGCCCTTAAAATTTATTTTAAACAGGAAGTATTTGATTCTATTTTTAAGACATTAACTTGAATATCGCATTTTTGCAAAATAGTTTCAGCTGGTGATCTGTCTTGACATTTACTTTTTTTTCTAACAGGCAATGGTACTTGTGCACGTGAAGTTTAAGTTGTACGTAGGCACTCGTGCATCAGCACTTGCCAGACTGAGGGGTGGTATAGAAGCACATACACAATTGTTTCCTTATGCTTTTGCTGAGCTCATCCTAAAATGAAAAAGAAAGGATTTCCATTTAAGTGTCTTTAAGCAGTAAACTCATCCTAGCTCAGACTGTACTCCGGTGGCGTGACATGAAGCACCTCTCTTGGGAGAGGCATCGTTTGAATTGTTTGAAAATAGTTGCAGCTGAGCATGCTTAAAAACCAGAGTATCAGCTGTGTTCACCGTGGCTAACTGTAGTTTAATTGCTCTGCAAGCTAGTCACAGACCAGCTAAAGAGAGACAGGACTGAAATCATTACGTTATGTCGCTTTTCTGACACTTAGTCTTACTTTGTGGGCCTCACACTGAAAGGGCTGTACTGTGGTAAAATACGATTCTGGAAATTTTATTTTCCTAAATATTTCACTGCATGGTTGATAGTGGCACTGGGTGAAAGCTTTAATTCTTCTCTTCTGACACATGTATAATTCTTTTCACAGTCAATAAATGATGCTGCAGTAAATTTTCTCATGGAAGGAGAATATTTGTACTTGCATGCGGCGTCACTCCTGGTAGCTCGTAGGCCCATGCTGCTCCAAAGGAGTGCAAAATGAATGGTAAACTCACGTGAGAGTGTCAGGGGTATATTTCTATTGAAATTTAATTTTTAAAAGTATATGAGTCCTAAGGATCTGAAATTGGAGCTAAGAAAATAAATTACAGCCCTGGGTTGTGGAATGGACTTCCCTGAAAACACACTTAATACTTTGGTGCCTCAGTTCCCACATGTTTAAAATTATAACAGCACTCCTGCTCCTTTTTATCTGATAACCCTTCAGAGTTTGGGGTTCTGTGTGTTATTTTGGGGTGCTGAACAACGACACAGACATGATTATTTGCTGACAATGAAAAAAGTCTTGTTTTTATGACTGGGGAGAGGTCAAATAAACCAGAGACTGTTTCTGCGGACACCACACTAACACTCTTCATTCACCGCTTTCCCCTGAAATGCTGTTTTGCTGCTTTTCACAAGCTGTGGGAGCTTCTCTTCATTTCCCTGACGCTACTTTTTGCTCTTTCTCCTTTACAAACACATTACAACAATTTCAAACACTTCTGAGCGCCTTAGTGTTTGGTAATGACTTTTGCCCAACTATCTTAGCAACTATCTGAATGAAGGAAAGCAGTTAAATGCACGAAATTCAGCGATATTTAGCCCTGCCTACAGTGATATTTCATGAGTGTGAGATGTTGAACAAATGTTTGTGAAGCTTTTTCAGATGGAAATTGAAGCAGACGTGCAAAATACTGCACATATTCTCTGAAGATGGTGTATGTGTAGCACAGGCCAGGGTGGGAAGAACAACAACTGTTCTTCTATGGCACAAGTTGCTATAGCTACTAAGATCAAAATTTTTCATGAAGTATCTGCATCACTGAAACCCTTCAACACGGTTGAATTAAATGGCATTATCTGCGCTGCTCCTTCCCTCACAGAAGTAGTCCCTTGAACTAGAAATAGTCCGAAAGATTTCAGAAGTGAACCTGAGTTGCTGCAGGTATTGTAGCTATCTGATGTTTTATCCTCCTCCAAAGGACTTTGGGGTAAATTCAATAAAAGCTTACCTGGTGCCTGCCTCCCAGAATGGAAAGGAAAGTTTGGGTGCCTATGGTGCCTGTATCATGCGTGGAGATAGTTAAATGAGGTGAATATCTGCTCCCACCTTTAACCAGAAATAAGGTTGCAGAGACAGAAATGTGGGGGTGTAGCTCCATGAAAGGGTTGAGTGGATCTAACGCCTCATTGACACTAAAACTGGGAAGTCCCATTCCTCTCCCCATGCTTTCTTTTCCCTCTCTCCTCCCCTGGATTATCTTGTACTGGCTCTAGTGTATGTGGAACCCTCTGTGAGCCAATTCTGTTGGAGCACTAGCCCAACAGACAAATAAAAGAAATAGAATTAGTGAGCTGAACTGACTCAGACGAGGGTGCAATAAAAACCAGGGCCTGTGCAAAAGCATAACAGCATAGACAAGTTTGGGGAGGAGGAGTGAAACAGTGATAGCCCGTGGTTTAGTTGGCATCTTGTCACTCACCCTAAGACGCTCTTGTTCAAAAGTTTTGCCCGTAGTTTCTTTGCTGCGGAGTCAGCATCCCTCTTGTGTCGCATCTTCTTGGATCCCTGATGCTTAGTTTGCTTTCTGTGGCACTGGTTCGGCACAAAGACTTGGGTGGGGGATGCTCTGACCAGGCAGCAACACCATCTCATCCCAGGGATGGTTTTGTGAATGTTGGTGTGCTTGGTCAAACCCCTGGGGAAAGACAGGCATCTTTTTCTCTACTTTTTGCAATCTAACAGGGATTAGCCTGAAACCTCACAGTCCAAGTGCAAGAGCAGAGGGAACTTTCAGACAAAAGTTGAATGTCTTTTAGATACTGAGCCAAGTGACTGTCACGTAGTGGGGCAGGGGGACAGAGGAGGGACTGGATCACACAGGTGGACTTAAGTATGTAAAGTCCACCTAAATCCTGCTGTTGCTGTCTGCATCTTTGGAGCCTCCAACGGGCCCTGCACGGGTAGAGATATCTGTTAAGATCACCGCATGACTGGAGCTTCTAATGTGTGAGCTGGAACCGAGAACAGATCTTAAAGCGCTTACCAGCACACAGCACAACCCACAGGCTGGCTCATGAGGTTATTTTTATGCATCTCCACAAAGAGATGTGAAAGCCCTATGAGCTGGGCTTTGTCGAGACACAGTTCTTACATCAGGAGACAATAAAGGAGTCACAGGCTGCCACTGGCCTATTGCATAACAGGATCAGACATTTTAATGAGCTTCTGCTAGTCCATGGTTCATCAGCCCTGCTGATTTGTAATGAAGCAGGACACTGCTATAGAAACCACTCCAGCAAACAGCATTTTTGAATGTACTTAAGAAGATGAGTTTGAATTGAAATGCAAACAAACTGTGGATCAGTCCATCTCTTTCTGAATTGTGGAAGCCTCTTTGCCCTCCTGTCCGTGTTACAGTTTAATCCAGCTTGAATTTAAGTTTTTAGAGGTATTTTGTACATCTCATTTCCCAAAGCATGCAGTTTCCTCTGGTTCTTTAATATTTTTCCCATTATAATTCTTAATCCCACTTTTTAGCAAAGGATTACAAAGAAGAAAGGATAAATACATCTTCAAAATGTCTCTAATAATTTATTCGATAAACTACATTTCTAAAAGAAATGGGACTAAAATTAATTTTAAGGGTAATGGTCTATATATCACAGAGAGGAACGTCTATGAAGTAACAAAAGGTTTTTTTCTGAACTGCTGAATTACGAAGCAGAATAAAGTGAGTCTCCAGATAATTCCATCAATTAGATTCAAGCAAACCCAAGTAAAGAAGGAAAAAACTGTTTAAGGAGTTGGACTCTCAAAATCTGGGTTACTGTCAAAGACCTGACATCCATTACAGGATATTTATGATGTTACTCAAGAGAGTACAAGAAATACTTGATGTTCTCCTCTACCGTATCCCTTAGGAACCAAAACCTCCAATGACACCACCCTTTCCCTACACCAAAACTCTGCTTATATGCCACCTTGTTATGAACCGCTTTAGAAAGGTGTGTTTTAATTTGCACTGTGGTTTATGAAGACTATGTTATACCAATCCGGTGCATTATCAATAAAGAACTGTGTTGGGCTACAGTTTTTCATAAGGTAAAATTTCCTCTGGCGCTCTCGCCTGAATGCATCCCACAAAGACTTCTCCTTTCCTGGCCGGCCCTTTAAAACAAACATAAACCAAACGCACCCCATGATGCACAGCAAAGTGCTTGGGGAGTTCTCTTTTGAATAGCATCAACTTCAGGAACAGCTGCTAAGATCAAATGGACAAAGGGAGTTCAGCACCACCCACCCCATGTATTATCTTTTAAAGCTCCGGGAGCTTAATCCTTCCTGTGAACAAAGTCTGTTGTCCCACTTGCCATTACCACTGATGTATTACACTCTGGGTAAGTCTGCTTCCTCCTAAGAGTGCACCTGCAGCAAAGCTACGGTATAAAGGTCCAAAGTCTCTGTAATTAACCTGAGTCATAAAATGAAACATTTCTTCTGCACTGCGAGGAATGATTTCCTGTGACCTAAATAACTTTAAAAAGAATGTATTGTTATTAAAAATATTGATTACTGTTATCGCAAAGGTACTGAAAGCCAAAACAATAATCAGTATTTCTGCAAGCTGCCAGAGTGTGCTTCCTACACAGCAAGAACCAGTCAGTTTACTAGCCCTATATATGCCTTTTTCATCTGCCTGGAGAAGTCATTATGGTCTACCCATAAACGAGAGAAAGAGCTTTACTTCCAATCTTGATGACAGGAGAGTATTTCATTCCTGGGAGTTAAATTTTGGTGAGAATTTTGAAAGGCTGATTTTGACCTTATTCAGCATTTTTCCATTCTCAAGCTGACCTTTGAAAAAAAGAAATGTTGAATGGAAAAGAATCTGGAAGCAGAGTAAGCAGCGTGTAAGAGATGTAAGGAGGTTTATCACAGCTATGTCTGTGGCAGAAAAACCTACAAGACTCATTTTCTTTTGCGATTCCATCCCTTGTTGCACGCCACAGAGCATCGCTCTGTCCACTTAGTGACCCTAACAGCGAAAATGCTAATGTACGGCCTGTATCCTGTGTTACCACCTTCTTACGCTGAAAATACAGAAAAATAATCAAAATTTGCCAACTTGGGTGAATAACTGAATTTACGAAAGGGTATATAACTATATAATCTATTAAAAAGAAATATTTTATATCCCAATTGCTGCTATTTTTTTGTGATGGTGGCTTTCCAGTCATAACAGCCATCCTGTCTACTGCATTTTAAGCCTCTTTTCTGTCAGTAATTGTTCTGTTATTTCTTGACCTGGACTATAACAGCCTAGCCTTCGACAAATTGACAAACATAATCCTCAATCTCTTCACTTTGCTTGTGTTTAGATGTTTATGATTATTTGCACTGAGTCCTCCAACAGGATACTCTCCTCAAAGCTAAATGTAAAGAGAATATTGGACCAATAAAGGTAAGTTTACAGAGAATGGAGCTGAATATTCTTTAAAGACTCATTAGTCATTAGAAATTAAAATGTTTACTGTATTAAAAACGTTATTTTACTCAGCGGAACCTGTTCTGGTGACCTCATCTTTAAAAACAAAACCAGAATAAGGTTGATAATATTGAAAATTATTGTTTATTAACCTGGAAAGAAATTAGGATGAAAATTTCAAATTATGAAAGGCAGCATAAAAACTGACCTCTTCTCCTGTACCAAACTGTAAGAATAAAGAGATGTGAGATGTCAACATACAGCAACGGGCAGGACTGAGAATTGGATATTGCAGGTATACATACACATGATTGCAGAATTTGATGTACTTGGGTATGAAGGTGGTAGGCATCAAGAAAAATCAATGAGGATGTCACCGAGTCAGTGAAGGCTGCAGTCTTGCAAACCCCAGTAATGAAAGTAATCAAATCCTATGGATCATGATTACTCGATTAATTTTACTGAGTTCTATTGGGTAATTTTATTAAAAGCCTCACGTATTTAGTGAGGTAATGCTAGACAATTTAACCGATGTTCTCTGGGCAGTAAGGCATGTGCCAGACCGGGTGTCTTGGTGCTCCTCCACCACCGCTCCCAGCCACAGAGAGGGCTGTCAGATACGTGAGGTCTCCCACAGGGCGGCATTTTTGTTATGTCTGGGCAAAACTTGCTCTCGGTGAGTGCCAGGAATTCCTGGTGTAAGCTCATTGCTCAAATCAGCAACGCCTTTGTTTCAGACAGCACCGAGCAACTCTCGAGATCAACTGTGAAGCTGTCTTCTTTACAGTGTGTTCTACAGAAATGTCATCTTAGACTAGCCGAATAACAACAGGACACAGAGAAGGACTTCTTACGCTTTTGTGTACAGCCGCTGACATTGCCTGCGGGGAGAAAAAAAAAGCAGCAACATCTAGGCAAACTAAGAGCTAACATTTAATGACAGATTTTTTTCAAAACTTATGACCGCTCTGTGAAAGGCGATGACATTCTGGGCCGAGCATTAGGTAAGGAGACAGAACTCCGTTTACTCGCAGCGCTCCGGCGCAGCAGCGGAGGGCCCAGGCCCCACGGGGACGTCTCGCAGCCAAACCAACCGCCCTCCGTCTTCTCTTCCCCTCACGGGCGCCGCAGCGGCGGGGCCTGCGCCGCTACCTGCCTCTCCCCGCCCTCAGGACCCGCCAACAGGTGCCAAACGCGCAGCTAGCGTGCCCGGGCCGTGCTCCGCCTCAACGGCGGGCGGCGGCCGGTGGCGGAGCAGGTGCCGCCACAGCGCGGCCGCGCTGTGGCGGCACCTGCTCCGCCACCGGCCGCGGCCCGCCGGGGCGGTGCGGGCCCTTGTTGAAGGTCTCCTAGCAACCGCTCGGCCAATGGGAGCGGCGCTGGGGCGGGGGTGTGCGGGCGGCGGGGGGTGGGGGGGGTGGGTTAACCCCGCGGGGCCCGGCGAAGGGCCGGAGCGGCGGCGGCGGCGGCAGCGGCAGCTGCGGGGCGCGGAGCGGAGCTCGTTCGGGAGCCGCCTCTCTCCTCCTTCCCCCGCCGCATCGGCAGCAAGTGGTGCTGCGCGGGGGGCTCCTCCTTCCCCCTCACCGGCGGTTCGGGAGGAGGGTTCCGCGGGGCTGCGTCCCGCCTGTGAGGCGCGGCGGGTAACGGGAGCTCTGCGGCCGTTGGCGAGGCACGGCGCGGGAGGGAGGGGGCCGGTGAGGGAGCTGGAGCGCGCCGCAGCGCTGAGGTACCGGGGCTGCGCTGGGCACTGCCCGCCCGCCGGCCGGAGTGAGGCGGACGAGGGGAACGGCGTTTCCGCGGTCTGCGCTCGCCCCGGAGGCGCTCCGTCGCCCGGGCCGGGGGAGGGCTGCGTGCGGGGCGGGGGGAGCCTCTCTGGCCGGGGCGATGTTGTGGATCTTGACATGTGCTCCTTGTCAGGCTCCGGCTGATCGGCAGGGACGAGGGAGAGCTGGGTCAGCGGCTTGGCTTTGCCGGCTATCCCCCCCCCCGCCCCCCCGCTGGAAGGCCCAGCGTTTTGTTCATCTCTGCTGAAGCTACAAGCGGCGGATGCTCGAGGAGGTGAGAGTCGTAAAGCTTCCTACTGAGTCAGTGAATTTGTGACTGCTCGGGTATAGCAGGTAGTTTCACGTGATGTAAGAGTAGAGATTCCATAAAGGATTTTGGCTTTTTTTTTTTTTTTTTAATTAAAAATATTTTTTTTTCTTATCTGCAGCAAAGCCCATTTCAATTTGAAGTTCAAATCATAATGCAAGATCAGTTTGTAGTATCACTGCATCCCCTATTTATGTAGAACACTGCTGCTTTCTGTGCTGTCAGTGAAATAGTTACACAGGGCTCCATATGCTACAAAGGTATGATAGGAATTTCAGGGCAATGACTTAAAATAGGAGGCATTTGAAGTAAAATGTGAGGGTATTAGGTAAATTTTAATAGTGAACTTAGAAAGGAGACCTAGAGAAATGATTTGATACCGTTGATGGAGATTTCAGATTATAAGTATTCAGGGGGGAAGATGTTCTTTCTGGGGTTTTTTTTTGGGGGGAAAGCTGTGGCACTAATATCGGTTATCACTTGGACTGGAGGGAGTATAGGAGAGGGTAATACCAAGCTCACTGGGGTCAATATCTTGTCTCTGAAAGTGGCTGGCAGCAGATGCTAAGGAAAAGATTGTAAGTATAGGTTGGTTGCACAGCGATGCTTTTATCCATGTATCCTCCCAGTATACTGCAGTCTGGAGCTGAAGGATTTCTGAGAAGAGGTTGTATCTCTGTTTTTAAATTTAATAGCTGCTGATGGATGTTTTTCAATGAATTGGAGCCAGTTTATATATTTAGCACTCACAGCACCTCATGGTGATGCGAGTGCACAATTTAACTGTGTTTCATATGGAAAAAATGCTCTTATTTTTCAGCTTTTGCACTGAATGTTTCATTCTGCATAACTGTTGTGTTAAAAGAAGCAATGAATAATTATTTTCTGTACATTTGTCCTATTTCTCTAGCTGTTTCCTCTTCTAGCTGAAAAGTCGTAGCTTATTAGTTTCTTGTATGAAAGCCTTGATTGACTTTCTTGCAGTATTTTCAGGTCTGTTCTGTCTTTTATACAGGGAAGGTTGTACCTGTGTGTGGTATTTAAGCTGGGGAAGCTTAGTGTTCATACAGAGACTTTATGATCATCTCTCTCCTGTCCTCTGCTTCAATGTTCTGTTAACTGCCCGTGAGCTGTTATTTCCAGAGGACTAATCATAGTGACCCTGGGATCTCTTCCTGCATGATAATACCTAACTAGAGGCTGTTGGTTTAAGTACGTAGCAGAGTTGTCTTTTTCATTGTGTTAGTTTGCGTTTATGAACATGGAATTTCAGCTGCTGATTTTTATCATCCATTTGCTTAGTATGAGGACAATCTTCTGCAGTTGTCATTCAATCTGG